>NC_135668.1:44216628-44551985 GCF_964188315.1 Podarcis muralis
CCGAGCGAACCAGCAGCAGGACCCCGGTATGGCCCCCCCCAATATTTTTTATAAGTCGGCGCCCTTGAGTGGCGCCCGCCCTGTGGAACGCCCTTCTGTCAGATATCAAGGAAATAAACAATTAACTGACTTTTAGAAGACATCTGAAGGCAGCCCTGTTTAGGGAAGTTTTTAATGTTTGATGTTTTACTGTGTTTTTAATATTCTATTGGGAGCCGCCCAGAGTGGCTGGGGAAACCCAGCCAGATGGGCAGGGTATAAATAATATTAAATTGTTGTTGTTGTTGTTGTTGTTGTTGTTGTTTACTTCTGTACTGCCTGCACTGACTGTCATGGGCTCTCCAGGGCTTCAAATGCAGGGAGTTTCCCTCAGCCCTACCTGGAAATGCCAGAGATTGAACCTGAAACCTTCTGCGTTCAGCACTGATGCTCTACCAATGAGCTCCATCCCTTCCCCAGCCTCATCCATCTCTGACAAAGCCTGTCCCTGGAATCAAAGCCATCACCTCCTCGCTTCCCCTGGCCTAGTTTGCAAATCAGGGCACTGTGCAGAGTTCAACAGGAAAGCCGGCCAGCGCCCTCGAGCTGTTTCACCGCAACGTACGCCCTGTGCTTTCCATCTGTTCCTCGGCGCTGAAAGAGCCTGACATTTTAGGAGAAGATTTATAAAGAGAAACAAGGAAATTAACCTCCGCGGAGCAGCCCTGCCTTTATGATTAAAAAGAAACCTCAGGCAATACCGTCGGCTGCCGTGCACGGCTATAGGTAGCACAGGAAGAGGAAATAAAACGAAGGGAACAGGCGCGGGCAGCAGCCACAGCTGTGTGAGTAGGTGTGCGGGGAACAGCAAGTTCTGCAGCTTAATCATCTCTGGAAGAAAAGAAAAACCACAGGTCAGAACATGTCTGGCTAAGATGAAGGATAGGCGAAAACAAGAACTACAGAGACCGGGCTGTCCACTGTGTCATGGGCTCCCTTTTCCTCTACCACACATTTTCCCTCCCAGCATATTCTTGGAAGCAAACTTCAGCCAGAAACTGTATTGCCGGCACAGCTTGTAATTTAGAGCACCATCAAGGTGCATCCTAAACTGAAGGCAAACTTAGAAGATCTTGCTTGGAACCACGTGGGGAGTGATCAGACGTAGAAGGGCTGAATGTTGTTGCTGTTAATCACTATTAGTAATTATTATTAATTATTATTATTTACTTTATAATGTAAAATAGGATTCTAAGGAATTTTCAAGCATAAGAACTAGTTGTATGCACATTTAAAATACAATAATGTGGCATTTCCTTTAAATTTCCATGGCTTTTCTTGTTGTCATGATTTTTGTATGGTGGTTCTGCTCCTATTTCAGTATGTATAATCAAGTTCACCTCGACATTAGGAAGAACTTTCTGATGGTGAGAGTTGTTTGGCAGTGCAGCGGAGTACCTTGGCAACTGGTGGGGCTTTTGAACGGAGGTCGGATGGCCATCTGATAGGGATTTATTTAGCTGTGATTCCTGCATTGCAGGGGGTTGGTCTAGATGGCCCTTGGGGTCCCTTCCAACTCTGCATTTCCACGGTTCTATGATTATACATACAAAACACTTGGGGAAGAACAAGTGGTGTAGAAGGAAATTCTTACAATACTGTTTATAACAAAAATATAAGCATTCCAAGGTTCAATATGCAATAAAGCAATCCCATTAAACCAGCACAGTCGTTAAAACAGGGGTCTCAGGTGTCATGCTTCGGGGAATCAGCTTCCTCCCCCATGGCAGTAAATAAGAAGATCAAATGAAAGGAACGTCTTACCAGTTAGATTCACAGTGAGAGAAAGAACACGTCTCCCTAGAAATAGCAGTGCTCCCAATTAAGGCTCACTAACCCCCTCTTCGTCCCCAGATTAATATCTATGTCACTCCTGTGTCTTGTAATCTGAGCTTGTATCCTCTGCGCTTTCTGTTCTAACACTTTCAGAGCTCTCTGTGTCTTTGGGGAAGGGGGGGGGGGTTGAATGCTGTCCAGAGACTGTGAATCTGTTTACTCTCTTCTCTTCCAGTGTTTCGTCTCCTAGCTTTTCCCCATCCAGTATTTCCCAGCTTCTGCCTTCTGAACTATGCCCCTCTGCAAACCACTGTTCCAAATCTATACTGTCCTCCCGCTCCTGGGAAGATTCAGAATCAAGGGGAGCGGGTGGCTCCCAACACTCTTCCTCAGTGCAGCCTTCTTCAGTACAGTCCCTAACATCAGGTTAAGAGACCAAGGGAACCCCTGTGCAAAAACAGCACATCTTCAGAAGCCGGCAGAATGCCAATACTGATGAAGCCTCTGGCATTTCAGCAGGAAGTGTATTCCACAACAGTGGTGCCAACAGTGGCAAAGCCAATCTCTGTCTCAACACAAGCCGGTATTCACTAGGAGGTGGCAAAACTTTCCAAGTTCCATGTGGAATGGGCTTCGCACGGTTGTGTTTTCAAGTCACTGTTATGCCACAAACTGCATATGTGGGTTGGGCCCTATCCTAACCTCCTAGGAAAGTTGGGGGGGGGGGAGTTGCAGAGCCCTTTGCACCCAAGAAGAACGTCAACATAAGGAGAGTCATGCTGGATCAGACCAAAGGCCTGGCTAGTTCAGCATCCTCTTTCCCACGATGGCCAGCCGGGTGCCCCCTGGGAAGCCCATGAGGAAGACATAAGCAAAATAGCCCTCTTCCACTTGTGACCCCCAGAAACTGGTAATATAGCCTCTGAACTTAGAGCTTGCATATAGCAATAAAGGCACTGGTAGCTATATCTCCCAGAAAGAGGGATGGCAGAAAAAATTCGCATTGCTTGCTTTTAGAGAGTTTGATTAGACTATGGCATTCCTGCCAACAAGGCGACTTTGAAAGCCTGATATAATTTAGCTCGTAGCCTGGACAATCTGATCCACATTCCAGCTTGCTCTGAGGGGGAGGCACCAGGTGTGTGCAAAGAGATCCCATAGATTGGGGCGAGGAACCTTTGGCTCTGCAGATGTTGCCGAACCGCAATTCCTGCCATCCCTGGTCATTAGCACTGAGTGCTTTGCCTGATAGGAGTTTGTAGTTCAGCAACATCTGAAGGACTGAATGTTCCCCACACCCTCCAAAGCGTAAAGACAGGTGCTGTACTCTTCACTTCGGTCACAGTGGGTTCCTCACCTGCTGCGCAAAACCATGATTTCACAGCTTGCCCTGCGGGTGTGCTTGTCTTGAGAGTCAAAGGCTGAGTCAGCTCTGAGGCTCAGACCGGCTGTCCATTTTTCCAGCGTGCATATGTCCTTATATGGCATGTGTGCATCTTAAAACACAGTTATGCTTTGTCTCATCAATGACTTACACTGTCTGGAAATTGGGAGTGGGTGTCATGCTAATGGTCACAGGTGCTAGCCAATAGGTGCCCACCTAAGCTGCTTTTCCATACCTTCACCCCCTGAAACACTCAATCAGAGTATTATATCTGACTCAGGTTGCATAGGGGCCCTCCAAACAGTATTCCAGAATAAGTGAGATATATAAGGGGAGATCTGGCCATTTTTTTATTTTTATTTTTTAAGGTTTAAAAAAAGGTTAAAAATAGCCATGGGTTGAGGGTAGGGGACAACATCAGAGGAACCAAGCTGGAGAAAGGATTTATGTATTTTCAGCAATAAGGCTTATAAGCAATTGTTTGGGAGAAGAAGTTGCTTTAGATGGGGCAAATGCCTTGAGCAGAAAGGTTGGACACCACTCTCTAGTAGCAATAATTTATAATAATTCAGCACCACTCCCCCTGCCCACACACGGAGAGATAATTTGAACTAAAGATGTGGGAATTCAATCACTTGTCTTTTGTTGTTGTTGCTGTTAAGTCGTTTAGTTGTGTCCGACTCTTCGTGACCCCATGGACCAGAACACGCCAGGCACTCCTGTCTTCCACTGCCTCCCACAGTTTGGCCAAACTTGTTGCTGGTAGCTTCGAGAACACTATCCAACCATCTCGTCCTCTGTCGCCCCCTTCTCCTTGTGCCCTCCATCTTTCCCAACATCAGGGTCTTTTCCAGGGAGTCTTGTCTTCTCATGAGGTGGCCAAAGTATTGGAGCCTCAGCTTCACGATCTGTTCTTCCAGTGAGCACTCAGGGCTGATTTCCTTCAGAATGGATAGGTTTGATCTTCTTGCAGTCCATGGGACTCTCAAGTGTCTCCTCCAGCACCATAATTCAAAAGCATCAATTCTTCAGCGATCAGCCTTCTTTATGGTCCAGCTCTCACTTCCATACAACTTCCATACATCACTACTGGGAAAACCATAGCTTTAACTATACGGACCTTTGTTGGCAAGGTGGTGTCTCTACTTTTTAAGATGCTGTCTAGGTTTGTCATTGCTTTTCTCCCAAGAAGCAGGAGACTTTTAATTTCGTGGCTGCTGTCACCATCTGCAATGATCATGGAGCCCAAGACAGTAAAATCTCTCACTGCCTCCATTTCTTCCCCTTCTATTTGCCAGGAGGTGATGGGACCAGTGGCCATGATCGTCATTTTTTTGATGTTGAGCTTCAAACCATATTTTGCGCTCTCCTCTTTCACCCTCATTAAAAGGTTCTTTAATTCCTCCTCACTTTCTGCCATCGCTTGTCTAGCTTATCCCTAAAGACTAAGAATTGTAGCATGCCACTGCTTTATACTCTAAAAGTATTTATTTTCTCAAAGTATTTATACCACGGGTAGGCAACCTAAGGCCCGGGGGCCAGATGCGGCCCAATCGCCTTCTCAATCCGGCCCACGGACAGTCCGGGAATCAGCATGTTTTACATGAGTAGAATGTGTCCTTTTATTTAAAATGCATCTCTGGGTTATTTCTGGGGCATAGGAATTCATTCATTTTTTATTTTTTTCAAAATATAGTCAAGCCCATCACATGATTTGAGGGACAGTGGACCGGCCCACAGCTGAAAAAGGTTGCTGACCCCTGATTTATACCCTTCTTTTTGGCCAGAAAGCTCCCAGAGCAGCTTGGAAAATAACAAACAAACAAACAAACAAACACCACATCCCACTCTTTGGTTTTCAGTCTTTAAAAGGCTTGACACGAAAGGAAAAAGGGATGGTGAGGAAAGAGGAAAACAAGCAAACGGAGGCACCACCATGTTCTTAATGCTAACAGAAAGGTAGCCTGTGATTATAGGCCCTTCCTAACTCAGAGCAACACAGAACTTGGCGTGCTTGAAAATATACAGCAGTGTGCAATACATTACCTACAAGAAGACAACTCTAAAGGGAGGTGCAACCTCATTGCTACTCCAGAAAAGCAATGGAAGCCTCTGCATATTTTCCCCGTTGAGTTTTACAGGAGAGCAAGCTTGTCTCATAGGAAATGCAACAGGTAATTCTACCTCCTACATGGTTATTTGATTCGGGGGGTGGGGGGGGGAGAACAAAATTTCGATTGCAGGAATAATATACCAGGGAGCTACTGGTGTGGAGAAACAAGCAACATGAGGAAAATAAAAGCACTGATTTTCTTTTCTTTTCTTTCAAAGTAAAATAAAACCCACCCTCAAAATGGCACATTAACAGCTAAGGCAGATGCGGTGAGAAGGAGGTGGGTAATCCCTTGGCAGAAATCACAATAGTCAATTCCTCCGAGAGACATTCCCCATGTCTGTCAGCACGCCTGAGTGTCATTTTATATAACAGCTAATGAAAGGGGATGTTCTCCTGTCTGTTAAGTTTCTATACCAGGTGCAAACGGAGATGAAAATTGCTTGCTATCACGGGGGTACCTCCTCGAGTAGGCGATCAAAAGTTATGTTGGAAACATTTGTCTGATTAAGGCCCCACCCAGCGCAACATACATTTCAAGTGCTATGATGCCACTTCTGCAACTGTGGCATGCTGCAAAGGATTCTGGGAGCTGTAGGGTTGGAGACCCTCTGACTCCCCACGCAGAGCTACGATTCTCACCGTATTAAGCCCTGTTTCTGGGAACTCTGGGATATGAAGCTCTGTGAGGGGGACACATATAAGGGGCATGGGTGGCGCTGTGGTCTAAACCACTGAGCCTCTTGGGCTTCCTGATCAGAAGGTCGGTGGTTCGAATCCCCGCAACAGGGTGAGCTCCCGTCGCTCTGTCCCAGCCCCTGCCAACCTAGCAGTTTGAAAGCATGCCAGTGCGAGTAGTTAAATAGGTACCACTGCGGTGGGAAAGTAAACAGCATTTCCATGCGCTCTGGTTTCCGCCACGGAGTCCCGTTGCGTCAGAGGCGGTTTAGTCCTGCTGGCCACATGACCCGGAAAACTGTCTGTGGACAAACGCCGGCTCCCTCGGCCTGAAAGCCGAGATGAGCGCCACAATCCCATAATTGCCTTTGACTGGACTTAACCATCCAGGTGTCCTTTACCTTTTACCTTACATATAAATGAAGCAAAGAGAGCAGGTACTTGGCACTCAACCACACTCCCTATTGCTGATGGACACCTTCCTTATTTCCCAGAAGGCATCAGAGCAAGGGCAGGAAGAATAGGCCTCACTTGGAATTGGCTTCACGGCTGTGCCACATCACATGACACCACCATGAATCATTGTGAGGGCAATGGTGTGGTGTCCCACCCCCCACCCCCTTCTCCATTATTCCTGCCAGCAACCGAAAGTGCAGTCAGTCTTGTTGCCTGGGCCACAGGAGCATAGAGGGACCATTTAGGCATTGCCCAAAAAGAGGGCACAAGAAGGCACAGATTTGCATGTGCTAATTCATATTTGCCTATTTCTTATATGTGTTTTACATTATTTTATGTCAAGCACTTGAGGTTTTTGTCGATGAAGCCATGTATAAATATTGCTAAGGACGGATGTGAATTTAGATGCAATTGCGTTATTGGTCAGAAGGCCACTTGGCAGGGAAGCTGACCTGTCACCATTTGCCTGAGGGCATGTCAGCGCCGCCAGAGGCTCTTTATCCCATCTGCCCAGTGAGACTTACAAGACTTGCGGAATCTCCTGATCACAGTCGAGCACAGATTAAAGTTTAGTTCAAAATAAAGATATTTGAAGACATTTTAATTGTTGTTGCTTTTTTTTAGTGTGTGCATTTAGTGGAATGAGAGGGGGGAGAGAGAGAGAGAGAATAAATAACTCAGAGTTGCAAATCAAAAAACAGCAGAACAGCACAGGGAGGGAGGGAGACTGAGAGAGGCCCAAGCAAAAGAGGCAGAGCAGGCTCACTTAATTTTAAAAGTGTGCATTTGTATTGTAAAATATGGCACAAAAAGAATTAAGATACAGTCAACACTTACTGCATACATGTGCATTTAAAAGACACACATACCCGGAGGGAATGTTCTTTCATATGTGGTGGACCTGTAAAGGGGTAAAAGAGTATTGGGAAATGGTCCATAATGAATTGAAAAAAGTGTTTTAAAGTACTTAGAATGCGGCGGCTAGACTGGTGACTGGGGGCGGCCGCCAAGACCATATAACACCGGTCTTGAAAGACCTACATTGGCTCCCAGTACGTTTCCGAGCACAATTCAAAGTGTCGGTGCTGACCTTTAAAGCCCTAAACGGCCTCGGTCCAGTATACCTGAAGGAGCGTCTCCACCCCCATCATTCTGCCCGGACGCTGAGGTCCAGTGCCGAGGGCCTTCTGGCGGTTCCCTCATTGCGAGAAGCAAAGCTACAGGGAACCAGGCAGAGGGCCTTCTCGGTAGTGGCGCCCGCCCTGTGGAACGCCCTTCCAGCAGATGTCAAAGCGATAAACAACTACCTGACATTCAGAAGACATCTTAAGGCAGCCCTGTTCAGGGAAGTTTTTAACGTGTGATATTTTACTGTATTTTTGGTTTCTATGGAAGCCGCCCAGAGTGGCTGGGGAGGCCCAGCCAGATGGGCAGGGTATAAATAATAAATTTATTATTATTATTATTATTATTATTATTATTATTATTATTATTATTATTATTCCAAAAAAAAAACAGAGTCCTTTCTGTTGGGGATAATTAAGACTGAAATTCCCAGGTGTCAAAAAATGTTATTTATGTATGCTACTACTGCGGCCCATGTCTTGTTAGCCCAAAAATGGAAAACGAGTGAGGTCCCAACCAAAGACGAATGGCAACTTACGTTGACATAATATGCGCTGCTTGCAGACTTAACATATAGAATGAGAGAACAAGAAGAACATACGTTTAAAGAAGATTGGAGAATGTTTATTGAATATATGGGAAATAATCGTTATAGCTGAAAACGCTGGCAGCATTAAGATAAATTCAACAGTGTAAATAAGTTTTGATGGATGTAATAATGGAATACTGAATGGTGCAGTTTTTGTAAAATATGCAGGGATTTATGGTATGTAAAATGAACCATGGAAAGAGAAGAAGGGAAGTCATTGATATCTTAAGGATGTAAAATGGGTATTTTAAAGTGTGTGTGTGTGTGTGTGTGTGTGTGTGTGTGTGTTATCACACATACCCCTCAAAGAATCCTGAGAACATGGGCCAGGCAGAGGCTCTCAGCCCAACCTACCTCACAAGGTCATTGTGGGGATTAAATGAGGAGGGGGAGAACCACATACACTACCTTCAGCTCCTTTGGGGGAGAAGGTGGGATATAAATGCAATATACAAATAAATGATAAACACAGAGGGCTATCTTCTGCTGAGTCAGACCATTGGTTCATGTAGCTCAATGTTCTCCATACTGATTGGTAGAAGTGGCTCTTCAGGGTATCAGCCGGTGGTCTTTCCCTGTCCTACTTGGGGATGCCAGAGGTTTTAATCTGCCCGCCAAGCAGGTGCTCCACCCCTGAGCCTCAGCCCTATTAGCAGTGACCGTTCAAAAATGGTGCCCCGGCTGAACGTTGCTCCCAAAGCCACTCTCCGTGGCTTTTGACGAGG
The DNA here is from genome assembly GCF_964188315.1 of Podarcis muralis. Lineage (NCBI taxonomy): Eukaryota > Metazoa > Chordata > Lepidosauria > Squamata > Lacertidae > Podarcis > Podarcis muralis. The sequence continues at coordinate 44,225,514 of NC_135668.1, forward strand.
ATTCCCGTTCCAACAGAGTCCCTTTCCAAGAATATTTTCTCGAGACCTGAATATGCATTTATTGTGGTCGAAGTCACCAAACCGTAAGAGGGGTGGGGAGGGCGGCAGCCGGAGAGCGCCGGTTCCTCTTGTTGCTTTGCAGGGGATTAAGAGGGGATTAGAGAGCGTCGCAATGAGGCCACATCGCGCCAGCCCTATTTTTCTCGGGCACATTGAGTCGTGCTCTGCTGAATCCATTCTTTCACATCGTTGTTTCTGTTATTGAAAATTTAAGCCCTTTCCCCCCTCCCTCTCGTTTCATAATAATCTCCTTCAGGTACTCCCAGATCCTCATATGTCTTACAAGTGTGTGTGTGTGTGTGTGTGTGTGTGTGTGTGTGTGTGTGTGTGAGAGAGAGAGAGAGAGAGAGAGAGAGAGAGAGAGAGAGAGAGAGAGAGAGAGAGAGACTCTACCACAAGAGGTGGGGGGACCTGTGACTCTCTAGATTTTGTTGGCCTACAGCAGGAGTTGAGGGCTGAGGGCGAAATCTGGCCCTCAAAGTCTCTTTCTCTGACCTCTTCCCAGCCCTCACTCCTTCCCAGGACACACCCCCTCTTCCAAAGGTAAGAGTCACACCTGTTCTTCCACGCCCACTTTTGCCTCTGTCCACTCCCATCACTGACATGTGGCCTCTGGAAGGTTGTCCTTGAAGAAATGTGGCTCTCAGGATAGAAAATATTTTTCATCTCTGGTCTCCATCACCCCTCACCGTTGGCCATGCTGGCTTGGGCTGATAGTCCAGCAACGTCCGGAGAGCCCTAGGTCTGCCATCTCTACAGAACCCAGTTGGATGTGGGAAGCTATTGGGTTGCAGATAGCCAGTGGCCAGCCTGGATGGGTATTCACTCTAGGTCTTTGTTGTAGTCCTGACAGATTCTGACAGAGTCCATCCAATGCCACAACAGGAGCAGTTGGGGTTCTTACCTGCGGGAGATTAGCACCCAAGCATAACAATTCCTTATTCTTGCTAGTTAGCACGAGGAGGGGTTAATACCACAGAGCTGCATTGCCACAGATACTCAGGCCACAGAAATACAGCTGCTAGAGATGGCTCTGTGTGATGTCATTTCCCCTCCTCTCTGGTTAGCAAGGAGAGAGTTTAGCCACAAGCCCACTTTCCCAACTTTAAAGTTAAGATCAAAGGCAGCTCACCACCATGGCTGGGTTATAACAATACAATTGCACATGAGTTCATGCCTGCAAGAGGGGTCAGAATCTGAGTTCTCACTTTAAAAAACAACTATGTAGCCTTCTCAGAGGGAAAGCTATAAAGCAAAATGTTCAGGCCCTCCTCTAAGTGGTTTCTGTTACGTGAGTCAGCCCAGCTACTCCTTCCTTTCAGTGTTTTTAGCTTATTAGTGACATCAGAGCTGCAATTGATGAGTGAGGATTTTTCCCCCAGCACCAAACTATAAGAGTCCCTGGAGTCCTAAAGAGCTGTTTTCCCCCTTTTGAGATCCCACAAAACTTATTTTGTGGTACCTTATTTCATGTGTATTTTTTGAGGGGGGAGAGAACCCTGTTTTGGGAACTGCACCCAAGCGCCAAACTGCCTTATCCATACTTTCTCACATTCATAACTAAGCATTAAAAGATTAAAAACAATACTGCCACCCATATTTTCAAAAGACACACACACAACCACAAAAAATGGCATATCTGTAAGCAAAAGCAATGTGGGAACGTTTAACGCTGGACAGATGGTATTCCAGAATGTGAAATATTCCGACAGCAGACATATCAGCTAAAACATACGAAGGGTCTCAATGGGGACATGGGCTTCTACAATATATGGTGGTGTTTCTCTACTTATATTTAACAAGCCTCAGTCTCAACAGCAATCCTCTAAATTTGGAACAGAGCATAGAATATTTGACAGGAACTACACATGTGCTGTGGGTTAAACCACAGAGCCTAGGACTTGCCGATCGGAAGGTCAGCAGTTCGAATCCCTGCGATGGGGTGAGCTCCCGTTGCTTGGTCCCTGCTCCTGCCAACCTAGCAGTTTGAAAGCACGTCAAAGTGCAAGGAGATAAATAGGTACCACTCCGGTGGGAAGGTAAACGGCATTTCCATGCACTGTTCTGGTTAGCCAGAAGTGGCTTAGTCATGCTGGCCACATGACCCAGAAGCTGTACGCCAGCTCCCTCGGCCAATAAACCGAGATGAGCGCCGCAACCCCAGAGTCGGTCACCACTGAACCTAATGGTCAGGGGTCCCTTTACCTTTACCTTTACACATGTTACACCATTACCAAGGAACACCAGGGGCTGGTGGGAACTGGAATCCAACAATTTCCAGAGAGCATCACATTGGCTCCCCCTGCCTGGGTACATGGTAGCTCCCTGTGTTCCTATGATAAGACTGCACAAGCCTGATGGATCAGGCTAAAGGCCAAATTGGACAACCATCCTGCTGTCACAGTGGCCGCCCAGGTGCCTGTGGGAAGCAGGACCTGAGCACAGGAGGCCTCTGCCCTCCTGCGGTTTCCCACAACTACTATGCAGAAGCAATACTGCCTCCAACTGTAGAGGCTGAGCACAGCCATCGTGGCTAATGCTAATAATAATAATAATAATTTATTATTTATACCCCACCCATCTGGCTGGGTTTCTCCAGCCACTCTGGGTGGCTTCCAATGGAATATTAAAATAAAATAACCTATTAAACATTAAAAGCATTAAAAGAAATGCCCACGAGAGAAGAATGGAGAACGAAATTGATGGAATACGCAGAGATGGATAGACTAACGGGGAGAAATGGGAACCAACGAGACCAGAGATTCACCGAGGACTGGAAAAAATTTACAGAGTATATCAAAAATGTTTGTGATGAACAATTAATACTTGTTGGTTTTCAAGAAGCTCTGTGAAAAATATTGATAGAAATATTGCATAAAAATATGATATGATTAAGAATGTTAGAGTGCAATATAAAATTGAGAAATGTGAGACGAAGAGATAATATGGAGAATTGTCAGACATGCTGATGGAAGTCTAAAAGAATGACTAAGTGAGGATTGGATGTTTAATTTTGTATAAATTTATGTTGGAAAAATTACGTAATAAAAAATAATTTTAAACATTAAAAGCTTCCCTAAACAGGGCTGCCTTTCAGATGTCTTCTAAAAATCTGGTAGTTGTTTTTCTCTTTGACATCTGGTGAGAGGGTGTTCCACAGGGTGGGGGCCACTACTGAGAAGGTCCTCTGCCTGGTTCCCTGTAACTTGGCTTCTTGCAACGAGGGAACCACCAGAAGGTCCTTGGCGCTGGATCTCAGTGTCCGGGCTGAACACCGTGGTGGGTGGGTGGAGACGCTCCTTCAGGTATACTGGGCCGAAGCCATTTAGCGCTTTAAAGGTCAGCGCCAGTACTTTGAATTGTGTTTGGAAATGTACTGGGAGCCAGTGTATGTCTTTCAAGACCAGTTTTATATGGTCTCGGTGGCCGCTCCCAGTCACCAGTCTGGCTGCCACATAGTAGCCGCAGAGAGACGTATTCTCCACGAATTTGTCTATTAAATCCATCCAAGTTGGTAGCCATCGCTGCCACCTGTGAGGGTGAGTTCCATAGTTTATTTTACTTATTTTGTTTATTTATTTTATTCATTTTATTACATTTATATATCACCTTTACCTCCCAAGGGTCTCAGGGTGGTACACGTGGTACTTCCCCCTCCATCTTCACAACAACCTGTGAGGTAGGTTAGGCGATGGTGACTGGCCCATGGCTGAGTGGGGATTCGAACCCTGCTCTCCCAAGGTCCTAGTCAAACACTCTAACCATTACGCCACTGCACTCTGTGAAGAAGGAGTTTTTTTAAAATAATCTCTCCTGAACCTTCCAACATTTAGCTTCTTTGGGTGTCTATATGAGAGAGAGAGAGAGAGAGAGAGAGAGAGAGAGAGAGAGAGAGAGAGAGAGAGATCTATTCTCTTTCTCCATTATGTTAACCCTAGAAGAACTTGTCTGGAGTTGATCGTGCTTCAGCTCAAGGCGACAGAGGTCATCTTCAGTTCCCTTGAAGCCCCATACAAGACTAAGATTATATGTGACATGTACTAAGATCAAAGGCTGGCTCATGCATTCCTTCAACCTGGTCCTCCTGAAAAGAACAGTCTGTTAATTCACACTGAAGGCTGCAAAAGGTCATAGACAGTGGAGTCTTTTTTCAGCCTACAGTTTCTCTTGGCGAAGAGCCTCTCATTCAGAACCAATTCCTTGGTACCTGGGAGGTCTGAGGATCAGGGAGGATGAAACCAGCACACAAGAAAGTGGATAGCCAGTTAAAACCATCAGGTTGGGGGGTATATCCTAGAATAATAGAATCACAGAACTGAAGAGTTGGAAGGGACCCCCAAGGGTCATCTAGACCAACCCCCTGCAATGCAGACCGGTTATAAATCAGTCTTTCCCAAAATGGTGCCCTCCAAATGTTGTCGAACTACAGCTCCCATAATCCTTGACCATTGGTCGTACTGAGTGAGGCTGATGGGAGCTGTAGTCCAAAAAACCCTGAAGGACACCTTTCCGCCTTTCACTCCCCTTAAAGAGTCTCAAAGCGGCTAACATTCTCCTTTCCCTTCCTCCCCCACAACACTCACTCTGTGAGGTGAGTGGGGCTGAGAGACTTCAAAGAAGTGTGACTGGCCCAAGGTCACCCAGCAGCTGCATGTGGAGGAGCGGGGAAGCGAACCCGGTTCACCAGATTACGAGTCCACTGCTGGGCTTGCTGATCACACAAACAGAAGCCTCCATCCATGTGCTATCAAACATGAGAGAGTTTGCTCCCTTTCAGCACTGCAAGTCCTTTTGTCCTCTGTTTGGATTTGGGAGCAAGACAACGACAATCTTTGTGCATTGATTCCCCCCCTCCCCCCACCTCCACGCCCTGCTTTTATCCGCTAAGCATTTATGGGCTTTAAATGATGAAGCCATTCTAAAACTCCCAGACAGTACAAGGCTAATGACTGTTATTGCCATACATTATTCAACAGGAAATACACAATTAGTTCCTTATGTTCAATTTGGTGTACGCATTAGCATTGGGTTATCATAAAATATAATTATGTGGAACTGTAAATATGTCTTCTCTATATAGCTGTGTGTGTGTGTGTGTGTGTGTGTGTGTGTGTGTGTGTGTGTGTGTGTGTGTGGTTGCCTCCTGCGTTCTCCTTTGCCTGCTGGGTGAGGGGAAAAAAGACAAGGACATATTCGTCATTTCAGAACCAGGGGCAAAGCTTAGAGAAACCATCTGGCAAGAAGAGTTCCCTAGCCATTACCTATTGTGTTTTGAGAGCAGCAGGGCAGTAGTGTCAGCCCTGTATATCCTGTATACAGAAGGCTGGGCTTGGAGAGTTCATTTGAAAAAGGAATTCATTCTGGTTCAAGTTTGAAAGTTGCCAGTCTCTAAACGCTAAACCACATTACTCAAGAAACTGCCTTATTCCTCAATGGAGTTGGGGGGGGGGTCCCCATTCAGTTTGCATTTGAAGCTGAGCTATCAAATAAGGAATCCTTCACTTCTGTGGGGGGGGGGGGGATATGAAAACCCAAACACACCCATCCTTCAAAATGCCCACTCCTCTGAATTTTACAGTGAAGTTCTCCAACCAAACACTGGTTTACCCCCAAAAAAGTATATCTTATGTAAAAGTGTGTATAAAAGTGAAAATAACATACCAAATAGCATACCGAAACACATTATATTAGGATAAATTGCTGACCAAAACAACAACCACCACCCTGTGGACATCAAGGAAAACTGTATCAGGAGAAATTCACAAAAAAATGCCGAAGAATTTTCATGATGATTTTTTTTTTAAGGGTGGAATTGCAAATTGCTGCAGAACTAAATTTAAGATGGGGGGAAATGGGTATATTCCTTATTTACCCAGTAGGTCACTGCATACCCTGCAAGTGTACTGGAAAAACAGGGACATCTCATGTTTTTTTCTCATGAGAGGATGACGGCCATTTTGGTGATCTTGTGTAATCTGGTGCCACAATTCCCCCCGTGAAAAAAAGCACTTTGGGGGGAGGCATGATCTCGTGCAGCAATGCTCTGCCCCCCAAAGGAGCTTTTTTCTGAAGGGAAATTGTGGCACAAAATCACGTGAGAGCATAGGGTCCAAAATGACTGCCATCCCTTTCCGAGAGAGAAGAAAATGGGAAGATGGCGTCCCGGTGTTTGCCTTTGAAGTGTTGGAGGGTATGTCACTGCAGTCTGTGTGAGAGCTTCCCCTTCAAGTCCCAAATATCTCAGAAGCCTGCTCCGCACTAATTTGGAGCAGGGCTTTTAGTGTGGCTGTGGAATGATGTTCCTTTTGAGTTATTGTTGGCATCCACTATCTGCATTGTCCAGGAAACAACAGAAGACATTTCTGTGCCAACAATCCTTCCCAGCTGGATGAATTGATCTCCGCCATAGGTTTATACTTGGTACTGCTTGTAAATTTATCTGTTGTTGTTTTCTGTGTTGTTTTCAAGTGTTTGTGTTGCATTTTGTACATTGCCTTGACACGTGTGCGTAGAAGGCGAATCATCAACATCAGCATCTGAGTCTGTGGAGGGGCCCTGTTTCTCTTCTCTCCCTCTGTTCCAGCCCGATGAAATGGCTGATGATAGATGACAGTCGAGACATTCCTTGAGAAATATGATTATAACATCATTCACCAGCATGGGGAACCAAGCCTAAATTAATGTAGTCTAACACGAAGCGGCAAAATGCTGTAAGAGCCAATCCGAATGCACCTTCATTCCAAATTATTTTGTACCAGCTAAAAATTTTTCATGGCTAATCATTATCTTGTTCCTCAGCTAGGTAATTAATTTTTTGCATTGTTGCTTCGCTCCTCTCCCCATGTTCACTTCATGTTAGCAAAGTTTAATTGACCGGGGGTGGGGAGGGGGATGAAATAAAGAGGAATTTTAATCAGTGAAACCAGAGTATCTTTTTCAAAAGGAAAATCTAAAGTAATAGAGAGTGCATATTCCCCCCTTATCAACCACTTTTCCCCATTCATTACAGAGTTAGCAATAATGCCTGCTTTTCAATCACATAATTTTTTTAATTAAAAAGGCATTTCAGATATTTCAGATATTTGGAGGCATACATGGGTTTGCTGGAGGTTTAGCCTGGAAAGACATTCAGTGTTGCTGAACTACAACTCCCATCATCCCTGGCCCATTATCCATGCTTGCTTGTGCTGATGGAAGTTGTAGTCCAGCAACATCTGGAGGGCCAAACGTTCTCGCCAGTGCCACACATGACCTTGCCGCTCACCCTACGCTCAGGCCACTTCAGCCCGCCATTGCCGCTGCAACCCCTCACCTTACTCTCGCTGGCTGGGCTCTCTCTACACCACCATCACCACCGCTGCCACTGCCACAAGGACATCTCTGCCACAAGGCCTCAGCTGAAGCCTGTCGTGGCTGCTGACGTACTTCCAGAAGCCGGTGACTCGCTTCCAGAAGTTTGGCCCGGCTTCCTGAAGTGCCTCAGCAGCCTCACCGAGCCTTGGCTGAAGTAATTGCGGCAGTGGCTGCTGAGGAAGCCTTGGCCTCACGCAGTGGCAGCGGAGGAAGCGGGACATCTGGGATTTAAATCAGAAGCCAGGGTGGCTTCTGTAGATCCAGGATGTCTCGCTCAGCGTGGGACAGTTGGCAGTTCTGAGTTAGAGGGTCAGACCTGGAGCTGGGAGACCAGGCTCCACTTATCCACACAGCCATGAAGCTTTCTGGATGACCATGGGCCAGTCACCATCCATCAGTGACGAAGCTGCCTTACAGGGTTGTTGTGAGGATGAAATGGGGAGCAGAAGCATGTACTCAAGCTCCTTGAAGGAAAGGTGAAATAGGAATACAGCAGCAGCAGCAACAACAGATAGCTGCAGTTACAGGTAGGTAGCTGTGTTGCTCTGCCGTATCGAAACAAAACAAAATAAATAAAATAAAATAAAAAAGAGTGGTGGGGATGGGTGATTGGTTGATAGGTGTGGTAAACCTGTTGATGACTGTTAACGACTGCAATTGGTCTTACAGGAAAAAGCCAGGGGTGAAATGGCAAAAATGTATAATGAGATAAGAATCCAATGTCTCTATTCAGACCAGGTCTCTCCATGGTTTTAAGTTTGGTAATAAGTTGCAATTCAGCAACTTCTCTTTCCAGTCTGTTTCTGAAATTCTTTTGTAATAAGACAGCTACAGGTTTACCACACCTTTCAGCCAATCACCCATTCCCACCACCCTTCTGAAAAATACCCCTCCCCACCCTCTCACTATAAATAAGGGTCTGGTGACTTCTGTTTCAGTGTATCTGAAGAACTGTATGCACACAAAAGCGCATACCAATAACAAACTTAGTTGGTCTGTAAGGTGCTACTGGAAGGACTTTTTAATTTTTTTATTTTAGATAGCGGCAGGAAGGAGAAAGAAGAGGGTCCAGGAGGTTGACGCTGCAGTCCCTTCAAGGGTGTGGGTCTTGGCATGTTCCCAGCATCCCTGACCCTGTTGTTTTCTTGCCTAGCTGCATAAAGACCTCCCCTTTTGCCACTATTGTTTTCAGCTCACCATTGTGAAAGGGTTGCCTTCTCCCTTAGAGCTTCGTATTCTTCGCAGGGGTTGGTAATTATTCCCTCAACGGGAAGCCCTCGACAGTGCTCATTATCATAATGCCTGTCTCCATGGAGACGCTTTATAGTAATTCGCTCACAGGAAGGCAAGAGGAACAGAGAGTGGAAGACTCCAATGTGGTCTCCCCGTCTTCATTTTGCTTCTCACTGCACTGAATAAGAGGAACACTACTTGCTCTCATTCTGAGTTATTAAGAGAGAGACTGAGGCTGCAAGTCTAATGCTACTTACTTGGAAGTAAGCCCTACTGAATTCCATGGGACTTACTTCTATGAAGACACAGTTAGGTCTGCAGCCTGGTCCTCCCACCAGAAAGTGAACCATACAAATCTTGCCTGAGACAGGTAAGGGGAAACCTGTGGATCTCCTGCTGTTGCTGGACTACAAGTCCCATCACCCTTGACCTGTGGCGATGCTGGCTGAGGCTGCTGGGAGTTGTAGTCCAACTGCAGCTGGATCTTAAGATCTGATCAGAGGTCCTTCTGCAGGTTCCCTCACCCAGTGAAGGGAGATGGGTGCTAACTCAAGAGACAGCCTTCTGGGTGATGGCACCCTGGTTATACAACGCTCTCTGTAATGACATTGGCCTTTCCCCTGCATTTGGATCTTTTCAGTTTCATAAGTAAGGTTTAGTGCATTGTAGATGTACTCGGTCCAGTATATCTGAAGGAGCGTCTCCACCCCCATCGGTCTACCTGGACACTGAGGTCCAGCACAGAGGGCCTTCTGGTGGTTCCCTCACTGCAAGAAGCCAAGTTACAGGGAACCAGGCAGAGGGCCTTCTCGGTAGTGGTACCCGCCCTGTGGAACACCCTCCAACCAGATGTCAAAGAGAACAACAACTACCGGACTTTTAGAAGACATCTGAAGGCAGCCCTGTTTAGGGAAGCTTTTAATGTTTAATGCATTACTGTATTTCAATATTTTGATGCAAGTTGCCCAGAGTGGTTGGGGAAGCCCAGCCAGATGGGTGGGGTAGAAATAATATATTGTTGTTGTTGTTGTTGTTGTTGTTGTTGTTTTCCCCCTTGGACAATTTTATGAGGTCTTCCTTTTGCAGGAGAGGGTGTCTGAGAGACCCAACAGATCAGCTTCCTCCTCTCTGACATCAGATGTCAAAGGGGGAGGCCCTCCATCTTCCACCCCTGGGTCAACAGCCTTCCAGTGCTGCTGCTGCTTCCTTCCACTTCTCTTCCACCTTGGGCTGCCGAACCATTCCGGATTCTGATGGAACTATAGGTCCCATGACAGCTCTACAGGACTAGACCTAGAGTCCTAGACCAATTGACAAAAAAGGGGATGGGTTTCAACTTAGGAAGTTGTTAGAAAGAACTCCTTGGTGGTAGAAACGATCTGATGGTGGAATCAGCGGCGTAGCGTGGGTTGTCAGCACCCGGGGCAAGGCAAGTAATTTGCGCCCCCTAACCCAGGGCAAGGCAAGTAATTTGTGCCCCCTAACCCGTGGATTTGCGCCCCCTAACCCTACAAATCTATGCCTATGAATGATGGTCCCTCTCTCTCTCTCTTTCTCATATTCCAATTGATTCCCATTTCCGCCGATCGATCCCCGAAGCTCTCACCCAGCGAAATTCGTGCGTAATTACGCTTCGCCATCCCTAATCCTGCCGCTTCCACCGGGAAATCATGACGGTGCGTTTCTCCTCTCCAAACTTTCCCCGGCCCTTTGCCGGCCGGTGCAGCCCTTTTGGCTACTAGCTCCCCTCCTTCTCTGCCTGCTTCCGACCCCACCTCCCCGTCCAGCCTCCCTACCTCCTGAAAAAAGGTGACGGCGCCGAGCAGGACACCCCCACGGCCATCGGAGAGAGGCAGGGCCGAGGGAGGCAAGCCAATGGGCGAGGCGGGGGTAGGTGGCCACGGGGGCTGGTGCTGCCGCAGTCCTCGGGTGGGCAAGGTAGGAGCAGGCGGAGGCTGGCCGGCCGCTCTGACAATAGGGGCGGGCCGAGGGCACGACGGGGCTGGGCCCTCTGGACTCGCGCCCCCCCCCCAGATGTTGTGCCCGGTGCGGCCGGCACCCCTGACACCCCCCACGCTATGCCACTGGGTGGAATAGACATCTCAGAAGGTAGTGGATTCCTATCAGAGGTTCTGGAACAGTGGCTGAATGGCCACATCAATGGATTTCCTGCATCGGCCTCAGCGCAGTCTACCTGAAGGAGCGTCTCCACCCCCATCATTCAGCCCAGACACTGAGGTCCAGCACCGAGGGCCTTCTGGCAGTTCCCTCACAGTGAGAAGTGAAGTTACAGGGAACCAGCGCAGAGAGCCTTCTCGGTAGTGGTGCCCACCCTGTGGAATGCCCTCCCACCAGATATCAAGGAAATAAACAACCATCTGACTTTTAGAAGACATCTGAAGGCAGCCCTGTTTAGGGAAGTTTTTAATGTTTGATGTTTTATTGTGTTTTTCATATTCTGTTGTGAGCTGCCTAGAGTGGCTGGGGAAACCTAGCCAGATGGTTGGGGTATAATATATTAATTATTTATTATTATTATTATTATTATTATTATTATTATTATTATTATTACAGTGGTACCTCTGGTTGCGAACGGGTTCCATTCTGGAGCCCCATTCACAACATGAGCAGAACGCAACCTGCGTCTGCACATGCACGGGTTGCGATTCACTGCTTCTGCGCATGCGCGTGGCGACATTTTGAGCGTCTGGGCATGCGTGAGCGGTGAAACCCGGAAGTAACCTTTTCCAGTACTTCCGGGTCGCCGCGGAACACAACCTGAAAAGATTTAACCTGAAGCAAACGTAACAAGAGGCATGACTATTATTATTATTAACCTGCTGGGTGGACTAAATTATCTTTGAGGTCCTTTCAGCTCGACAAGTCTGTGTTTCTACATCTGCCTATTCCTGGCCCATGGTTACTTTGTTGGACTAGGATTCAGAAGACTGGGCTCAAGTCCTAATTCATCCAGAAAAGCTCACTTGGTAACCTTGGGCAGATGGGCACTCTGGGTTGTTGTGAGGATAAAGTGGGGGGGGGGGGGAGTTATGCAAACCATCATGAATTCCTTTAATAAAAGCTGGGATAAAAATAAAAATAATGAATGCATTCTCCTCAGGTTTGAAGATTCCTTAAGCAGAATACCTTCCTTGTTGGGGTGGGCAAGAAGAGGGACAGTTTAGTAGAAAAAACAGGAATTTTCCCTCTCCAATGACACCCCCCCCCTTCTCCATCCTTTGTGGCACAATATTTTCTCTACTGTTTTGATGGATTAAGGAAAGAAGACTTTTTTGTTCCCAAAGTAGTTGTCTTAGAAGCCTGAGCTATATAATAGGTTCCCTCTCAAATCGGCTGGGCCATGTGGCTGAGTTAATTTAACGCCGCCTGTATCTTCCAGTTCACTCTGACATGAAGTTAATTAAAATATTTGCGTGTTTTTATTCCGCTTATTACAGTTTCCTGTGGCAAAAGAGCTGTTTTATAGGCTTGTGAGTGTTACTGCACAATTAAAATATAAAAATAAAAATCCTGCCCACTTTACCTAGCAGATAACGGCATCCGCTGCCGGAAATTACAGAAACGTGCAGCGGGGTAATTGGTTGCCATTGATCCGCATGCCACAAGGCCATGTTGAGGGGGAAGGACCAGGCATGGAATGCTGAGGGGGACTTGAGAGAGCAGGGTTCGAATCCTGCTGAATCCTGAAGCGACCTTCGGCCAATCACTGCTGCTCAGCCCATCTTACCTCACAGGGTTTTTGGAGGGATTAAAGGAGGAGGGGAAGAACTATGTATGCCACTTTGAGCTCCTTGGAGAAAACAGTTGGGATATAAATGCAAATCAACACCATGTTGGTAGACCACAGCTTCAATGTACAGGAGGGAAAGCAAGTGAGGGAATGTTGCTGTAACAGGAATATATGTTGGTTCTCCACAGTTCGGTGGGGTGTGTGTGTGTGTGTGTGTGTGTGTGTGTGTGGCTTTAAAATTTCTCCTTGGTTATTATAATTCATTGTTTCCTCTATTTCCTTTGGAATAGCCTTTTTAAAAAAATAAAAAAATAATGGAAGCAAACCTTTTCCCTTTTATCCTTTTTTTCTCCTTTTTCGCCCAGCTGGCAACCCTTTTCCCTCATGCTCCTCATGGAGCTGGAAATGAACTTGGGCTTTTGTATGCGCTGCCTTGTTTGCACACCATTATCAGAGGTGCTGGGAGAGCTTTGAAGACAGCGTTTGATTGTTAATTGCTGCCACCAAGCCAAGGCGAGAACAAGCGACTGTTTTATTTGGGGGGGGGGAGGCAGCTCCTTACAAACATTGACTGGGGAGGGGGGCTTTAAAAAAGGAAAAAAGAAGCAGCAATTCTGCAGCCTGTTGCTTTTTTAAAAAAGAAAACAAAAGAGCTATTTTCCACGAGTGTTTGCGCCCTGTTTCTTAAGGGCGGTGGACTGCGGTTTCAATTTAACAGCCAAAAGTATGGCTCAAGGTGCAGAATAATATTCTGTTTTTGTCACAAGAGCATCACAATCTGCCTGGTACTAAGCCAGACTACAGGAAAGGGCATAGCTAGCTGCTCCGGCACCCAAAGCAGCAGGGGCAGGGCGATCTGCCCACAGTGACAGGGCGGCGATCTGCGCACAGGGGCACTGTGGCAATCCCCTCAGGGTGGCGCCGCGGCAAGCTGCCCATGGAGCTCGCCTGGTGGACGCAAGCCCCACACTGCCGTTTCCGGCTACGCAGGGCCCGAGCCACCGTGTCACTCGCAGGAGGCGTGGCTCAGGCGCACTGCAGGCCAGGCCCCACGGTAAGTGCCGCCCCCTGCGATGTGCCGTTCTGTCACCCCCTCAGGGATGACACCCAGGGCGGACCGCACCACCCGCACCCGCCTTCCTACACCCCTAACTACAGGTTTGTCTCGTGCGCATGAAGCCCAATCACTGCAACCCACCCCAGCGCTGCCATCGAGCCAGGCCTATGATGGGCGAGCAGAAGCGCAAGGCCCCAGTCAGCAGAATGAGAAACAGGAGCAAACGCAAAATTCTTACCACCTTTTGAAGTAATAATGCACATTAGTAAAGAAAGTGGGGGCGATCACGTTAAGACCATCACATCCAAAGTCTAAAATTCCCTCCCTGCACCACTGTGCTGCCAAATACAGCAGTTCTTTCCAAGGATATCAGGAATGAGGAGGTGGAAGGGGAACCAAAACAGCTTTACAGTGGTGCCCCGCAAGACGAATGCCTCGCAAGACGAAAAACTCGCTAGACGAAAGGGTTTTCCGTTTTTTGAGTCGTTCCGCAAGACGAATTTCCCTATGGGCTTGCTTCGCAAGACGAAACATCTTGCGAGTTCTTGCGAGTTTGTTTCCTTTTTCTTAAAGCCGCTAAGCCGCTAATAGCCGCTAAGCCGCTAAGCCGTTAATAGCCGCTAAGCTGCTAATAGCCGCTAAGCCGCTAATAGCCGTGCTTCGCAAGATGAAAAAACCGCAAGACGAAGAGACTCGCGGAACGGATTAATTTCATCTTGCGAGGCACCACTGTATTAACAATAAACAGGCAGGCATGCAAAGCATAAAATAAAACATACCCGACAGGGGCTACCCAATCTCCCCTTCAGCTGCCCGGAGCCCCAGGTAGAGCAGCAGGAGAAAGACTCCGACTGTCGGTCTCCCAGCATCAGGTCCTTTGATCTGGGTAGAAGGTCTCCGGGCCCCTCCCACCTATGGCTTTTATAGCCTGCCTTGATGTAATCAAGTGCACTTGGCATTACTCATGATTAATACAGAGCGGCTGAGAGTCTCCCACTACCTGCAGCCAGTATCCAGCCAGCACTTGCAACACAGAAGAACCCAAGAAACTCCCGACAGGTGTGTGAAACACAAGAATTCAGCAGACCTGAAGCTGGGGATGTTAAAGGGAAAGGGACATGCCACCTAACTCCTCGAAATACAATTGTCTTCCGCATTTCCACTACAACCACTGTTCCTTCCTGGTTTCCCCATGATCACAGCATCCTCTTAGGCCCTTCACTAATGCCAAGGCAGAAACTGCAGAGAATCTAGCCAATTTTGCATCTAGGAAACAGTTGCTGAAGAGTTAAGAAGCAATGAACAGATGTTCCAACATCTATCGCCACCATGAGTAGTCCATGCATTACAGATGGCTGAAGGTGCACGAGTCGCTGCCTGGGTTTAGGTTTGATGATGCCCTAAGCTACTGAAGGTAATGGGACCCTTTGTAAGTCCAGCTGTCTTTTGTCAACAACGAATTGTCACTGTTTTTTTGTGTTAGATATATGCTATATGGTAATTTATGCACCTAATAGGTATCTCAAGCCATTAGCACATAACAAAATACGTATTTCATCAAAGTAATTGTTGAACTGAAATACAATTAAGAAGTATATTAATAGTGAAATACAATTAAAAGCAAGTATATGGGGGACCAAGAGAGTGGGGCCCTAAGCTACAGCTTGTTTAGCTTATACCTAAACCCGGCGCTGGTCTTGTTATTATGTGGTCATAGACCTGAGCAAAATAAAACCAACAAGCATATAAGTAAAATATCATAACATACAAAGTGCATCAAAGTGGGTTATGAAATATGAAATAAAATATCAAGAATATCAAAAACATTTCTGAAATAAGCTACAGTATCCTACTTAACACCTTCATATCTGGGAATTAAAAGTGGCTAATAATAATAATTAGATAAATAGGGACCGCTTTCTAGCGGGAAGGTAAACGGTGTTCCGAGTGCTGCGCTGGCTTGCCAGAGCAGCGATGTCACGCTGGCCACGTGACCCGGAAGTGTCTGCGGACAGCACTGGCTCCCGGCCTATAGAGTGAGATGAGCGCACAACCCTAGAGTCTGGCAAGACTGGCCCGTACGGGCAGGGGTACCTTTATCTTTACCTTTAATAATAATAATATAACCAGATTTTAAAAATGCTGCTCTGGACCACAACCTCTGTCTGTTTTGGACCTTTGGTTTGGCTCCATGTGCAATGCAAGTCCGTTCCCCTTGATGACCAAACTTGACTGCCTGTAGTGGTTGTTGTTGGACTCCAACTCCCATCATGCCTGAACACTGGCCATGCCAGCTGGAACTGATGTGATTTGGAGACCAAAGACGTGAGGTGGGCCAGAAATTCCCTACTTAGAACCTGTTCATTGCTGAAGCCTGACAATACCTCCAATTTGAGAGAGAGAGAGAGAGAGAGAGAGAGAGAGAGAGAGAGAGAGAGAGAGAACCTTGGTGTTTTTTAACTAAGTTACACAACTGACAGTCTGCTTGGAAACAAATGGGATTGAATATTTCTCGCCATAAGGTTTCCCCGAGTTTATTTAAAACACAATCCTCTGCAGCATCTGTAATCGAGTTCCACTTCAAAGCATCGTTGTGCAGTGACCTTATTTCTTCCTAGTCAATACAATCAACATAATGTTCCTTTTATATGCAAGAATTATGAAAGGGGAAGGGAGAGAGAAAAAGAAAGAAACCCAACCTCTAGCAGATGATATTTGCATCCCAGAGACGAGCATTGCAATAGCAACCTCATAGTTTATGGGATGGCATTTGAGTTCCATAGCATTTACTGCCTCATTACTCAGATAAACTATTAGTGTGTAAGCTTCTCCTTGCCTCCCCCCATCCCATATGCCATCATCTTAAATATATGCAGAAAGGGAGGAGAAAGGTGGTTGTTTTACTGGAGGGGGGGTTGGCACGGCGGGGGTGGAGAATTAAAGCCCGAGGGCCACATTCCCTCTTAAGTAGTCTTCCGGGGGCCTCAAGCCAGTGGTGGATGAGGCCAGAGGCGACAGATGGATGGAGCAGCCTTTGTTTCTCTTAACCTTTCTTCAGTCAGCCGCATTTCTGCCACACAAAAACTAGTTTCCCACACATAAATTCGCCCCCTCTCTCTTCTTCTTCTTCTTCCAGTCAAGCAAGAGGCATTCTGATACATCAAGGACACACTCCTACTAGGCAGAAGTGCCAGCTTGAAGAAAAATATTGAGATGGCCCAGACAAGAATGGTAATACAGTGGTGCCTCTGGTTACATACGCTTCAGGTTACAGACTCCGCTAACCCAGAAATAGTTCCTCGGGTTAAGAACTTTGCTTCAGGATGAGAACAGAAATCGTGCTCCGGCAGCGCAGCGGCAGCAGGAGGCCCCATTAGCTAAAGTGGTGCTTCAGGTTAAGAACAGTTTCAGGTTAAGAATGGACATCCAGAACAAATTAAGTACTTAACCCGAGGTACCACTGTACAGGATGGAGGATCTCAGTTTCCTCTTCTTGTTTTGAAGCCGAGGTGCCGTGTTTCCCTCGGCTCGCTCCATCCCCGTCCTGTCCTCCTGTATACATACCCCTTCTGGCTCCAATCACAAGGGCCATAAGAAATGACCTCAGAGGTTCTTGCCCAATCCCAGCTCCCTTGCCATCCAGCAACCCTTTTACAAGTTCCTTTACAGGGCTAGTTGGGAAATGAAGTCCAGACAGGGAGAAGAAGGAAAGGCAACAATGGCCATCAACTTTGGGGGGTCCTCAGCGCCCACAGATGTTTTATTGGGGGGCTGAAGGAGGCCCCTAGGAGTTGGTGCCTATGCTACCAGGCAAAAGCGCTTGAGAATGGTACAAGTGAGGGAATTGGCCTGGAGTGGGGCATAACCTGAGGGAACCTGCTTTTTAAAATTTATTTCACAATGTTTGTATATTGCTTGATTGTAATAAAGCCTAATAGCAGTTTACAAGCTGAATAGAAAAATGCAACTATCAGGGTCTTTAAAAAAAACAAATTAAAAACAAGTATTCAAAATATTAAAATATGATTAAAATCAACAGGGGTGAGAGAAACACCTTGAATTAGGCCCTGAAATGAACTGGCAGCCAATGCCACTGTTTTAGAAAGTGGATTCTATGAGTTCTAAAGGCCATCCCAGCAAGTCATCTGACCGCTTCATTTTGGACCAAAGTTTCAAGGGCTTCAAGAGAGCCAGTGTGGTGTAATGGTTAAGAGCAGTAGACTCGTAATCTGGTGAACCGGGTTCGCTTCCCCGGTCCTCCACATGCAGCTGCTGGGTGACCTTGGGCCAGTCACACTTCTCTGAAGTCTCTCAGCCCCACTCACCTCACAGAGTGTTTGTTGTGGGGGAGGAAGGGAAAGGAGAATGTTAGCCACTTTGAGACTCCTTTGGGTAGTGATAAAGCAGGATATCAAATCCAAACTACTCCTCCTCCTCCTCTTCTTCTTCTTCTTCTTCTTCTTCTTCTTCTTCTTCTTCTTCTTCTTCTTTAAAACCTCAAATGGAAGAAGAGCCCACCATCTTCCAAAGTAGTCCTTTCTCCTGTGAAACAGCTCTTACTGTCAGAAGCTTCTTGCTAACATTTAGTCAAAATCTCTGTCCTTGCCATTTGAATCTACTGTTTCAGGTCCTACCTTCTGGAGCAGCAGAAAACAAGCTTTGCTCCATCTTCCAGCCCTTCGGATATTTGAAGGTGCTATCATATCACCACTCCGTCTGATCTTCTCAAGAAACTGGCATTGTCCAATTCACACTCCCCTACTCCCAACAGCACAGCTCCCTGTGTGTGGTCTCTGAAGATACCTTCATTTCAGATGTAAAGCTAAACAAACAAGGTTTGCGGAGTGCCTGATTCATTGTTAAGGCCATCTGATCTTAATTAGGAGCCAATCTGTTAACTCTCCATGTGGAGAGAGGTTCACTCCCTTCCCCTTGTCTCTTGACATACAGACCATATGGTTCATTTTCCAACTGGGAAGCATGCTCCATAAAACGAACAATAGCACTCCCAGGTGAAATACTGTGTTTACAATTTGGTGACATAATCAGAGGAAATTACATGCCAGCCAACTAACAAACAGTAAATGATTTGGAGTGCAGGGACTGAGGGTGGCGGTGGGCGTTCTCTTACGGGTATATCATGCTCCTTCAATCAATTTTGACCCCACCAAATGCTCACAATAATTCCGTGGCATTCATACCTCCATCATACAAAGAGGTGGCACCCACACCATGCATTTAAAAGCACTTGGTGTTGGCATCTGTCTGTCTCGAGAGAGAATGGAGGGCATCTCCGGGGGCGAAGCCAAACCGCTATGTTAGCATCACCCAAGTGACCTCCACAGGGAGCAAGCCTGGGCAGTGTGTCTGAAGGTCCTGGGCTGCCCAGATGACAAGACCCCCTCCACCTCGGCCTCTCCGGTGTGGTCCAAAGGAAAGCAGAGCAATAATTTTGGCACCAGCTTGGCTGTAGCAGTTGCTGGAAGGAGGCGTGCAAGGCACCATCCAACCATCTTAGGGACTCCACCCCAGATTTGTGTAGTAGGGCTTACTCCTTAGCCCTTTCCTCCCTCAAAGATATTCCACAAGGCAGCAGAGATTTCAGATCAGAGTTTTCCTTCCTTCCCAGGTTGATGTTGTGATAGGAATTTTGAGGTCTTAGATATATGTTAAATGTTCATAAGTGTACCAACCCAGCACGTACACAGATCAGCACAGGAAGACCGACCTGAAGCCATTTTTGATTCCCATTATCTACTGACCAAATGTTTTCTCTGCAAGGAGGGAGGGTGTCAGGGAGCCTTCAGGGAGCCTTCCCATTGTCTCAGGAATTGAGTAATCAGCATTTTAATGGGTGACAGACTATCAGGAAAGACAATCAGGAAAGGCAATCGGATAACCTGGCAAACAGGAAAAACAACATTCAAATTTCTGCTTTAGACCACCTTTTCTGTGATGTAGGTATGATGTATCTGGGGGGTGGTCTTAGGTTACACCCCTTCTGTGATGTATGTATGATGTATGTGGAGGTGGTCTTGATCTACAGGGTGGCAATTTCAAAAGCCTATATAAGGGCTTGCACACCACTGTTTTGGGTTCCTCCTTTCCTGCGTGTGAGGGGAGCACCCTGTTGCAACAGATTAATAAAGATCAGGCTTACTAGCTGCTTTGCTTCTCAATATTCTCTGGTTGGCCTCTGTTATTTTCTCCTACCAATAGGGAACCTATGTAAGGACTCTATAAGGGGTCCCATAAGGGGAAAAGGGCAGATTTTGTTTACAACAATGTGCTCCCATTTGCCCTTAAGGTACCACTTTAAACAGTCATGGCTTCCCCACAAGAATTCTGGAGGCTGCCATTTCCTAAGGTGCTGGGAGTTGTTAGGAGACTCCCTATTTCATGAACGAAAAGACTATCAGTGACTGCTAACCCTGGTGCTTACGTTCTATCTTCATTGCTGGAGGCAACGTGCTTCTGAATACCAGTTGCTGGAAACAGCAGGAGGGGAAAGTGCTCTAAGAAAGTGGAGCAGGTAAGGATGGGCTGAGAGCAGGTACAAGTTGGTTGGCCAGTATCCCAGTTGTCCTAATGGACCAGCCTCCTCTGGCCCAGGGTCTAAAACTATCTAACCATGGCACTGCTTCCGTGTCAGGAAAATAAACTTTAGCTGAAGCGGTTGATGACCACTAAACAAGGCTAAGGCCTCTTCTCGGACCCTGAAATTCTCACTTGCATCACTGGAGTCCCTGAGAGCAGGTTCAGAATTTGTCCCCGACTGCTCCCCGTTTCCCAAGCGCTTGACAAAGTGTGCACAGATTAAATCATGCTGCGGGGAGGCAGTTCCCTAAATCACGCCTCTGTGCTGTGACACGCACTCCGGCCTTCCCAAAGAGCTGCTGCAAATGTAAAGGCAGAAACATGAATGTCATTTAGAAAGAGGGAACAGAGCCGCCACGCAGTCGCTTTCCGAAAGTCTACTGCTGCCAGGCTGCGGCAAGGCGAAGACTTTTCCAGTTAAATCATTGCATAATATGATGGTAATGAGATTCTCAGAAATCATTATGTCTCTGTCAGGTGGTAATAAAACGGAATATTTGTCTCTCTTCTGGGTTCGCTCAGAGAATATGCAGATCTGCCAGCCCTCATTATATCTTGATGGAAACAAAACCTATTAGCATAGGTGCTGTAGATTTTAATGAGGGAGACACGCTGGAAAGTAATCCGGGTCAATGGTAATGAAACAGTTACACCTAGCTGAAACTGATAAAAATCTAATTATGCCCGTATCAATGGGCTACTTCAGATATTCACTGCGTCGGTTCTCCCCCCTGTTTCAGGAAGGCATTAGACATTTCTACCCAAATGGTTCCATATAATTGGGAGGTGAAGGGTGGGGTGGGGTGAAAGAAGCTGGAGGGGGTACAGTATGCTTCAAATTTACAATAATATAAAAGGAAGAAAATTTATTGGCTGGGAGGGAGATGTGTGTGTGCATGTTGTTAATGTGGTTTTCTTTTCTTTCTTTTTTCATTTTTATCCAGATCAAAACATAAAATGCATCATTGAGCAAAACAAATTGACAGGGTTAGCGGAGCCTGTCAGCAAGTGTTAATTCTCAGTAAGTTTGGCTCCGACAGGAAAAAAAAAAACAGTTTGCTAAGCCCAAGAATCCAGGGAGTTCTCCTTAAGCACCTCCTCGTGTTTGAAAGATTGCAAAATGACCTTTAGGGCAGCTTGCAAGCTGAATGTGCTTGCTAATGGCGCTTGGTGGCTGGTGGCTACTAGCTACTGCACAGATACCTGGCTGGGCAAGGGGATGGAGTCAAACTGTTTGGCAATCTGATGGTAGCCAACAAGGAAGACATGGTGGGAAAATGAGTTATGAAAGTGACCTGTGAAGTCCATAAAGCCGGGGGGACGTGGTTAGAATGTCGGACCAGAATCTGGGAGACCATGGTTCGAATCCCCACTAGTCCATGTAGCTCACCGGGCAACCTTGGGCTAGTCACTGCTTCACAGCCTTCCCTGCCTCACAGGGTTGTTGTGAGGAAGTGGACAAACATGTACACCACCTTGAGCCCCTTGGAGGAAAAGGTGGGGTACAAATGCAGTTGTTGTTGTTGTTTAGTCATTTAGTCGTGTCCGACTCTTCGTGACCCCATGGACCAGAGCATGCCAGGCACTCCTGTCTTCCACTGCCTCCTGCAGTTTGGTCAAACTCATGCTGGTAGCTTCGAGAATACTGTCCAACCATCTCGTCCTCTGTCGTCCCCTTCTCCTTGTGCCCTCCATCTTTCCCAACATCAGGGTCTTTTCCAGGGAGTCTTCTCTTCTCATGAGGTGGCCAAAGTATTGGAGCCTCAGCTTCACGATCTGTCCTTCCAGTCAGCACTCAGGGCTGATTTCCTTCAGAATGGATGGGTTTGATCTTCTTGCAGTCCATGGGACACAGATGAAATAGATGAATAGTAAATAAAAAGGTGAAAAATTCAACCCCTAGTGTCTTTGGCTGAAAGCTTTTTAGAAAGCACCAGTGGGAAAGATGTTAAGAGTGCCAGTTGCAAGAGATGTTTGCTGGGTTTGACAGAAGAATGATGAGACTTAGTGTAAGGCATCTTGATATTTTCTTGATTGACACAATGCTCTTATTTTTATCTCCTTCCCCCGCCCCTAGTTTTGTCCCATTCCCTCCCAACAGAAAGACGGTCCCCCCCCCTCCAATGCAGCTAATGGCATATAACCTTGTTTTGCATCCAAGCTTTTATTTAAAGAACCATATGTTTGTGCACTAACTGATTTCAGTCTCGCCTGTGGGAGATTTGTCCAATAAACTGTGCCCACTGCACAATATATGCCTCCCTTAATCCATCTCTTGTTGACATGGGAGGCAGCTAGGCTACTTTCTCCTTGACAGATGTCTCTCTCCCATGCCTTCTTCAAATCCACGTCCTTTCAAACCAAAGCTCAAGCACAAGTCCCGCCCCCCTCTGATCTTCCCTTCCTGGTTCCCTCTCAGCTCATCTTTGGCGTTACGAGTAGAATTTCTTTCAATGTTCCTGAATGCAATTCCATATCCTTCAACAGAAGGTTTCTTTTTCCAAACAAACAAACAAACAAACAAACAAAAACCTTACATTATCTCCAGGTATTGCAGGATCATTCCTTCATTTATCTAGCTCTGGAATTACCCATTAATTTGGTGCATAGATATCCAAAAACCCTCACCAGGCAAACCAAGGATTGGGTGTAGACTTAAGGCACACTCCTATACATTTCGACTCAGGGGTCACATTAAGTTCAATGTTCAATGGCTTAGGCCCAGGCTGACAGAAGGACCAGATTCTCCCATAAGAACCTGCCCCAGCTGTGGGGTCTTTGGGAAGAGGCCCTTCTCTCAGTCGCACCATCCTAACAGGCAAGGTTGGTGGGGATACAGGAGAAGGCCTTCTTGGCATCTGCCCCCAGGCTTTGGGACTCCCTTCCTTAGAGGGGCTGTCTCCCTCCTTGTTGTCCTTCAGCCAAGGAGGTGACGGCTGGTTTATTCCAACAGCCTTTTGGGAACAGATTGCTTTTAAGGAAAGGGCTTTTAATAGCCCTGTGCTGTTTATACTACCTGCATTTTAATAGATCTGTTTTTGCGTCATTTTACTTCCCTTATGGTTTAATTACTTGTTGGCTATTTTCTGTAATAGCTTTTTTTGGCTATCTGTGTTTGTTTCAATTTGTGTGAACGGGTTTGAATCCCAGTTCTCGGGGAAGGGCAAGGAATAAATAAATAAATGTTTCAGTCTCTCCAGCGTTCCACAACCACGTGTGAATTATTTATTTATTTTAGAAAGTGGACATGAACACTCGTCAGCATTTTAGTATGATTCCCCCACCCAAAATGCACATTTTACCTGATGCACACAACCCTTACATGCTCTTTGTTAAGTTGTGGGTGAACATGTCAGACGACACAGCAATTCTTCAAACAGCTCTTGTTTATTCAGAGGCCACAACAGAACTGAACTGAAGAGCTCAGTCAGCCTGCTTATATAGAGCTCCAGAACAACGTAACTGTAGCAACTTTCTAACTCTCCAATCACTGAACGTCACTTTTGATCCTTCATTTGCATAACTATCTACAGTATCCCCCTGCTGGCCCAGGGTGAGAACTTCAGTACATAACACCCTTCTATGCTATTTCATGCACATTTCATCCTAGTTAGTTCACTACTGACTGTGCTAAGTTCTGGTATCCTCACTTCCAAAAGGATACTGTAGGGTTGAAAAAAAATGGTTCAGAAAGGGGCAACCGAAACATTCAGATACAAATAATAATATACACCAGCGCTACATTGGTGACCCCCCAATCATAGAGCAGGTAGGCAACTCCAAGGTCCCCACATGCATTATGACATTTTAAAACACTGTATTTTTTGCTCTATAAGACTCACTTTTTCCCTCCTAAAAAGTAAGGGGAAATGTGTGTGCGTCTTATGGAGAGAATGCAGGCTGCACAGCTATCCCAGAAGCCAGAACAGCAAGATGGATCGCTGCTTTCACTGCGCAGCGATCCCTCTTGCTGTTCTGGCTTCTGAGATTCAGGATATTTCTTTTCTTGTTTTCCTCCTCCAAAAACTAGGTGTGTCTTGTGGTCTGCTGCGTCTTATAGAGCGAAAAATACGGTAAGTGTTGGTGTGCATTATTATCAGTGCTTTTACACTTACTGGCCAGGAGAGGATTGGAACCAGAGATCAAGCTTATGGTTGTTGTTTTGAACAACCGGACAAAATCTTGCCTTCACACTTTTCCTTCTTTCTCTAGAAACTAAAAGACTAGCAACTCAAGCAATCGGAACATTCCAGGCAGGGCATAGAATATCCCAAAGAGCCAGGATGTCAGAATAGGACCTGGGAAACCATGGTTCAAATTCCCGCTCAGCCATGACACTCACTGGGTGACCTTGGGTTAGTCACTGCCTCTCAGCCTAGTCTACTTTGTAGGCTTGGTGTGGGGAATAAATGAGTGGAGGATAACCACTTACACCACTTTGAGCTCCTTTTGAGTAAAATGATGGGATAGAAACGCAATGCACATATAAGTATTTACACAGCTTGAGCCCTGCCCGGAGACCACAACTGCTAACTTACTGTTTTGCTTTGGAATTTGGTGTGTGTGTGTGTGTGTCATTATTTCACGAGCTGCTTTTCTGAAATGAAGAAAATGAGATGATTGCTTTAAAGACTATATAGTAATGCGCACTAAAGTTACCTTAAAAAAAATAAAAGCATACACACCCACACAGCTTATGCCTTTTAAATAATACATCTATCATCTCCTGGCTCTGTTTTATGGAATAATTGCTCTCCTTTGTTGAAAGGAACGCAGGTGGGAGAGGGGCCTCGCTTCGATATTAAAAGAGGCCTGCAACTTCTGTGACACACGCAGACCTCAATTTAAAAACCGGCTGCAGCGGTACGTTGAGAGACACCAAGGTTTTCCATGTGATCTTGACCCTACCCTCAAGTTCCCGATTGAGCAACTGCAACTGATCAAAAGATCTTGCTGAACGAGGCGATTTGATCCATTAATGCCAAAGTCTTATAAATACCACTGGGCAGCGTAGGGAGACAGGAATTAATGTGCCTTAGAGAAGCAGAACACTTGCCAAGGCTCCCTGCCCTTCCGAGATAACAGACTGAAGCTTTCCCTTAATAATAATAATAATAATATAACCCACAAAGTCTAAGCAGATTGGGGCTGGAAGGAGGGCAGGCCTTGATTGATTGATGACGGGCAGATCCTGACAGAGCGCCTTTGCAGCTGCAGATAAATATCACCCCTCTCTCTCTCAAAGGAAATGCCGCCATCAAGCATGGCTTGATTGTTCGGGCCCTTGCTTTGCTGGCTGTATAAAGCTAATGTCACCTCTAAAAATAATAAATGCGGGCACCTTGACCCGCCTCCGCACCACCTGGCCCCCTCTCCGGGGAAGAAATGTACAGACCTAGTTTCCTTGCCAGCTGCTTATGATAGCAGATCACCTAACCCTGGGTTAAATGGACTGCTCCGGTGGGGATTCTAACAAGAAACGCAAATAGCAGGTGGGGTTGGGGCTTGTGCCCTCCTCGTGATTTATGTATATAGAGTCAGGATGACAGGGATCAAGGAGGCTTTGGAGACCACGTAGCCCAGGGGCCAGCAAACTTTTCCAGCAGGGGGCTGGCCCACTGTCCCTCAGACCTTGTGGGGGGCTGAACTATATTGGGGGGGGGAATGATGCAAGAGCACCACAAGCCCCAGTGGCTGCTTACCTGTGTCTTGCAAGTGGCAGGGGCAGGCGGCAGTGGAGTGCCTACCATGTGCCTACTGCCAAAAGGTACTACTCCCAAGAGGGAGGACTTATAAAAAAATGTGCTCTTAAACCACACCCTAACCACAACTGCAGGCAGTGGGGACTTCCGGGTTGGTGCCTTCGGTAATGGCGGAATTCCTCTGATCGGGAGGAATTTGCCCTGTGGGAATTTGGGTCTGCCGCCACGGCGAAGGCGGAGACCCGCAAAAAATCACAGGCGGGAGAAGCCTGTGAGCGTGGGATTCGGCGGGCACCTTTTGCGCCTCCCCTACTCGCGGGGAAACCCGGTTTCGGGGATCCGGAGCGAAGTGGGGTGAGCGGCGCGGTGCTTCGAATCGTCTGCTTCTTCCACGGAGCGAAGCCGCATAGCTGTTGCCAGTGGACAACTTGACTTCAAAGTAATTACCCATGAGTAGAGCTGAAGCGGGAGAATTGGATTTTTAAAAAATGTGCTCTTAAACCACACCCTAACCACAACTGCAGGCAGTGAAAGAGTATGGGGATTTCTTGCTCACAGATAGACCTCTTATTTAGGAGTAGGCCAATGAGAATGGATTTGTAGATAAGCCATTGTTTTTCAGCTTGGACCTGAAGCTTTTGGCACCAACACTCTTCAGGACTGAATGGTTCTGGCTCCCTCCTCTGACAGTTCCAGGAGTTCTTCATCAGGCTGAGGACCTCCCAAGGAGATCCTCAGCATTGCATCCAGGTGGCCCTGCCTGTTCCTCAAGGGCCTGGGTCCTTTAGGGTGTTTGGTTCATCCTCTGAGGACTCGGTGTTGCCAAGCATGACAACTCACCCAAGTCATTTTTCTGCCTGAGTCTAAGGACAAGAATCTCGCCTCCTCCCCAAATTCATATAAAAGCTGGCCGGACTGGCAGCTGACTCTTCCTTCAACACAGATGAAGGGTCGAAAGCCTCCACTGTATCTGAGGGGAGCAGAGCTGCTGAAGGGGTGTAGAGCAGGCTGCCAGGCATACACCTCTCTGACTTCCAGCTCCATGCCGTCACCAGCATTTGCTGCCTGAGGCAGCTGCATCACTCTGCCAAAAGGTAGGGCCAGACCTGATCAGTCAGTTCCTATCTGAATTTGCAAGGGGTGAATTACTCAAGCACCACCACCACTACCCAGTCCAGAGAGCCAGTGTGGTGTAGTGGTTAAGAGCAGTAGTCTCGTAATCTGGGGAACCGGGTTCGCGTCTCCGCTCCTCCACATGCAGCTGCTGGGTGACCTTGGGCCAGTCACACTTCTTTGAAGTCTCTCAGCCCCACTCACCTTACAGAGTGTCTGTTGTGAGGGAGGAAGGGAAAGGAGAATGTTAGCTGCTTTGAGATTCCTTAAAAGGGAGTGAAAGGCGGGATATCAAATCCAAACTCTTCTTCTTCTTCTTCTCCCTCCCCACATCTACTCTACCAAGGTAAATTTGGGAGACAAGAGAGGGTTGCAGCAGGAAAAGGAGATGGCAGGGACTGGTATCTAAATGGGACAGCTGGCCCTTTCTCAGTTTGGCCTCTGCAGGACACATTTATTTTCTCCCAGAGCAGTAAAATGTCTTGAGACAGCCCTGTCTCCAATGGGACTACCAGAGAATTAAACTGCTGTTCCTTTTTAAAACATACACACATCATCCATCGGGTTGAAACAATTATAGTTTTGAGAGCAACACCCTCCCGCTTTGCTGCCATCAGAAAAACAAATCTTTCATTGCTACAGACAGATTCTGAGTCATCTTTCTCTAGTACCTACAGACTAATTTCTCTCTCTCTCTCTTTATATCTGACAATTCACAAAGAGCCCAATTACCGGGGGGAGGGGGAGGGGTGGCAAACAGAGAGCAAGGCACCAGTCTTAGAAAACGACTGAAAACACTCCGATAGTGCTACACGATTTCACTTGGGGGGACAATGATATTTAATCCAAAAGGCTGTTCTCTGAATGAGAGCAACATTTTAGCTCCCCTACCCCATCCCAGTATCACTTTACCCCTACCCAAAAAGGTGTTGTTTTGCAAAGTCTTCCATTTGCCAGCTGTGATGTCTGAGAACTGAGGATCTGATCCTTTCCATTTCCTCCAAAGGTTGGTCTCCTTCACCCATGCCTGCATTGTAGACAAATCTTCCAGCTTGGGTTCTACAAATTTCTCATTTTCCCTTTAGTTTTCCACATTTACATAACAATTTGCATTAAATAATGATAATAATCTTACGAAAATTCACCCGCAGGGAGTGTGACTTCCCCCTAACACACACATTCTTCTTGTATTCTTTTTTGACTCAAGACATTTTTTGCAATTTCCCCTAATGCAATGCAGTTTTGGAGATCATTTCCACTCTTGTATGCATTTTTATGCAATTTTCCCCACAACAGATGCATTTTTTGGTACATATTGGATGGCTGGAAAACCGCATTGCAAAATTCAGAGAAGTGATTGTTTCAAAGGTTAGTCGTGCCTTGGTGCGCACATTGGTTTGAGAAGTGTGAATTAGGTACTTTCTGATTAAAATGGTAGCAAAATCCATTTTCTCCTGCAGTCCTACATGCAGCTCAAGGCAGATAATTACAGAATTGCAACCAATGTTATGTTAAATAATGATGGGTCAAAGAGCAGGACTCAAAAAGACTTCAAAGAATCAGGAATCAGGTCTAGACTGGACCCTTACGTGTATGTTTGAAATATGTGCCCCTACAGATTCTGGTATCTATGCTTGGGATTGGCTTATTGAAAATGAATGCATGGGGGCTTGCATAACCAAGAAGGGCTGTAGCCAATGTTAGCCATACTCAAGAGTATACCCATTGAAACTGATGGAAATTAATTAGGTCTATTAGTTTTCTTGAGTCTACTCTTGAGAAAAACTTAGCCAGAGGTTTATTATAGCACAGAAGTAATGGACACTGTAGGGACGCGGGTGGCGCTGTGGGTTAAACCACAGAGCCTAGGGCTTGTCGATCAGAAGGTCGGCGGTTCGAATCCCCGCAACGGGGTGAGCTCCCGTTGCTCGGTCCTTGCTCCTGCCAACCTAGCAGTTCGAAAGCACCTCAAAGTGCAAGTAGATAAATAGGTACCACTCCGGTGGGAAGGTAAACGGCGTTTCCTTGTGCTGCTCTGGTTCACCAGAAGTAGCTTAGTCATGCTGGCCACATGACCCGGAAGCTGTACACCGGCTCCCTCAGCCAATAAAGCGAGATGAGCACCGCAACCCCAGAGTCGGCCATGACTGGACCTAATGGTCAGGGGTCCCTTTACCTTTTTAATGGACACCGTACTCAGTAGGGCTTACTCCAAAGTAACTATGCACAGGATGGCTGCCTTCAGCCGTAAGACACCATTCCCGAGGCAGGCAACAAAAGGGACGTTTCAAGAAATGGCTCGTTGTAAATAAACATATGAACAGCAATGGAGAAATCCTCCAAGAGATGTCTTAACAAGAAAGGAACTTGAAAGTATTTGAAGTGGGGCTTACGAAGAATTAAGACTCATTAGCAGGAATAGCGTAGGGAGGGGAGAGAAACAGCTTGTTAACACGGAGATGGGATTTAAATGATACGTTATGTTTTTAATGTGCCGTTACTCAACCCATTTTAGGATGGGCGTGGACCAGAAATGCAAGCTGATAAAATTAAAAGTACTTTCCATCAAGCATGTTCTCTCATAAGCGCATGTACAGGCTAAATTGTGTGGGGCGATAGAAAAACAAAGCTTTGGGGAATGTTTCGCACACTTCAAAACGGAAGTATGGCAAGCGTTATTTTTAAACCAGGGGTGGATAAGAACACAGTAAGAACAGCCTGCTGGATCAAGCCAAAGGTCCACTAGTCTAGTAACATGTTCTCACAGTGGCCATTCAGATGTTACTTCTGGGAAACCTGCAAGCAGAATTTGAGCACAAGAGTTCTCTTCCCGCCACCTTTGGTTTCCAGCAGTTGGTATTCAGAATCATTTCTGCCTCCACTGTGGAGGCAGAGCATAGCCACTGATGGCCCCTCTCCTCTAGGAATTTAATTCTCTATTAAAGGCATCCGGGTTCGTGGCCATCACTGTCTCCTGTGGCAGCGAGGTCCATATTTTAACAAAGCACTGTGTCAATTACCATACTTTTTCCTGTATAAGACGCCCCCTATTTTGGGGGACTCAAATTTAAAACAATGGGGGGGGGGAGATGGCCCAGAGTGGTTCAGCTTTTTTAGTGGAGGGTTGCCCAGAGTTGTTGAGCATTTTGGGGGGGCAGCAACCAATAACACACACAATAGCCGCTAACAGCCACAGCAGCAACAAATCAAACGTCCACCCTATGCACTACCCATGTATAAGACGACCTCCATTTTTTAGCATGATTTTTAAAGAAACAGAGTCTTATATGCGGAAACGTACGGTATGTATTTGCTCATGATTACTAGAATTATGGAACGCTGGTGGCGCTGTGGGTTAAACCACAGAGCCTAGGACTTGCCGATCAGAAGGTCAGCGCTTCAAATCCCTGTGACGGGGTGAGCTCCCATTGCTCGGTCCCTGCTCCTGCCAACCTAGCAGTTCGAAAGCATGTCAAAGTGCAAGTAGATAAATAGGTACTGCTTCGGCGGGAAGGTAAACGGCGTTTCCATGCGCTGCTCTGGTTTGCCAGAAGCGGCTTAGTCATGCTAGCTACATGACCCGGAAGCTGTACGCCGGTTCCCTCGGCCAATAAAGCGAGATGAGCGCCACAACCCCAGAGTCGGCCACAACTGGACCTAATGGTCAGGTCCCTTTACTAGAATTATACTGGTGAAAATTCAGACACAGTCCCTCCAAAAAGCAGCCTACGGTGACACGGAACGTTAGTCTGTTGTTGGCAACTGTGTGTCTCCCAAGACAATGGAGTGCACCTTGGGAGGTGAAGTCAAACCGCTGTGGTAGCAGCACCAAAGTGATCACTCTGGTATCCATGTTGGTCCTACTTAAGAGCTGACCAATTGAAATCGATGGACGTGACTGACAGGTGCATTAATTTCAATTGGTCTACTCCTGAGTAGAACTTAGCTGGCTACAACCCAATAGTTCTACTCTTGCCTATGACTTTTTGGGAGATCACCCAGGGTTATTAAGGTTTGCAATTTATGGTCACTTGTGAGATGGGACTATTTTTCAAAAGGTCTGCTATAAACAATTATGTGAAAGCTGCCGACCCATGACAGAATATTTATCATGTCATTCTATTATTGCTACCTGTTCAAGCTTTCTAAATCTAATGTGCTGTGGTGGTCGAAGTAATTTAAGGGAAGGTGTATTTATATATAATTCAGGTAGGTAGCCGTGTTGGTATGACGCAGTCAAAATTAATATCTGGTATCTGAAGAAGTGTGCATGCACATGAAAGCGTATACCCAGAACAAACTTAGTTGGTCTCTAAGGTGCTACTGAACAATTTTTATATAATTGTTAGACTAAGACTAGGTGCTAAATGAATGTTTATAAGAGTTACCTCTCCATATTTAGCATTTATGTTTACAATATGTGTATTTAAATATATATAATGCACTGTGTTCTGCATTTTGGTAATACAATCAGCAATATATATGGAAGGAAAAGCTCTCTTTAGCTGCTACTGCTGCTAAAACAGAAGACCAACACACCAAACGGAAGAGCCTTCTCAGCAGAGATACTGCCGCTAGTCCCAAACCAAACATACCGTATTTTTCCCTCCATAACACACAGATTTTTTCTCCTAAAAAGGAAGGGGAAATGTCTGTGCGTGTTATAGAGCGAATGTGTGGTCCCTGGAGCCGAAAAATCAGGCAAAAATCAAATCGCGCTTCACGGAGAAGGGAAACCTGAAAAGAGGAAGCGGCTGCTTTCCTGCATTCTGCCTCAGGGTCTTACTGCCCACCCTTCTCTGTTTCGTTGCTGTGATTGCTGAAACGGAACAAAGAGCAGGGAAAGCCCCTCCCCTCCAGGCAAGCAGAGGGGAAAACAGTGTGTCGTTCCTTCTAATTCCTCTCTGTGCTCCGGTGCTGCTGGGGGAGAGGGAGAGAGAGGGGGGGGGGAGAGAGAGAGGGGGGGAGGGGGGGAGAGAGAGAGATGGCTGGCTTGGGTGGGGGGAAACTTTTGCCTTTCTTTCCTCCCTCCCGTTAAATCCCTCTCCTGCATTCTTAGCCAGCTGCTTCTCTGCACACCCCTCTCATGTCCCTTCTTTGTTTTTTCTTCGCTCCCCACTTAAAATGTGGTTACAAAGCATAGCTCCACATGGATCCTCAGGATCTTTGCATTGGGTCACCCCAAATTCACCATCAGATCACATAGCATGTCCATGGCTACAGCCTGCCCCCCCAAAATCATGCACCCACTGTTGCCTGGGGCTGCAATGGTGCAAAAACGTGGTTACAAAGCATGGATCCACAGGAATTCTCAGGATTTTTGCATTGGGTCACCCCAAATTCACCATCAGATCACATGCCTATGGCCACAGCATGAAGCACAAAAATCCACTGTTTCATTCAGAATGTTTTTTCCCTTGTTTTCCTCCTCTAAAAACGATGTGCGTGTTATGGTCAGGTGCGTGTTATAGAGCGAAAAATACGGTACCTCCTCATAAGCTTGTACCAAGCCAGGAGTTTTAAATCTTTTAGGAGCCGGATGCAGGTTCTTGGAACACACCATTATGAACCGAGAGCTGTTCTCCATTCAGCGAGAAACAAGAACTCACCTACTGCCATACTAAAAAACATAGCCACAGGAAGGATTGCTGCCAACCTCTCTGGACTAATTATTCAAATGCTAATTATTCAAGTAGGCGCTGGGTGTCCTAGGCCCTGTTTAAAATGGCACAAATGGCTAGCAAATTCATTACTGCACCAGGCTCTTGTTATGTATGGGTCTTGTTCTTGGGCTGATTTAATATCTGCATTACCAGGAAGTGACATGATTATCTGCACACTGTGTATTTTTGCTGGGAAGAGTGTTTTAATGCCATCAACCCTCTCTACTTTGGAAGCCTCGTGTTGCCACTGCTTATTTTAATTCACTGCCACTGAGCCCACTTCAGGAAAACAAGCACCGTTAAAGCATTTTAGAAAATATTTATTTTGAAAAAGTTCACTCTGTACAAATTGGAACTGTAACATTCTGAACACTGCAAGTTTTATAAAAAAAATGCTAACATGGACCCAAATAAAAGCCATTTCTTTTCCCCCCTTCTTTTAAATTACAAAGGTAAAAACTAAAAACGTTTCCTCGAGAAGCTACTTAATGATACACATTTAAAGATGGCAAAGCTCAAGACATAACCAGCTTATCATATACTTTCTGACTTGTGTTGCACTGGTTCCATCAAAATATGCAACTTAATGGATGACAAATTCACTTTTACAGTGCTCCTCCTGCACAGAAGTGAGTCTCTAAACTAGGTTTCAGAAATGGGTCCATCTGTACAATGCACTGCAACAGTTAGGGAGAAAACTAGCACAATTTGATCATTTCTCACCCAGTAGTGACTCAAAAAGGGCAATTCCCCCCGTTTCTCTATACATTTTGTTACAAAACCACTGTACAAACCCACTGCGATGCACATGTGACTGGATTAAAATGGCATTCATTCCAGCAGTCTTTGCACCAATCGGAAGGTAAACAACGAAGAAAACACTTTTTATAAAATGAAAAACAGGAACGTCACGCAGGAAGACCCACAACGTGGGGGATACGAATTCCTTAAAAGTGTTCTTGAAATAAAACAAAAAGTTCGAACGAGTAGGCCTGCAGCTTCCGAGCCACAGGCACATCCTCGCGGCGGCGCGAAGGAAGAGATGGTTCACTGTCTCCTCTCCCTAAGCCACTTCAAAGGAGCGATCCTTGGACGATAAGCATGCAAAAATGACTTCGAGGGGCATAGAGGCAGCGGTACTTCTGTAAACATGATCACACCGAAGACTGATGAAAAGGTGGGGTCAGGACGGGTGGAGATGTAGCGGCAAAGCAAGGCATGGTTCACAAAGAAGTGTTCACATTTCCCCACCCTTCTCCCCACCGCAACTGCAGGCCGTAAGAACTTCACGGCGCCAAGTCAGAGCCAGGGGTGCCAGGCGGGATCCATGCGGCAGAGGTTGTCCAGGCTGTTTGCCGCAGCAACCAGGGTGTTGACTTTGCTCTCCCCGCCTTCGAACTGAGCCAGGTTATGCAGGCGCGTCATGATGGCGGTCACGGCTTTCTGAACCAGCGAAACCAGCTGCTGGCTGTCCATGTTCTCCGGCTGCCCTGCTGCCGAGAGCGGGGAGGAAGTATCCTCTTGGGTCTTCTTGTGCCAAGCAATTATTTCGTCCCGCAACACCGTCTTCAGGATGCCATCAACCTACGAGGAGCGGGGAGGGAGGAAGGGAAAATAATTATGTTTAACTAGGAGGGACTGTCAAGGGACTTAGCCAAACTGCAAGGAAAATGTACCGTCGCGGTGCTTTGGCGTTCCTGCAATAAACCTTAGCAACAACAACAAAACTCTTTACGGTGGCGTGTTCAGACCACTGCAGCCTAGAGTGAGCTGCGTTATTAAAGGCTATGCATTTGATGTTTCCTTCTAGAACCATTTGTGACGGTTTACTTTTGGCTGTGCCCACCTTATGGAACCCCTTTGCCCCATGATGCGTGGCTATCTTTCTCCCCCGTTGTATTTTACTCCTGTTTATTGAAGCCCTTTTCAACTCAGGAAGCTTGTATTTGATCAGGCAGACAATACCTCTACTTAGAAAAAACCCCACTTCTGTCCCTTGTCTCTTTTGTAGTTGTTTCGTACTCTTTCTGCAAAACTGCAATTTCTGTGTTTTGTAAGCAAGCCCTGAACAGAAGAGGCAGAATATAAATGCTCCGATCGATCTGAAAAACCCGAGCCTTCAACTTCAGAAAAATCCAACGCTTCTATAATTTTGATCCTCCCCGCTTTTGTTTTTGGCCGTTTGCCCCCCTGCCCCCTTGCATTTAAGAAGTTAAGAGAGGATTTAGCACAACTGCAGGTTGAGTCTTTAGATGCCTAATTAAGAAAATCATACAGGCATACCACCTGCGTTCTTCGTGCGTCACGTGGCGTGTTTGGTGTAACACGGCGATTGCAAATTTGCCACCAGCTGCGAGGAGATGCTTCACCTTGGCGAAGCGTCAGAATTTAAAAAAGGAATTAAGCCCATTCCTTGAGCAAACTGTACCCTGCCAAGAGCCAAACTCCATCAAAACCACTATATATCATGAGCTTCCTTTTGCACTTAGCAAGCCGCCAAGACAGATTCCTATTTGCGACATGATTCGTGGGGAAACCTAAACGATGCTGCTGATTTGCATCCCGCGCCACCGTTCTCAGGCTTGCAGACACCAGCATTGTTGATGGAATGCTGTGGCAACTGTTGAGGCACGTTAATTTCAACCCAACAGGCCAAGCTGAGAGCAGAATTACTGTCCGCTTTGCAGCGTTCTGCCCAAGAAACAGGACCGCACAGGCATCAGCTAGACTTTTTACGGATCTGCTGTGAGACATGGGAAGGTTACTTCATTCTCTAATTGTCTGGAAACACCCCCCCCCCCCAAAAATAGGGTCAAACCAGCAAAGCTCTTTTCAGATGTGCTTCAGCTCAGTGTACAATCTACTGTGGCGATTCAGAAAGGGCAGGTGGGGAGACGGACACGCCACACCATCTGTGGGATGCAGGTTATCATCTGTGAGCCGAATTCTAGGGACATCGTAGGATCAAGCTCATATACCTGCAAGTTACGTTTTCAAACCGATCATAAGTAGCTACTCTATAAAAAAGTGGGGGGAACAGTTACTAGGAGCGCAGGCGTTTTCGCTATAATGTACTGCCGCGGAAGTGGGGCCAATTCCGTAGAGGACTGCAAAGCCAGGGCTATTATTTATTTATAAAAAGCTCATATTATGCTTATATGAGATTTCTGCCCGAAGGCGGAGAGGCCAGCGTGGAGCTACATGTTAAACTAGAGAATACTTTTGTTTCTCGGTGAAAAGGAAACCTGCCTATGGGAAGGCATTATCAGAAGAGCAATGGCAGTGGGTGATAAACTCTTTCCCCACCAGTCGGTTCTCCCCTACCCTCATACACACACCCTCCCTTTGATAGGTTTATTTATGGTTTCTATGCCAAAGAGGCAGCGGCGGAGGAAGTCGCTTGGGCGCCTGGGGTGGTGCGCACAGGGGCAGGGCAAGGCGCCCATAGTGGCGGGGTACACAGCAGGGCCTCTGGAGTCTGCCTGCCTCCTCCTACTCAGCTGCCCTACAGCTGGGGGGGGGAGGCAGCAGGCGGACAATTTGTGCAGCGCAGAGCCTGCGCGCGCCCAAGCCACCATGTCTCTCCCAGGAGAGATGCCTGGCTCGGGTGCGCTGCGGGCCCCACGGTGAGCGATGCCTAGCATTTTGTCAGCCCCCTCAGTGGTGACACCTAGGGCAGCCTGCACCCCTCTTTCTCTGCCCCTGCGAAGTGGCAGGGGAGAGAGAAAGCAAAGAAGAAGAGCCAGGTAGGAAGATTGGATGGCTTTCACAGAAGATGAAAGCTAAGGAGTCTAAATCAATTCTTTGGTATTAAACACACAAACTCCCACCCACACCTGTACATACCTTAAAGTTTGGCTGTGCGAAACAGCGAGCCACTGCAATCATAGATGCCGTGAGTGGACCAGAAACGCCAATGGTAGTGAGGAACTCAGAAATGTTTGGTGTGAGTCGGAATGGGACGGGGCGGTTGGCGTCAAGATCCCCGGTAGCATCATTGATATCAAAACGGAAGTATGCCACGTTCAGTTTGCCAGTGTCCTAGAGATTTTTTTAAAGACACACATATAAACTATAAGCATGGGAATCAGAAGAGAAACGAAAAGCTATCCAAAACTGATTGTATCCGTGCAAATCTGAAAG
Source organism: Podarcis muralis (assembly GCF_964188315.1). NCBI lineage: Eukaryota > Metazoa > Chordata > Lepidosauria > Squamata > Lacertidae > Podarcis > Podarcis muralis. The sequence continues at coordinate 44,262,186 of NC_135668.1, forward strand.
ACTTCCCTTGCATTCAAGTTGTAAATGGGGAATAAGAATAAAAATAAGCTTTTCCAAAGGCATGTTTACGTTAACAGACTCCTGCTCAGGCATTATGAGCAGAGACAATAGTTAATAAGAAATTGCAGACATGTACACTATTCCTTATTAGCAGGGGTATAAATATGACAGACGAAAAACATCCTCAATAAAGTATCAATCTTGAATAAAGGGCTAGTAGAGGATCAGGGGCAGGGAAAAATATTGTTCCTATAATGTATTGCATAGAGGGGAACAGGGATCTCCTATCAGCAGCTTTAACAAACTACACTTCCCAAGATTCTCTGGGGGAAGCCATGGCTGCTTAAAGTGGTATGATACTGCTTTAAATGCACAGTGCAGATGAGGCCATAAATATAAAGTGGGATATAAATCTACTAAACAAAACAAACAAACAAACAAAACAACAATTGTGAGATGCCTTAGTAACCCATACGGATGAAAAGACACAAATGCTATAAAAAACTTCTATTTGTGTTGTCATATTTATTATGTCATATTTATTATTTATTATTATTATTATTTAGGGACGCGGGTGGCGTTGTGGATTAAACCACAACGGAGCCTCTTGGGCTTGCCGATCAGAAGGTCGGCGGTTCGAATCCCTGCGACGGGGTGAGCTCCTGTTGCTCGGTCCCTATTCCTGCCAACCTAGCAGTTCGAAAGCATGTCAAAGTGCAAGTAGATAAATAGGTACCGCTCTGGCGGGAAGGTAAACGGCATTTCCGTGCGCTGCTCTGGTTCGCCAGAAGCGGCTTAGTCACGCTGGCCACATGACCCAGAAGCTGTACGCCGGCTCCCTCGGCCAATAAAGCGAGATGAGCGCTGCAACCCCAGAGTCAGTCACGACTGGACCTAATGGTCATGGGTCCCTTTACCTTTACTATTCATTATGCAAGTTGCCCCTGGATGCTGAAGGGCATCACGTGATGATTATGCAACCTGCAAACTAGTCCCAGTGCATACCTGAGCAATCTGCAGCATCTCAGGGTTAAGCCTGTTCAAATGGAAGACAAATTCTGCGAACCCGATCAGTGCCAACTGGATGGTGAACATCTTCCGGAAGGTCCAGTAATCGGTGGCGTTTGGGAAGGTGTGCAAAGCCCACTCTTTCAGCATGCTCCGAGGCACCATGTTGCCCTGGACCTCTTTCAGAATATCACGGAGAACCTAAAACGGGGGAGGGAGAGGAAAGCCATCAGCATCATGTATTTCTATAAGGTTTCAAACAACTTCAAAGTGGCCTTTGCAACTATAATTAAGCACTTAAGACTGCAGCTATTGGGATGGACAGATTTACATCGGTTGACAACAGAAACACATTATGTATTTATTTATTCCAGGTTGATTTAAATCCTTAGAGTTGTGTCATGTTACACTTGCAAGCGAAGCTACTTCAAGAAGAGCTCCCTTTAACCATTTTGGGGTGGGTTTTTTTAAAACAGCAACACCTTCATTTAATGAAAGCTGAAAGCAAAATGCTAAGTCCTTTGAATATTTTAGCACATTATTTTATTTTATTTTAAAAAATCGGGCTTTTAAGTAAGCCCACAAAAGTTATAGTCTGCAGGGGGGTTTCTTCTTTTTAACTAGCCTGGTTCGAGAGCAGCAGCCTGCATTTCTAAGCTGGCTGCCTCGTCTGTCGTGGAAACAAAACTGCTTAAAAGTGCCAAAAACCTGTCTTCCAGCAAGTGAAGGAAGGATCCCTTCTCTATCAGTCCTCTGTGCTTCTGCGCTTTCCTTCCAGCGTGGAAATCAAATGAGTCCTTCCCTTGCCCACCTGCTCGTTTTGCCTCCATGGAATTCCTTACTGCCCGTGGTGAAGAGGCAAGCCTGACTGAAATGTATTTTAGAATGCACAGGACTTGGGAGGTAAAATATATTTCAGGTCTTCTGCTATAGAACTGAAAGGATAAAATGGTAACCCAAATAAAAAGAACTTGGAGATCCTGGGCCATAGGGAGGTTAGGCTGACCTCGACCAGGTGGCTGTGGCCCCGATCTGGTAAAATGCTCTGTCACAAGAGACTAGGGCCCTGCGAGACTTGACATCTTTCCGCAAGGCCTGTAAGACAGAGCTGTTCCACCAGGCCTTTGGCCAAGGCAAAGTCTGACCCCCTCCTTCCGTAATCCTCATAAAACTCTAGCCCAATGGTTGCCATTAATTTGACTCCGAATTGATTTTAGAATGAATTGATTTTAGAATGTATTTCAATTAATTGATCGTGATTTTATGTAAACTGTGTTATTTTTATTGTTGTTAGCCGCTCTGAGCCCGGCTTTGGCTGGGGAGGGCTGGATATAAATAAATAAATTATTATTGTTGTTGTTATTGTTGTTGTTGTTGTTGTTGTTGTTGTTGTTGTTGTTGTTGTTGTTGCATTAGTGGCAATAGATGCCACTGGGTTTCAGGAGAGGGAGTATGTACTGTAGGCGCTCAATAAGCCAAGTTAAAACTGTCCAGGGGTGCAATATGAAGAAACCTTGCTGAAGCTAAGGAGGTCTAGCTTGTTCCTAGACGAAAGGAAGTATCACCCATGATATCAGACTGGGCTGCACACCCATGAGGCTTTTATCCCAGCAGAAGGATGGTGTAATAGCCACTGAATGATACTGTATTACTGTTCATTTTATTCAAATTGGGCTGTATAGCTCACCCATGTGATTGAATTATATCATGCAATGTAGGCAAGATTTAAGAACAAACAAGCAAGCAGAAGTGGGTAGGATGATAAGAGACTGGTGCACCCATAACCTCTTCGAACCAAACTTTTATCCATCTAGCATGGCTCCATCCAGCTTTGTAACTAAAGCAGTGGCAAGGAGCCTGTGGTCTTCCAGAGGCTGACAGGCTACAACTTTCATAATCCCTCACCGGTAGCTGTGTTGGGTGGGGCTGATGGGAGCTGAGCAACAGCTGAAGGGCCAGAGGCTCCCCAGACCTAAACTGCAGGCCCAGCTACTGAAGTGTGGGCTTTGGGCTGTGGTTTCCACAAGCAGCCTCTGAACCTCTTACGCCTCCCTGCATGGCACAGATGTCGTGATGCACATTCAAGCACTGAGAGGCAATACTATCTTTCCGCAGTCTGCACAGGGCCTGGTATGCTCTGGCTGCAATCAAGATCCGCTTCAAGCATCTGAGTATTAATGTTACCACACTTTCCGCAGCCAAGTTGTGCCTCCCATGTAAACATCTGTGAACTACCTCCATATTTAATTACCTACAGCGTGGACTGGCCTAATTAATTAGAAGGAGGAAAATAAAGTGGGGACCTGCTCCACTGCACTAGAAAAGAATGATAATCACACTTGCTTAAATTAAATTACTCAGAGAGAGAGGGACTAAATTTCCACAACCAGAAGGGAAGAGCCTCAAAAAAGAAAACGGGAGAGAGAGACAGATGTTCCATGTCACTTAATTTTATTTTATGCTGTGCAAGGAATGAAAGGTTGTTTATTAAAGACACAACTTTCAAGACACAACACACCTGGAACTGCATCAATTTCAATGGGAAGAAAGAGGACAGCACAATGCTTAATTATATGTGTTAAGGCTTTTAAAGTAACTATTTATTATTATAAATGGGCAAGGGTGATAATGGAATAGTAAGCCTTAATTACACCACTTCAGGGAGATTCAAACTGTGTCTTAGTTAGCCTATGGGGGGGAAATGGCAGATATCGGACAGTTTTTTTAGCGTCAAATGGAAAAAAAGCTTCCTTTTTTTGTTTTCGTTTTTGAAAAGAGAGAATGGTGGAGAGACCAGTCTGTGGACTGAAACACAAAACAGGGAGAGCATTTGGGCAGGGCTTTCTGGGTGTCTGGAGCAACTAATACACATTACTATAGTCATCCTTAACAGCTTTGTATTGTTAAGTCGCATTATCAGGAAGCTGGTCCAGGACTGTCTGCACTGATTGGCAGGGGTGACTGAAGGTCTCATATAAAGGGGCTTCCCTATCATCTGCTACCTGACCCCCCCTTTTTTAAAAGGGTGATATAAAGGATTGAATCTGGGACCTCCTGCGGGCAACACATACGTTCTACAACTGAGCTATGGTTCCTCTCCATTGCAGAACCAAAGTGGAGGAACAGTGGCCCAAGGTGACACGGTGAGTTCATGGAAGAACTTCTCAATGAAGCAAGCTTCTCCTGAAGTACTGTTTGGATTAGGGATGGGGATCCTGTGGTCCTCTGAATGCTCTTAAGACTCCGGCTCCCATCACCCCTAGCCAGGATGACCAATGGTGAGAAGTGATGGAAGCTGTAGTCTAAAAGCATCTGAAAACCACGGGTTCCCTTGGTTCAAACGTGCTGGATCAAGCCCATGGCCCATCCAGTCCAGCATCTTGTCTTCACATTGGCCAGCCAGATGGCCACAGAAAGCCTGCAAGCAGGACCTGATCACAACCACACTCTTCCCCCTCCTATGGTTTTCAGCAGCTGGTACAAGGAAGCAGAATGCCATTGACCGTGGAGACGGAACATGGTCGTCATGGTTAGTAGTCATGGAGAGCCTTATCTTTCCAGAAATATGTTTAATCCTCTTTTAAGCCCATCCAAGTTGATGGCCATCGCTGCCTCTTGTGGGACTCATGGCTCTGACAAGCAAAACAACCCACGCCAAACACCCAACAGCCCACAGCTGCCTAACAAAACTTCTTTGTTGCATATCTTGTCTTTTTCCGGTCATAATTACGCTCTATTAATCATACAAGGTGGAGAGGTAACAAGGCTCTTTTGAGGGCTTATGTTTTCGGAGCTTTGCCACAATATTAATGCGATGCAGGTGCCCACTCAGTCCTCTGGCAGATCTACTTTGAAAGATTGTTTTGCCGATAAAAAGAAGGGGATGGGAGAGCAAGAGAGTGAAAAGATGAGATTGATGCATCAGATACGAGGCAAGGGAAGCAAAGGGATACGAAGAGCAGGCCTGGCGCAGAGAGCGTCTTAACGCATTCGTCACAGACTACAATACCTGATGGCTGGCCTGGGTCCCTCGCGCTTGGACGGTTGCCAGTCTGTCATAGTAGCGAGAAATCGGGCTGTCGTGCTCAATCCCCTTCTTGGCACAGCGCTGCTTGTAGATCTCCACGAGGGAGAGAGATGAAGGATTGTCTTCGACCAGGCGCATCTGTGGAGAGACGGCCACGACTCGGGGGACTGGAGACAGGGAGAAAGGGGGAAATGTAAAGTTAATGTCCTGAAGGATCAAAGCGAACAAGCCCAACAGATTATTTTTCCTCCTTTCCCCAGGACAGCCATAACCATCAGGCCTTGTCCTTGCTTTTAAAGCTCTCCTGAGGCCTCCCCAGCCTCCATGTCTGCTCTTCTCTCCCGAGACGTGCAAATCCATAACCTCTTTGCTTTTCCTACCATCCTCAGCTTCTCAAAGGCTGGCTTGTTCCTTGGGAGCACTCAGGTACTGGTTGTAAGCCTCCGAGAGGCACCTGGATGGCAACTGCGAGAAGAGGATGCTGGACTGGACCAGCAGGGCTTTTCTTATGTTCTTAGATGACATCACCCATTCAGCTGACGCCAAAGTTGCATGTTTGGTCCCCATATGGGACAGCTGCATATTCCTGCATTGCAAGGGGGGCGGGTTCGATCCTCAGGGTCCCTTCCAGCTCTAAAACTCTATGATTCTTGTGTCTCTTTGGAGGAAGAGTGGGGGGAGCAGGACCCCTCCCTGGAGAGAGACCTGCACTGGCAGAGGTGGCACTGAATCCAGGCACCCCCACCCTAAGAACAGGGGTCTCCACACCAGTTGGCTGGGATCCTGGCCATCTCTCTCTCACACACATACATGCCCATCACCCCCCGAGCTGCAGCAGCAGAGAAAATGGCCAGCAAAACCTCCTGTCGAAGCACCTGGCTAGCTAGACGTGAGGCTACTTTGCAGGAGAGTAAAGCAGATCAAGCACCTACATGGTCTGGGACTTGAATGAGAGCCTGGAAGGGATGGAGCCTCCACTTTCTATACACGTTTCCCAAAGGCTGAGGAGATGGCTTTACAGCTGCAGCGAAAGCTCCCTCAGAGCTTCAAGCCTTCCTGAACTGCGGAAACTGACATCGTCCCTCCTCAAAACTTTGGCCGCAATATTAAGTTGATTAATCGGTTCGATTAAATTGACTGGAAACATTTCAACAGACCTATAAAAGCTCCCCTCATTAAAACCAGTCAGCAGAGTTTAAAGCATTTAAAATGATTTAATACAAAAAGACACTCTCTTCTGTGTGTGAGAAGAAGGGGGGGGGGTTGCCTCTCCTAAGAGGACAAAAGCTGCAACACATGCATGCACTGCTAAGCGCAAGGGTGAGGAAACCTCTGTCCCTCCAGTTGTTGTTGGACTCCCAACTCTTATCAGTCCCAGTCAACGTTCCCAAGGCCATAGATGATGGGCGCTGTAGTTGAACAACACCTGGAGTTACAGGTTTGGAGGGAGGGACACCTTTTTAAAAGAGCTTTTGGGATTTTCCCCTCATATGCAAATGTCTGCAGATTTAATAATCAACCAACCAACCATTGAACTGAGTAAGAGATTAACCCAAAACTTAAACCTTCCCTGTGAAACCTTTGTGTAACCCTTTTGGCTAGCTGAAACCCAATCTTAACTGCATATAATAACTGCATTTCACATTAGTCCCTTGTTATCCTTGTTTGTCCTTTGTTGCCTTTGCCAAGGTCAAAAATCCAGGTGTTCAAATGGTCCCCCAGATGCTGCCATGGTAAAATCCCTGGCTAGGGCTAGTAGGAGTTGGTTCACGTGTTCCTCAATCTTGCCATAGGACAGGGGTTAGGAACCTCTCACTCGCAGGCCAAATCTGGCCCAGCAAAGGTCTCAATTTGGCCCACAAACTGTTTCCCCCAAACCACTTGCAGCTGCCCCACACCCAATATCATACATGGTGTCAGGTGTGGGACAAGTAGAGATGTGGCTGGATCAACTGCACAACCCAACCCTGTGGGGAACTTGATCATGACGCCGATCCTGCAGAAAGCAGTTTTAAAGGCACGGCCAATCAAGCCTGCTGGATTGGTTATGTGACTGAGATTTCCCTGGGGAGCTCAGTTGTGGAAATGATCCCTGGAGAAAGAAGCTTTGCCAGCCTTGTGCCAGCAGATAACAGCAGTGGAATGACTGGCGGGTTGTCAAAATTGGCTAACAGCGGTGGGTAACAATAAATATCTGGTTTGCTGGATTCCCCACCAGTTATAGGATCTGGACATAAAGGTTCTCCACCCATTGTTGGACTATTGGAAGCTGCCTTATGCAGAGTCAAATCATCAATCCATCTAGCAGACTACTGTCTTTGCAGCCTGACAGTGGCTCTCTCAAGGGTTTCAGACACAAGTCTTCCCCAGCCATACATTAAGACGCACACCAGGCCCTATCTAGGCACAGGAATCCCTGTTAAAACTTCTCTTTGCTGCAAACCATTCTACAAAGGGGGATGTTACAACCTTACACGGGTCAGGGCCTCAATATCTTAAGGACTGCCTCTCCCCATATGAACTGACCCGGACCCTGCGTTTGTCATCCAAGACCCTCCTGTATGTCCTCCCTTCCTGCGAGGATTGGAGGGTGGCGGCATGAGAACGAGCCTTTTCTGTGGTGGCTCCCCGACTGTGGAATGCTCTCCCCAGAGAGGTTTGCCTGGTGCCATCATTACATGTCTTTAGGTGCCAGGCAAAAACATTCCTCTTTATCCAGGCCTTTGGCCCTAGCTATAACCTGTTAAATGTGGGGACAACTATTATTATGATTATTTTATGAGTATACTATTATTATGCTCCATAAAATAGGTTTTTTATGTTGTACTCTGCCCTTTTGTTGTTGTTTAGTCATTTAGTCGTGTCCAACTCTTCGTGACCCCATGGACCAGAGCACGCCAGGCACTCCTGTCTTCCACTACCTCCCGCAGTTTGGTCAGACTCATGTTTGTAGCTTCGAGAACACTGTCCAACCATCTCATCCTCTGTCGTCCCCTTCTCCTTGTGCCCTCCATCTTTCCCAACATCAGGGTCTTTTCCAGGGAGTCTTCTCTTCTCATGAGGTGGCCAAAGTATTGGAGCCTCAGCTTCAGGATCTGTCCTTCCAGTGAGCACTCAGGGCTGATTTCCTTAAGAATGGATGCATTTGATTTTCTTGCAGTCCATGGGACTCTCAAGAGTCTCCTCCAGCACCATAATTCAAAAGCATCAATTCTTCAGCGATCAGCCTTCTTGATGGTCCAGCTCTCACTTCCATACATCACTACTGGGAAAACCATGGCTTTAACTATATGGACCGTTGTTAGCAAGGTGATGTCTCTGCTTTTTAAGATGCTGTCTAGGTTTGCCATCGCCTTTCTCCCAAGGAGCAGGCGTCTTTTAATTTCGTGGCTGCTGTCACCATCTGCAGTGATCATGGAGCCCAAGTAAGTAAAATCTCTCACTGCCTCCATTTCTTCCCCTTCTATTTGCCAGGAGGTGATGGGACCAGTGGGACTCTGCCCTAGGGGTATATAAATCAAATAAGTAATAATAATAATAAACCTGAGCTTGGGCTCCACCAGAGGACTAAAATACCCTGTTCACTTATGGTGCCTCATGAGCAACAAGCACAAGGAGAAAAGGGTTTGCAAGAAGAAGACGCCTTCTACATCAAAGCAGATTCTAGACTGGCAAAGTATGTAGATATCAGTTCTCCCACTGCCGTGATGATCGGCCTGAAGTGTGTCAAGTGGCACTCGTTGTCCACTCTCGGCACACTCAAGAGCTCTGCTATGAAAGAGAACTCACAAGAAAGAACCATTTGTTTGTACTAGACGCCAGGCCCCACAAAGGCATTTCTGAATGAAGAGCTGTATTACCCTGAACAGGATTTCAAGCCTCCCATTGCTACACCACGCCAGCTGCAAATCTGGAGAGTCGTGGGCTACTCTGCTCACTTTTATGTCAGAGACAAGGATAATTTCTGCTCAGATAAAAATCCACCTACTGCTGACACGCTCGCTTTATCCGATTATGCCGTGAAGCACAATTTTTCGTTCCGAAAGAAGAAAGCCCAACCCTGGCTCAAAACTATGGGAGGCTCGGGAGAACGGCAGCAACTAGAGAGGAAAGGCCTGGCAAGCAGAGAGGAAGCGACCTTCAGCGACAAGGTTATTCCTGCTTCACTAAGGCTCTGCCGGGATGCCTTTAGCTCCGCTTTATACCTGCTGCATCACCAGCCAAAGGCTCTACATTCTGTTCTTATATACAACCAAGCCGTACTCAGGGAAAACCCAATGAAATTAATGGACCAATGTTCACCAAATGGGTTGACTCCCGAGTATGACTAACATTGGATACAATAATTAGTGGGACGCGGGTGGCACTGTGGCCTAAACCACTGAGCCTCTTGGGCTTGCCAATCAGAAGGTCAGAAGTTCGAATCCCCGTGACGGGGTGAGCTCCAGTTGCTCTATTCCAGCTTCTGCCAACCTAGCAGTTCAAAAGCACACCAGTGCAAGTAGATAAATAGGTACCGCTGCGGCAGGAAGGTAAACAGCATTTCCGTGCTCTCTGGCATTCGTCATGGTGTCCCGTTGTGCCAGAAGCAGTTTATTCATGCTGGCCACATGACTTGGAAAGCTGTCTGCGGACAAACACCGGCTCCCTTGGCCTGAAGCGAGATGAGTGCGCCACGCCATAGTCAGCTTTGACTGGACTTAACCATCCAGGGGACCTTTATATTTTTTACAATAATTAGTAGCAGTAGTACAGGTAAGTCACATCTTACACTCTTTTACTTAGAATCATAGAGCTGTTGGAACTCCTAGGATAATCTAGTCCAACCCCTGCAATGCAGGAATCCTTTGTCCAACGTGGGGCTTGAACCCACAACTTTGAGATTAAGAGTCTCATGCTCTACCATCTGAGCTACATGATTGCGGCTTTGCACGGTTGCCTCAGACAGCATGGGCCAATGGTTAGAAATGATAGCAGCCATAGTCCTGCAATATCTGGAGGGCCACAGGTCCCCCACTCCTGCCACTGTGGGAGCCTCTCTGCTATGTAAAAGAGGGATCAAGGTGAATGAGCAAAGGTGCACAAATGTTTTCACAAGCAACGCCCACCCTGGTCTGTGGACAGTTGCAGAGGGCTTTGGAGAGCGCAAGACTTCTTAGCTTGCACGGAGGGATGGAGAAAAATAGCAGGAAAGGCTCCTGCTGTTTCTTTCCAGCTCCAAACTGCAGCGCAAGTGGAAGAAGACTCCACGTCTCCTTTGAGCAAGCCCTCTGACGAGTGCAAAGGGCTTGGGGTGTTGAAGTCTTCTCTTCTCTGCGCCATTAAGAAAGAGCTGGAGAAACTCCTGCTGCTTCTTTGTGTATTCAAACCTCAGCGTGAACCAGAGTCTGGGAAAGGATTCCTTGCATCCTTCCAGCCAGAGGACTGACAGCTGGCGTACCAGGGGACCCTTCGGAACTCAGGACTTGTCTTCTCAACACAACACATCTTGAGGTTGCGCATAACAAAAAGTTATTCAAGGCACCTGAAGACGTATGATCCTTTAGAGCTCCTTGTTTGAAATCCTAGGAACAGCTCGCTGCACCCATACCTACCTGTGAAAAAGAGATGCCTCTTTGTGGTTTCTTTCCTCTTCTCCAAACAGGGGTTGAGGAGGCGAAGGAGCTGTAATACTCGTTCCTCTCTGCGTGACTCTGTCAGGCAAGCGTCGTTCATTACGAGATACGGGTAAATCTTTCCATTATGACCTCGGATATAGAGTCTTCTGGCTGCAGTGTTATGCTTTTGTACTATCTCCACTCTGGGCATAAACCTATCAAGGGGGTGGGGAAGAGAGAAAGAGAAAGAGATAAAAGCACCTGAGCTTTCAAAGTCTAAAGCTTCATTTCTTTCCTCCAAGATGAAAGCTAAGATTTTTTTTAAAAAGGGGGGGCGGGGAGACCCTGAAATGCCATACTTAAAGCTAACAAAATGAAGCATATTAGCGGCTGAGTTTTTGTAAAACTAACATTCTCATTATGAATTTTTATAATGATGCAGCTACATTTTCTATTACGCGGCTCAGCCAAGACTGGTATTTTGTATGAAAAGCTTCCAGCATCTTTTGTCTTCTCCAAATTGACTGAGAAATGATTTTTTCAATAGACAGAAACAACAAAACCAAGTCGCTTGGTGTAGCTTGGGTTCTGATTTCCATATTACTGTCAGTGAAACCACGACGGGAACAGAAGACTGAGCATACAATGGGATGCTTCAGATTTGAGAGCAGTTACAGAAGTTTAAAGGTCATCCACTGCTGCTGATGCTGCCACACACACACCCATCCCCAAAATCTCTCTCAAGTACACATGGAAGAGCTAAATCGAAATGTATCCAAAACGGTCTTGAAAGGCAGAAATTAAATCCATTCTCCTTTAAAAAATGTCTTAATTCGATTTCTGCACAACTTCTCAACCCACCAAGCTGAATCCGGCCCATTACCTGCAGCCCAACACATACTTAACAAGGCCAACAGAAGAATCACACAGCTGCAGTGTGTGTGTGTGTATGTCTGTGTGTGTCTTGCAAGCCATCTAATCTAACCACATGCCTGATGCAGGAAAATCCAGAGAGAGAGAAACCCTAACAGATGGCTGCCCAACATCTGCTTACAAAACCTCCAGCACACGAAAATCTACACAGGAAAATCTATGGCAATTGGTTCCACTGGTGAGCTGCTCTTACCGTTAAGACATTTCTCTTACGTTTTTCCCATTAAATCTAGCCCTGCCCTGGGAGCACAGGAAGCGGCCTTAAACCACTGGTCCATCTAGCTCCATACTGTCTACACTGACTGGCAGTGTCACAGACAGATGTCTCTCCCCCCCCCCCCCAGCCCAACCAGCAGATGCTATCCTGGGACCTTTCACAATAAAAGCAGTTGCTCTACCACCAGTCTTTGCCCTCTGCATGACAGCCCTACAGGTACTGTAGAATCAGAGAACCTTAGAATTGGAAGGGACCATGAGGATCAATTAGCCCAACCACCTCCAACGCAGGAATCCTTTGCCCAACATGGGGCTTAATAATAATAATAATAATTCTATTATTTGTACCCCGCACATCCGATTGGGTTGCTCCAGCTACTCTAGGTGGCTTCCAACATATATAAAAACATGATAAAACATAACACTTCGAAAGCTTTCCTACACAGGACTGCCTTCAGTTGTCTTCTAAAGGTTATATAGTTACGCATCTCCCGGACACTGAGGTCCAGTGCTGAGGGCCTAATGGCAGTTCCCTCACTGTGAGAAGCGAAGTTACAGGGACCCAGGTAGAGGGCCTTCTCGTTAGTGGTGCCTGCCCTGTAGAATGCCCTCACATCAGATGTCAAGGAAATAAACAACTATATGACTTTTAGAAGATTAAAATGACTGATGTTTTAATGTATTTTTAATCTTTTGTTGGAAGCTGCCCAAAGTGGCTGGGGAAACCCAGCCAGATGGATAGGGTAGAAATAATAAATTATTCTTCTTCTTCCTCTTCTTGTTACTACTACTACTACTACTGAAAAGGCCCTCTGCCTGGTTCCCTATAACTTCACTTCTCGCAACGAGGTAACAGCCAGAAGGCCCTTGGTGCAGAATCTGTGTCCGGGCTGAACAATGGGGGTGGAGACGCTCCTTCAGATATACAGGGCCAAACCCACAACCCTGAGATTTAGAGTCTCATGCTCTGAGTTATCCCAGTTTGGTAGTACCTGTGCATGGCCTCACTCTGCCTTGTCTTCTTCAAGCCTGAATGATCCATTGAACCATTCCTCACAGGATGCAACTTCCATACCATCTGAACCATCTTCTCTGAACCTTTTCCAACCTGTCAATTTATCTACCTGCAGCACACAGAACTGAAGACTGCATCTAACTACATTCCACACAACAATAGATGCGGTAAATTAATGAACCTATGCTAGTCACGCCCATTAATTCCGACGGACCTACTCCGAGCACTTTTTACAACCCATTGCTCCATATGAGCACTGAGCAGTGGTGCAGGTGGAGCCAACTCAGCGGCTGAGCACCTGTTTTGCGTGAAGAAGGGTTCCCAGGTCAATCCCTGGCACCTCCAGACAGGGGACCAGGGAGCAGGAGGTGGCAGCAGGACCTCTGCCTGAGCGCCCGAGGAGTCAGGGCCCATGAAAGCAGCTGTCATCTAACCTGGTTCAAGGCAGCTTCCTGTACATTTGGACTGATGGGTAGGCCTATTTTAGATCTTGGCTCACGCCAAAAATAAAATTCTTAGGCTCTCAACCTCAAAAACCGCAGGCAAAGTTCTGCTGAGAAAAAGAGAGCCTTCTTGCTCCCTCCCTCGCCCCAGCTGCTCTCAACAGCCTGGGGGAACCCTCCCGAATGGTGTGCGCTGTCGTGTGATGGGCAGCAGCTGGGAGGAACTGGCAAAAACTGAAGACCTCTCCTCCCCTTCCGTCCTGTATGGCTGGAAAACCGTTTCCCTCACTTTTAAGCAAGACTGCTTTATTCAGGTGAGTATTTATTTACTTTTTACTTCGTTGTTGTTGCTTTTCTTCTTCTTTTAAAAAAGTGCTTTTTTAAGTTTTCAAAAACAACAAGGAAACAAAAAAATGTGTGGAGCACATTACTGCAGCTGGAATAAAATAAACAGAAATCTCAGCATACCTCTGCAGACATCATAATAAAATAAGATTCTGCAATGGGACAGTTTGGAAGTAAGAGCCACATACTGGTAAGGTAGCCTTGCCACGGAGAGATGTGTATTGTTGTGGGCCTATGCAGTGCACTATTTTTATTTATAAAGCACATGAATGGTCACCATCTCACATCAAAATGGTCTTGTTTTAAAAACCATCCTGTGATGGTTTAAAGGCTCGGCCAAGGCTGTGTCCCATACTCTCCCAAACAATTCCACTAGAGGGAATTGATGCAGATGTCCAACGTAAGGCAATTTTGAGTCTGGCTGCAGCAAGCAGCAGAGCTAACAGCTCCTTGGGAACAAGGGTGGGATTTAAATCTCTTTCAAGAGCCAAGAGAGATAATACTGGGTCCTTGCTATTCAAAAAACAACAATGTTAGTCAAAAATATGGATGGTTAACTCATGAAAGACCTAGAAAGACTCAGTGGTATAAAGAGTGAAAAGGAAGTGAAATACCTGGAGATATGGTTAATGGCGAATAATAATAATAATAATAATAATAATAATAATAATAATAATAATAATAGTAATAATATCTTTAATGATAACTGTGTAAAGGTTTGGAAAGAAATCAAAAAAGATATGCAAATTTGGAGCTGAATGCAATTGTCACTGTTGGGCAAAATTTCTGCTATAAAAAAGAATGTACTTCCAAAGATGCTATTTCAGACAATAACTATAGTTAATGATATTCAAAATTTTAAGGAATGGCAGAAAGAGCTATCTTAAGTTTATTTGGCAGGGAAGAAAACCCAGGACAAAAGGGAAAATTATGATTGATACTGCTGCTGTTAATGCTACTTTCACTGCTATTTTGTTTTACTGTTGGGATTCTTTTGCTATTTTTATTTGTAAGCCGCCTTTTAAGTTTGACTGCATCATGGAAAGGCAGCATACAAGTGGGGAAATAAAGTGGCTTCAATTTGTGCAAAGGGTCCTTTAGATTGCCATTGTGACTCCCAAGCTAGGAATACAGGAAGCTGCCTATTGGTCAATCTAGGAAGTCAGACCATTGGTCAATCTAGCTCAGTATCGCCTACACTGACTGGCAGTGGCTGTCAAGATTATGAGCCTTTCTCAGGCCTACCTGGAGATGCCAGGGATCAAAGCTGGCACCTTCAGCTGGCAAGGCAGATGCTCTACCACCGAGCTATGGCCCTTCCCCAGCAAACCATAGGTTTGCACCCGGATCTCACAAATGCTATTCTAGAATGACAAAGAGATACGTCTAGCACAGGGTTTGAGAGCTGGGTACCAACCACTTAAAATCAACAGCTCTGAACCCTTTACTCCATAAAATGCTGACTTCCGTAAAGATGCTCTCTCTGCAGTCTCTGTCTTCACCCCTGCAGGAAATGGCCAAGCTCAGCTTTCATGACTGTGCAGGAGGGATTTTAAAAACAGCACACTGACTCCCACACACCAGAAAGTAGTTGCTTGTTAGTCAGGACTCCATAAAGGACAGAATGCCTTCCTGTTGGCAGGCTTAGTTTCTCTCGCCTTGGAAAGAATCAAGCGTGCAGATGCACACTGCTGTTGGGAGCCCTTGGGAACATCTGACTAATCCCTGGCAAGACACCAAAGTAGATAATCAGGCCTTGAAATAAAAAGGAAAAAGGAAAAAGGTAGGAAACTAATGGCTCAAGACAGGGAAGGCCAATTTTGTTCAACCCTTGGTGCATCCACCAAATTTTAATCAATGCATGGAAGAAAAAAGGTTAGTCTGCAATTTTGCCTCCTAAGGAAAAGAAATTGTCAGGAAACAGAAATGCTCCAAAACTGAAATATTACACTTCTCAGGGAGAATAAGGCAAAATTGTACTTTTTTTGCTAGATCTGTTAACTGTAGCTATTTGTTTACACTGCGTTTTCTATTTATTTATGGGATTTGTATTCTACCTTTCAACCTAAAATCTCTCTGAGCAAGATAGGGAAAAAGAGTGTATATTTATAAATGCAACAAAAAAACAACAGATCTAAACAAAATCAACACTTAAGGCTGCAGTTAAAACTTCTTGGTAAAAACATCAGCTAAAAACTAGGGTAAAACAATGTTAGCACACCCTTAGGAGCTGGCAACAGGAGAGATGATGTGTGGTGCTATCCTTTTACTTTCTTTTGTAATCTATCTTTAGATAACAAGCCTTTGAGTACAGCCTGTGTCACTTTAAATTCCTGTGCAGCACACATTGCTGTGGTTCGTTAAAGGTGTCGGGAACTGTAGATCTGTGAGAAGGAAACTACAGTTCCCAGGATTCTCTGGGGGGAGTCATGTGCTTTAGATGTGTGGCGTGGCTCTCCTGCTCGTCTTCCATGAATTCGTCTGTAAACCCGACCAAATATGGTGGCAGAAACTGTTTCAGGCCCCAGATGGTTGTGTCTGGAGAACAGAGAAGCCCAGGAAAATGGAGAGGTTAATTTTGGATTGGATCCAGACCGCGTTAGTTGAACTTAAGTTCCCAGGAAATCACTGAAGCTAATTTATGACTAACGGCACTGTGGGTTAAACCACAGAGCCTAGGACTTGCCGGTCAGAAGGTCGGCGGTTCGAATCCCCGCGACGGGGTGAGCTCTCGTTGTTCAGTCCCTGCTCCTGCCAACCTAGCAGTTCGAAAGCACGTCAAAGTGCAAGTAGATAATTAGGTACCACTCTGGCGGGAAGGTAAAGGGTGTTTCCGTATGCTGCTCTGGTTCACCAGAAGCAGCTTAGTCATGCTGGCCACATGACTCGGAAGCTGTACGCCGGCTCCCTCGGCCAGTAAAGTGAGATGAGCGCCGCAACCCCAGAGTCGGCCACGACTGGACCTAATGGTCAGAGGTACCTTTACCTTTACCTAGTCCTACTAGTGACCTACGTTCAGCACCTTAGCCGGGAACTAACCCAAGAAGTTCTGGTACGTATAACTAGTACACTTCCGAGCCTTAGCTTCCAACCCCGGATTTACCGTGCAATCTTGATGTAATAATGTGTCGGCTTTGGCATAAGGAACTCTCCAGGAATTTCCACTTCAGCTGTTTGGGCTGAGAAGTTGCTCAGGAATCGGCACTTTTCCTCTATGAGGAAGAACTTGGGAAGCTGCTTTGTTTTCGCCTCGAGAATTTTGATCCATTTCTTCAGCTTAGAAATAAGATTGTGGAGCTTCATGGAGCCTGGCACGCTGAAGTCGAAATCTAGCAGATAAAACAAAATAAATCCAACAGAAAATTGCTTGTTAGAAATGTGATGCAGGTATTTGATCAAAACTCTGCTTGGTGTAAACACCTTGAATAGTTAAGGTATCTGGGCTTTGGAGCCTTATCCCAGGGAACTGCTACCGTTTTTCTTTACTATTTGCACAATAGTAAAATGAAGTAAAGCAGGAAAGATTATTATCGCATACAACAGAAATTATTATAGTAGTCACTTTTAGCCTAACACACATTATTGCCAAGCAAATCCATGTATAAAATAGATGAGCTGTTAGCAAAAGCGATTCAAGCTCATCTGTTCCAATTTACACTGGCAGAGATTACACATTAAACATACTTGTTTCTGTCATTTGTTTTCCCATTATGTGGATGCTGTTTCTTGTTGGGCTACGTCTAAAACTGCCTTTTTAAAAATGTCCCTGAGCACCTCTCTCTGTACCAGTGCAACAGAGAAACAATTAACCACATAGCATTGGTCGGGCAGTTCACCCACCTTTCGGTTGGCATCAACACCTTCAAAAATATAACAACAAATGTTATCAAGTCATGTGTTTTAATTCTCATAGAAACCGTCTTATATCTTAATTCACATACAAATCTACTTAAGGATTAAGATTTGTGCCTGAGGAAATTCTTGGAAGCGAGGCAAGTGAGAAAGACCAATAACCGTTCTCGACAGCAGTGGTAGCTGCGGCCTAGTGTGGCTGTGGGCAAGGGGAAAGTTCCTGTGTGGCTGGCTGGCTGGCATCATCAACCCCAGCTAGCCACAGGGAGTGATGGGACTCCTCTACCTCTTTTGAATTTAAACTGGCCAATTAGAGCCCAGGCTGCAGGGTGGGAATTTGGAGACAAGACCTCGGTAAGCCTGCTTCCACTCAGGTCCGTCTTCAAATCATAAAAGCTGGCTGCATAGCCTCCAAGCAGCATCAGACATCCCACCCTCCGGCCTTGTATAATTTTGTCCTCATCTAAAGGTAAGCAGGTGGTGCACGTGTGTGACCTTGCTGTGGAGTGGCTTGGTCGCCTTATTCAGGGTCAGGGAGGAATTTGCCTGCAGCTAATTGGGTTGGTTTGGAGGTTTTGCCTACCTCCAAGCAACTGTCACAACTTGTTGGTGGGAAAAGCAGTTGGGTTGCATCTTTAGTCTAATCAGGTGGCGGTAGGAGGAGACTTACCCTCTCTCCCCAGGAACAAAGCATCAGCGTACCCCATGGTAAAGGGGTTTGCCTGTATGTCCAGACAAGGGCTAACAGGCCATAGAACTCCCCAATTGGCATTCTGTATGGGTCACCTGCATAAAGAAGGCTGATCACCAGAGAATTTATGATTCTGAATTATGGTGCTGGAGGGGACTCTTGAGAGTCCCATGGACTGCAAGAAGATCAAACCTATCCATTCTGAAGGAAATCAGCCCTGAGTGCTCACTGGAAGGACAGATCGTGAAGCTGAGGCTCCAATACTTTGGCCACCTCATGAGAAGAGAAGACTCCCTGGAAAAGACCCTGATGTTGGGAAAGATGGAGGGCACAAGGAGAAGGGGACGACAGAGGACAAGATGGTTGGACAGTGTTCTCGAAGCTACAAACATGAGTTTGACCAAACTGCGGGAGGCAGTGGAAGACAGGAGTGCCTGGTGTGCTCTGGTGCATGGGGTCATGAAGAGTCGGACATGACTAAACAACAACAACATGGGTCACCTGTATTTGATATGTGTCACGTGGGGATGCTTAACCCAAGACTGACCCTGATGAAGTTGTCATCCAGCAACCAGTATACATATCCAATGCCTAAGCCAAAACCTTCCTTGCATCTGCAATCAATAAAGTTGTGGCCATTTCGATCCCAAAAAGGTTGTCATGTCATTTATTGCTTCCTATGCAACAGGGTGGCGCTGTGGGTAAAAGCCTCAGTGCCTAGGGCTTGCCGATCGAAAGGTTCGAATCCCCGCGGTGGGGTGCGCTCCTGTTGCTTGGTCCCAGCGCCTGCCAACCTAGCAGTTTGAAAGCACCCCCAGGTGCAAGTAGATAAATAGGGACCGCTTACTGGCAGGAAGGTAAACGGCGTTTCCGTGTGCTGTGCTGGCTCGCCAGATGCAGCTTTGTCACGCTGGCCACGTGACCCGGAAGTGTCTCCGGACAGCGCTGGCCCCCGGCCTCTTAAGTGAGATGGACGCACAACCCTAGAGTCTGTCAAGACTGGCCCGTACGGGCAGGGGTACCTTTACCTTTACTATGCAACAGGAACCCTGATGAACTCTGTCTTACTACAACTGGGCCCACAACCAGAGAGAGCATGACACCCTTTGTCGAATGATCTCCATAAGGAGAGTTTAAATGAACCTATCTCATTAATAATCTCAGATATGAACAAACCTTTTGTCCACAAAAACAACTGTCTCCTCTCTTTGCGTAGGCTGGCAAACTGAAAACTTTTCAATTAACTATTGTTTCCCGTTTCATCCAAGCCAGGAAACAATGGTTAATAGTTTCAGAAAAAGCCATAACAGCAACCCAACTTCAAACCATGATTTAATAGCCTGGTTTCTTGAGAAGTTATTAATGTTTCCTTTTTGGATGAGATGGAGAACTACATGGAAGACTTCTTGGTTTGCCTTGTGCAAAAAGAGGCGCCAAGGGGCTTTGTGCACAGGAAAAATGGATCGTTCATATATCAGCATATTAAGGCAAGATATGTCTAAACGCAATCACAGATATCCCCATTTCTAAGAGTCAGGCATCATGTAGTAGAAAGTGCTCAATTCATCCAGGCATTTTAATAATGGCTTTTACCAAACAGCGACTAACTTACTTTCACAATGAATGGTTTTAATCTGCTGTTCTATGTAGTATTGGCTTCCAGGCCATCTCTGCGTTTTTTTAGATTTACCCTCCTTTCATCCTAGTATTTATTATGATTTATAGTATTATTGTTTAGAAATTGTTTTTACTGGTACTCACTTTGAGAACGTTGCATAAACCTGAAATGGGGGAGCTACGTGGATTTTATCTGAAGAAAAGGCAGGGTAGAAATGTTTCAAACAGACACAAACGTGCTAAATAAATTAAATCTCTACCGAAGAACAATGTTGCAGACAACATAATTCCATTTAAGCAGCACAAACATTAGCCTTGCAAGTAAGGCCCTATCTTCACTATGCATTTAAAGCAGGATCATACCACTTTGTCATGAATTATGAGACGTGCAGTTTGTTAAGGCCCCTGAGAGTTGTTAGGAGACCCCAATTCCCCCACAGAGCTACAGCTCCCAGAGTGCCCTGGGAAGAGGGATTGACACTTAAACCGCAATGTGAACTATAGCTCTGTGTGAGCAATAGAGGGTTTCCTAACAACTCTCAAACCTGAACCTCTCCCCCCCTTGCCTTGTGTCCAGTCTGAACCTCTTATTGTCCTATACAGTGGTACCTCTGGTTACGTACTTAATTCGTTCCAGGGGTCCATTCTTAACCTGAAACTGTTCTTAACCTGAAGCACCACTTTAGCTAAAGGGGCCTCCTGCTGCCACCGTGCGATTTCTGTTCTCATCCTGAAGCAAAGTTCTTAACCCAAGGTACTATTTCTGGGTTAGCGGAGTCTGTAACCTGAAGCGAATGTAACCTGAAGCATATGTAACCTGAGGTACCACTGTACCAGACACAAGCAAACTCGGGCCTCCAGATGTTTTGGGACTACAACTCCCACCATCCCTAGCTAACAGGACCAGTGGTCAGGGATGATGGGTGTTGTAGTTCCAAAACACCTGGAGGACCGAGTTTACCTATGCCTGTCCTATAGCCTGGCTGTATCTTGTAGGACATGTTAGCTCTAGGAACTGCAGGGTCCCTTTTGGGGGCTAGGAAGGGGACATCTTAGGGCATTCTGCCATAAAGAGCCAAGCCAGCTTCCATCTACACAGGGGCACTTTGGGTTCCATATCAAGCTCTGTCAACATGTCACTAGGAATGCGCCCAAGACGGAAGCCAGGTGCTGAAAATATATCAACCTGAATCAAGCCCTGTAAGATTATTTAGATACCTCAAAAGTACCATGATTATAATCAAATTGTTTGAAGATATTATGGAGAAGCTTGTGCCAGGCTGAGTGTTCCTGATGGATCCAGAAACTGTGACAAACCACTAAGACCATATCAAAATATATACCAGGTGGCGGCAACAGGGAGCCTGGACTATGACGCCCATCAATCCTGAACACTATCCATGCTGGCTGATAGGAGTTGGAGTCTAACAATATCTGTAGGACACCATGTCGGCTGCCCCTGATATTTAACAACAGCAACCTTTATCTCTGAGTGTGAATTCTTATGTAGCCAAAATAGCACTATCCACAAAGAATGATCAACTGGTTTTGACAAATGCTGAGGTTCTCAGAGCTACAAGAAATTGGTGAAGGGAAAAACCCACACGGAGGGAGGGCAAAAAATCACAAACAGCCCAATGAGGACTGAGCATGCTCAATGACAATGGAATGCTGATCAGTTGGGGGTCTGAGGGCAGAAAAGGGGAGGGGCAATGGAATGGATTGACTGGAATCTTGAACAGGGAGTTCTGTATGGACTGCAACATTTTGTTGCAGGTTCCATTGGCATTCGCTATTAAAAAAAGCCAGCCCCTTCCCTCAAATTTAAAGTGCATCCCAAGTCATGCTAGCTCATTAGAAAGGTAGTGCTAAGACATACCGGCTTTCATATGCTAAACATGAAAATAATTTAGAGGTGGTTATCTGTAGATAACACATATTGAACAGCACTACAGGGCTCAAAACTTTAAGACCTATTTAATGCTCAACTGTGCTCAAAAATTCCCTAGCAGTTTCAATAAAAAACTGTTCTATCACACTTGACACGGAACAATGATGTCTGCCATTTTCAAGTACTTTCCTAAAATTAAAGTAGAGCAATTTACATACTCCCTATAAATCTGCGCAGGAATCTTTTCATATGACCGGGGGGTGGGGAATGTGCATAGACTGGTGTCAATGAACACGTTTCAATTTAAATCTTCAAAACAACCTTTAAAATATCTATTAGACAGAAGCGAGCAAAAGCAAGCACGGTCCACTGAGTTCAATAGCAAGGAGGAATTGGGATATAAAAAACTGGCGTCAAAGAACTGAGGGCTGCACCCAAGCAAAAGGGTCTTCTCTTACACTAGCACAGTGCTGGATGGCAGCCACATTTGAGCCTCCTAACCTAGTCCAGTAGCCTCCAGATGTCGTTGAACTACAATTCCCATGAACCCCAGCCATACGATGGGACTTGTATTACAGCAAAATATGGAGGGCAACAGATTGGGGAAGGCTAACACAGGCAAACAGAATATTTAAATGCAGGGCCCAATTAGGCAAAGCAACAACAACAACAACAACAACAATAATTTATTTATACCCCGCCCATCTGGCTGGGCTTCCCCAGCCACTCTGGGAGGCTTCCAAAAAAACATTAAAATACTGTAATACATCAAACATTAAAAGCTTCCCTAAACAGGGCTGCCTTCAGATGCCTATCAATAAGATAGAGGCCTTTAAATGTAGAACTTATATGGTGAAATAAGCATGCCTAATTTTTTTTTGGGGGGGGGGGAGGAGAGGAACTACAAGGCTCCACTTGCTCTTATTTATTTATTTATTTCCCCCACTCTTCAGGCAAGAAGTGTGACTTAGAAATCAAGTGTCATTAAAGTAAATCAAGTATCATTAAAGTAAAAAAGCAAAAACGGCTTACATGTACTCTTTTAAAACAACGAAAGGCAACTGTTTCCAAGTGTACAAGCAGGGAATTACAAAGGCAGGTACCTTTAGCCGCTTAAGGCAAATATGGAAAAAGTCGTTCCTGCAGACCAAACTCTGAAAAGCTACCTGAGGCACAATTTAAAGGCTAACTTGCTTTGAATGCAAGGACCCTGACCCAAGTAGCATCAAGTACAGTGGTACCTCATGTTAAGTACTTAATTCATTCTGGAGGTCTGTTCTTAACCTGAAACTGTTCTTAACCTGAAGCACCACTTTAGCTAATGGGGCCTCCCGCTGCTGCCGCACTACCGGAGCACGATTTCTGTTCTCACCCTGAAGCAAAGTTCTTAACCCGAGGTACTATTTCTGGGTTAGCGGGGTCTGTAACCTGAAGCGTCTGTAACCTGAAGCGTCTGTAACCCGAGGTACCACTGTACTGGTTTGAAATGTTCCTCAGTAGTGCAAAACAGAAACCCAAACTCTTTGTAACTCTCACTTAAATGGGACACACACAAGAATTTTCCAGCCCAGTCCTGCTGCCACCGGTCTCCTCCTTCACATGCTATTGGGTACACTTGGTGTTCTGCATGCCCAGGGCAGGTGAGGGAGGGCTTGACGAGAGAAGTGACAAGTGTGGGGGAACAGAGGGAGTCCCAGCTGCCTTGTCCACATGCTTTAAACACTCTGGTGTCCAGGTTGTGAAGGTGTCAACCTATCAAAATTGCTTAAAGCTGGGCGCATTGCTCCTTTGAGTCTTAGGAGTCAGGGGCTCTCGCTTTTTACATTTTCAAGGAGGGCTCTCTTCTCCTCGCCATTCACAGCCCCTCTTCCCAACTTATTTTGTATTTTTGTACCAGTTGCAAGTCACACCTATGAACCTTACAGAGAGTCGTGCTAAATCGGACCATAAACCAGAGGCACACTGGCACCTGAATCCGGAAGGAGCCTTTAAAACACACTGCAAACAAGTGAAGCCTTGTGAAATGTTCTCTTTCATTATCCTGTGCTCAAAGGATGACAACTTAACCTCTCTTACTGGACCAACATCCCAAGACCAATGACAGATGCATCATATCACCAGAGGAGACAAGCTTGTTTTTGCCATAAGGCTAGTTGTCAGTAGGACAATTAATATTCATTTTGCAATGTATTCACAGTACGGAACTTTATTTGTAAAAAGTGCTTTCCAGGTCACAAAGGTGTTAGCAAGAAGACGAAAAAGGACTGCTGCCCTTCTTGGCAGCTGTCTTTTAATTTTTATGCAGCCAGTCCAGCACCTCTTGCATCTACTGTGAACGTACTTGTAAAAAATCTCATTATAATTCCAAGCCTACCCTCTAGTGCACAATCTGAGCAAATCGCTGGGTGAGAAAGAGAAACATGAAATACGGCATTGTTTGCCGCTCATCGGCTCCCCAAAGTGCAGGGAAATGTCACCAAACGGCAAGTACAATATTCTTGCTAATGATATGCAAATAGCTGAAGCAAAAATATTCAGCAGTGTTAATTAAAATAAAACACACCAAGCCATTCACTTCACCGTAGGAATCACTCCAGTTTGTTGAAAATACCTATTTTAGACTTCCCGTTCTCCTTCGTTGTTTTGCTTCTTGGTAGCAGATGGGAATGACAGAGAGCACTCGATTAATTAGCTTTCTTTCTTCGTGTCACAGGGGCTCCATACAGAGCCTGTCTAAGTACATCCAAAGAATTACCAGCTATGTGGCATTCTGGAGCGGCTCCCCTGCTTTGCAGACAGCTTAATTAGGCGGAAAAGAAATCTCTTTGCGATACCGATCCTAACTAAAACCCAACACTTACTACCTACGTTAGTTTAAGCACCAGAGACTGAACGAGAGGATGGCAGTCCACTTTTAGAATTCTGGACTCCACACGGAAATTCCTTTGGAAATTGCAATAATACGGACTAAGATTCTTTTATTGGACAGAAGGAATAAGAATACTGAAGGCTAGGATAAAGTGGGATGTTGTTGTTTAGTCGTGTCCGACTCTTCGTGACCCCATGGACCAGAGCACACCAGACACTCCTGTCTCCTAAAGTGTCTTCTAAAGTGGGATAGGAAGCCTAATAACCATTCTTTACAGAACCTTGACTAACACAAGTTAGCAAATATGGCTCAGGGCAGGAAATAATTAAAAAAAAGTGTATATTTGTGATGAAAATAAAAAGCCACTACCTAAATAATTGACAATTCGCTGCTCTATCCAAACATCTGCTACATGAAACACCTTGCCTAATGATACAGGCAACCTTGGTAACCAGTCTAAAAGCTCTGGAGTCATCTTTTATCATTTATTGACCAGGTATCTATTTAGGACATGTGGACCAGAGAAAGATGAGGGGAGAAAAAGATATTACACTGACTGGTAAAACCCTAATCTCATGCTTTTCCTCATACTATATTCCTGTATTACTCTCTACGTCCCTGAAATGATGATGGCTGGAGATCCCTCTTGAAGCTCCCATGTCTTCCTTTGCCTGTCAAGTCTAACCAAGAAAGGTGCCACTGTTTTCCTATCCTTGGTAATAATATGAAATTGTTTTGAGAAAGAGAACACTGTCAAATTGGTTCTCTCTCTGATTCAGCCCGGTGGTTGCTCTTCCTTGATCAATTGGGAAGAGGAGAACCTGCCCATTTCTCTGTTCAGGGAAGGTGAGCTGCTATCACGTTCAAACAGTTACATTGATTTGGGTGTGGAAAACTGGCTTGGATTAGCAACTTTTTTAGATTTAACACCCCTTGGCAAACTCAGTCCTTAAATGGGTCTACAGCCCAAAATTTAACTGTTATTCAACTGTTATATTGAATCTGGGCTAAAGGAAAGGAAACCAGGTTACAAAAACATTGGGGTTTTGCAAATACGCCTGAATGGCATTGGCTGGAAATTGCAAGAATATTTAGAAGATCTTGAATCCATCGTGCCTTGGAAACCTAAAGGCTTAGATAATAGCAACCGTATGTACTAGTAGAGAAAACTTGTGAGACTTTCAGAAATCTTGGAGAGCAGTTAGCTCTAAACCCTTGCAAGGGCCAAAGGACCATGAACTCAAGAAAAAGGAGGATTCAAAGCATAAGTCAAGACCAAGACTGCACAAATTGGTGATTCATTCTCGGCTAAGGACTGGTATGGTAATTAACTCGCCATTAATTCAGAAGCATAAATTCTATTACTGCTGCAAATTAATCAAAAATGTATTTTCTGCAAAATGAATTGAATCCCCCAAACTCCAAAAGGCAAGCGTACTGACCAATCTAATTGCAGCCATTTCCCCCTCCACCCTTCAACTTTAATTCAAACTCCAAGTTTAACAGATTAAAGTAATCTCATCTTGCGCTAACTAAAAGTGCTGTTGTAATCCTGTGACTACTCGTGCTTAATCATAATTGAAAAATAAAACGTTCCAAATCTGTAGAAGATATCAGAAAACTTTTCATTCTTCTATAAAGCAGCAAATCCCTTTTGTATCCTGATTGCTATTACTTTATCTTGGAAGTCGAGGGAAAATCTCATCCTTTGTTTGAATACACACACACACACACACACACAATAAAAAGTGGAACTTAGTCAAAAAAGCCAAAACTCTGCATTTGGCATTTGAAGAACTGAAAAAACAAACATCAACAAATGCATTAAAAAAAGAGTTGAGCAAAATTTAATTTCAAATTTGGTGCAGAAATGGCAAGAGTGAAGTTGTATCATCCATTATGCTTCAACAGAGGCAGCACAAAGCACCTTTCCATATGCTTTCCTGCCTCCTCTGTTCAGCTGTTCACCTTACGGCTGACCCAGGTTTGGCCACTTTTTGCCGCAAGCATGGAGATGGTAGAACCAGCCCTCTAAGAGGAGGGAGAGCACAGCTGCTCAGCCTGTGTTGCGACTGACAAAAAGCTGGAGCTGGAGTTGCAAGAGTGCTTTAACTCTGCAGAGCAGAAAGGTAGAGAATGAGGGAGGCGCTCTCTAAAGCAGGGAACCTGGTACCACTCAGATGTTGCTGGACTCCAGCTCCCATCAGCCCCAGCCAGCATGTCCAGCACTCAGGGAAGATGGGAGATGCAATCCAGCAGCACTGGAGGCCATAGACTCCACACATCTTCTTTGTTGGATTCACATGACCCTGCCTCTATCTGGAGTCAGCGGGAGGAGTAAACTACTCGGGAGAACACAAACACAAACGCACACACACACGGCCTTGGCTTAGAATGAGAAAATACTTCAACTCCTGTTTAGTTTATATGCTAAAAGGGAACATTTATCCTCTTCAATTTTCCCCTACTCTGAAATAAACAAACACAAAGCAAACAAACACTTTTTATCTATATACCAATTTTAATATGGATATGAGTTTTTGAAGTACCATCGCATACAGGAAAAATTGTCTATTCTTTCTAAGCATGGAGAAACAACACATATGTATTAACTGCAGCTGCATCCCTTTGACTTATCATAAAACCCAGAAGAAGCACAATATGCTGGCAACTCTCTTCTTCCCTAGTAGCTGCCACGCATTAAATTTGATCATATGGTTCAAGGCTTCCATTATCTACTGTCATGCGACTGTTGTGCTGCAAAGATTACTTCATGCAGAGCTTAACATGCTCTCTAATGTGCAGGGCATAGATGTGACACACAAGAATCCCGTAAGGCCACTTTCCCCATGCTCATTAAAGCGAGGTTCTGAGGAACTGTCTCAATTCCCCTGTTGCGAATTCAGAATGCCAGCATCCCAAATTACCTTAGAATTTCCCTCAGTTTCAAAACCAGTTTACTGTGGGTTGTTGCTCAAGAAATACAGACCAGTTGCACCATTCTTTCAGATTGTGGCTGTAACACCATGCAATGCTATGACCCTGACTGAACTTGAATGCTCAAGACATCCAGATATCTCAAAGGGTCACCTTCCTCTGCACAAAGCTGTCATCAGAGACCCTCCTCTAAATATCCTCCTGTTTCTGAGGGGCAGGTGGTAACTTGGCTAGGGCATTTTCTGTGGTGGCACCCCATCTACAGAACACCCTTCTCAGATACGCCTTCACCCTTTCACCTTTTAGGTTTCACGTGAAAACTATTTCACTTCCTGTAAGGTTTTTCATCAAAGATATAAAGATCCCTTCCTATTAATGCTGCGGATTTTGATGGTGTTGTTCATCATGCTTAATATTTTCATCAGAACAATCCTTTTTATTATGACTTTAAAAGAAACAACCTTTATTTTTGAAGTTATCTTGAGCATATTTGATGGACAAGTGGGATAAAACTACAGTGGTACCTCGGGTTAAGAACTTAATTCGTCCTGGAGGTCCATTCTTAACCTGAAACTGTTCTTAACCTGAAGTACCACTTTAGCTAATGGGGCCTCCCACTGCCGCCGTACAATTTCTATTCTCATCCTGAAGCAAAGTTCTCAACCCAAGGTACTGTTTCTGGGTTAGTGGAGTCTGTAACCTGAAGCGTCTGAACCTGAGGTACCACTGTACTTAAACACAGTCGTAGCTCGGGTTACATACGCTTCAGGTTACAGACGCTTCAGGTTACAGACTCCGCTAACCCAGAAATAGTACCTCGGGTTAAGAACTTTGCTTCAGGATGAGAACAGAAATCGGGCTCCGGCGGCGCGGTGGCAGCAGGAGGCCCCATTAGCTAAAGTGGTGCTTCAGGTTAAGAACAGCTTCAGGTTAAGTATGGACCTCCGGAACGAATTAAGTACTTAACCTGAGGTACCACTATACTTGATGCTACTTGGGTCAGGGTCCTTGCATTCAAAGCAAATTAGCCTTTAAATTGTGCCTCAGGTAGCTTTTCAGAGTTTGGTCTGCAGGAACGACTTTTTTCCATTATTTGCCTTATGCGGCTAAAGCTACCTGCCTTTGTAATTCCCTGCTTGTACACTTGCAAACAGTTGCCTTTCGTTGTTTTAAAAGTGTACACGTAAGCCGTTTTTGCTTTTTTACTTTAATGATACTTGATTTACTTAACTGACAAACTGGAACGTGTCCAGAGGAGGGCAACCAAAATGGTCAAAGGCCTGGAAACGATGCCTTATGAGGAACGGCTAAGGGAGCTGGGCATGTTTAGCCTGGAGAAGAGGAGGTTAAGGGGTGATATGATAGCCATGTTCAAATATATAAAAGGATGTCATATAGAGGAGGGGAAAAGGTTGTTTTCTGCTGCTCCAGAGAAGCGGACACGGAGCAATGGATCCAAACTACAAGAAAGAAGATTCCACCTAAACATTAGGAAGAACTTCCTGACAGTAAGAGCTGTTCGACAGTGGAATTTGCTGCCAAGGAGTGTGGTGGAGTCTCCTTCTTTGGAGGTCTTTAAGCAGAGGCTTGACAACCATATGTCAGGAGTGCTCTGATGGTGTTTCCTGCTTGGCAGGGGGTTAGACTCGATGGTCCTTGTGGTCTCTTCCAACTCTATGATTCTATGATTCTGTGATACTTGATTTCTACAGGTACCACTGTATCCCGACTGTCTCTCAACTGCTACTGTCATCCCACCTAGATGCAAAGGAGGGGTGAGACAACAAGGTCCTCTCCACTGGCTCATTTGTGACCGACCCATTTGGCTCAATTTCCTGTAGCAGCATTTCACCTGACAGCATTGGAGGAGGAGGAGGTGGAAGAGCAAAGACTCCTCCATTGGCTCAGCTGAGCCCAGCTGCTACTTGGCCCTTTCCCTGCCGGAACAACCTCCTAAATGACTATTCCAACTGGCCATCGTGTAACAATATAACTACAGAAGGGACGTGAATTTGCTCATCCCCATCTTCCCCTTTCCTACCATTTTTCATAAGAATGCAAGCTACTATTTCAAACTGTAAATTGCCCCAAGTGCTTTGGCATAAGAGTTCAACTCAGGCTACCTGAAAGGATTGTGTCCCCCTATATGAACCTGCCCAGGTGCTAAGACCCTCAAGTGAGCACCTTATCTTGCTCCCATCAACATCAGAAGCACGGCTGCTGGTGACGCAAGAGGGAGCCTTTTCTATGGCTGCTCCCGTATGGTGGAACTCCCTCCCAAGAGAGGTCAGACTGGTTCCCTCTCTGCTCCCCTTCTGCCAGCTAGCTAAGACCTTCTTGTTCGGAGAGGCCTTTGAAAACTAAGGAGCAGACAGACGATGCTGATCACAGGGCTGCTGTCAGGGCAAGCTATTTTAATTGCTGGTTTTAAATGTGTTTTGATGTGTTTTAAGTATTGTTTTTAACTAGTTTGTTTTTATTGATTCAGGTTGCATTTAAATGCAAGCTGCCTTGAATCCCAACTTGGGAGACAGGAGGGGTATAAATATATTCAGTAAAGAAAATAAATAATGATCAATGCAA
Source organism: Podarcis muralis (assembly GCF_964188315.1). NCBI lineage: Eukaryota > Metazoa > Chordata > Lepidosauria > Squamata > Lacertidae > Podarcis > Podarcis muralis. The sequence goes on from NC_135668.1 coordinate 44,292,210, forward strand.
ATGTTTAGTACCAGGGCTGATCCTCACACTTCCACAACTTAAATGCCACCTAGAGATTTCAAAAACACACACTTTGCTTTACACATTTAGGTTTGCTTGTGTGTGTGTGTGTGTGTGTGTGTGTGAGAGAGAGAGAGAGAGAGAGAGAGAGAGAGAGAGAGAGAACAAATCGTATTTAGTTCATGAAATATATAGATCCCATAGCTCTACTAGAAGAGGAAATGAACATTTTAAAAAAAAGTTATAGGGGTACTGTAATCATTCCAGCCACATAAAAGGAAGGCTAACTTACAGAGCTTCAGATCTTGGGAATGAGAGTCTAAAGATCCTAGCATATTCTTGAGCCCCCAATGCACAGCATCTCCCAGGACCACAAATTCTCCAGTAGAGCAAACACATTTGAAATGAGGTGGAAAGGTGGCTCTAGGCTAGGGCCAATGACTTGGCAAGCACACACATCCTTCAAGGTTGGCCTCTTTGCTGTCAGTAAAAGAGGGTGGAAATTGAAAAACAAAACAAAACATTCTGCCTGCTGCCCTTTTCACTGGCAGAGGGGTCAAAGTAGTCAGTTCAGAGACTCAGAAGCATTTATTCTGCAGTCCCAAGCATGCTTACTCAAGACATAAATCACATCAAGCTCAATGGGGCTTAATTCCAACTCCCATTTGCTTAGCATTTCATGAGTGTGCAGAGCAAGGAATGCCCAGATTCAGCTTGCAGAATTTCCCTTTCATAAAATACACCTTGTGCCAGAGGAAGGCTAGAATCTAAAATGGCAAAGAACAGATGCTCCTTACAAATAATAGTTTTCATGTAGTGCTGCTCTATAAATAATAGAAAGCAAAGCTGGTTAACAGAAAACGAATAACAGTAGCAAAATACTTCCCAAATTGCCCCCTTAAAGGCCAATTAAAGCAATTGATTTAAATTATCAAACTCAAATGGCAAAAAAAATTAATAATTTCATGAGTACCAGACACACCAAAGTTTAAATCACATCACTTACACAGATGCTTCTAATTTAGGGAAAATAAACATATAACTCTTCCAACAAGCACATTGTGCATTTTAGGTGTAAACCTGGACTACTTTGAGATTTGTTTTCTTATCTAAATGGTTTGATATAATTGTTTTCCTACTCAGTTAATGAATTAGGTATTTTACTGAATTAAATGCCACAAAAGGATTCTTAACATAATTCTGTGACATTTATAGCAGATAAAGGAAATTACCCAACTCTCTTTCACTCACTAGGCTGCTCCCTAATTCTTTCTAAATGCTCATATACTATTCTAAAGGGCAACAGAGAAAATAGGCCGAGTTCAGACGTAACATAAAACCTTGGTTTACCAGAACAGTAATGGACAGTGGCCAACTTTGGGCTAAACACTTCCTTTCTCCCTCATTTTTCATATTCACATGGATTGCAAAAGCTCCTACTTCCACTGTCCCTGTGATGTCTGAATTCTGGAAGCTGTTGTCGCTTAAACAATGATTAGTGAGAACAAGCCAAATGCAATTGTTCTCACTAGCCATTGTTTAAACAAACCATAGTGCCCCAAGTTTGGATGCCACAGGGAACTGTGGCTAGTTTGAAAACAGAAGAAGATTTCAATCTCATTGTAGATATAAAAGGGAATGAGATGAGAGAGGTTTCCATCATGGGGTTGGTTCCATGGTAACTGCTTTAATTAAAATAGCAGGCAATATGAATACAATATATTGAGACAGCAACACCGGAAAGGCACTGTGGTTCCTTGCCTAGGAGCAGAGAACCAATGATCTGCAAGAGCCCATTCGATCCTGGTTTGGATGAGCTGGGAAAGCATCTCCTCCTGTGCCTTCTGTCCCCTTCTTGCTCTAAATCAGCAATCATTTCGCTTTTGCTTCCTCTCCCCATCAAGCAACTTGTCCTCCAGGACTTGCTCCAGCTGGAGCTGGAGGAGACTCTTGAGAGTCCCATGGACTGCAAGAAGATGAAACCTATCCATTCTGAAGGAAATCAGCCCTGAGTGCTCACTGGAAGGACAGATCCTGAAGCCGAGGCTCCAATACTTTGGCCACCTCATGAGAAGAGAAGACTCCCTGGAAAAGACCCTGATGTTGGGAAAGATTGAGGGCACAAGGAGAAGGGGATGACAGAGGGTGAGATGGTTGGACAGTGTTATCGAAGCTACTAACATGAGTTTGACCAAACTGCGGGAGGCAGTGGAAGACAGACGTGCCTGGCGTGCTCTGGTCCATGGGGTCACGAAGAGTCGGACACGACTAAACGACTAAACAACAGCAACAACTTGCTCCAGCCTCGGCTGGGTCTCAGCGAGGGAGGCTACATGCATTCCTGAAGTTCAGTGTGGCTCATTCTCATAGCGGTTTCCCATTACATCTGAAGCTTGCTTTGATTTAGAGGAGGGAAAAAGAAAAACCTTTTCTTGAAGGAATAGCAAGCATCATTATTTCTGATGCAAATTTTGGATAGAAAAGGAATCGTAGCCATTGTAGAGCTGAAGGGATCTCAAGGGTCATGTCAGGGAACTGCCATCGGAAGGACAGGAGGTGCAAAGGCTCCCTCAGGTTGAAAGAGACGGAGCAGCTGAAGAGGGAACCAGTAGGGGGCGAGCAGGAACTTCCAGGGAAAGTGAGTCGGAGGGGTGGCTCAGAGACGTTTCCAGCGAAAACAGTGGAGAGGTCTCAGGACCTCCTATAGGGACACCCACGCCTCGCCGGAAACTGTCACGCAGAGAGTCCAGAAGACGTGTTTCCGTGAAAGAGCTTTTATGTTGGAAACGTTTCCGAAAGCAACCACTTTCGGATTCTACTAGCGATTGACGCAGCCATGCCGGAGGGGCTCCGTCACAGGCAGAGGTTTGAAAACCTGATCAAACTCTGAGGGACTTGCATTTTACGCACAAGCAGCTCATCATCCCATCACAGCAATCCGAAAGTCCCTGAAAGCCAGCTTGTGCAAGCAGCGGCATCATGAGCGACCCAGCCGGAACCGGAGGAGCAGGAGCAGCTGGAGGAGGTCCAAGCCTGGAAGAAAGGTACAGGGCGTTGGAGATCCAGCTGGCCATGCAAACGGCGAGGCTTGAGGAGAGGAGGGCTCAGGATGCAGAAAAGGGAAAGGAGAAAACCACCTCGATAGCCAGAAAGGTGCCAGGATTGGTGCAGAAATTCGGGGGAGATCCCAGAAACTATCATGCCTTTAGAACTGAGATGCAATACGCTCTCAACCTGCAGTATGATGACTTCCCCGACGAGGAATCGCGAGTGGCTTTTGTAATTGGCCATCTCGAAGGGGGGGCGAAGGATTGGGTTCGACCCCTGATGGCAGTGAATAATGAGATACTAAAGGACACGAGGAAGTTTTTTCGTGCCATGGACCTGATGTTTTCCAGTGACATTGAGCAGGGGGTGGTACGAAGGCAGTTAATGGCTTGCAAGCAGGGGAGCCGATCTGTCCGTGAGTACTGGACTGAGTTTACTATGCTGATTCATAAATTGGGGTGGGACCTATCGGCGGAACCCATCCAAATGCTTTTTGAAGAGGGGCTTTCGTCGGCCGTTAAAGATGAACTTTCCCGGGGGCCAAGGGCGGAGTCTATGGATCAGCTGACCAAATCCGCGCTGGCCATAGGAGCGCGCCAAGAAGCGAGAGCTTTGGAAAGGCGGGAAGGGAAAGGAGAACGTTGGAGGGAACTGCGCATTCCGGACATTCCAGAGCCACCTTTCCCGCCGGCAGAGCCGATGGAAGTTGGAACAGCGCGGGCGCGCGCAGTTTCAAATCCCAGTGAAGGGCGGAAGAAGGAGGGAAAGAGCGCCAAGAAATGTTATCTCTGCCAACAGCCAGGGCACTTTGCCAGAGTCTGCCCACAAAGAAAGGAATGGCAAGGGATGGCAGGAGCTGTGGGGGAAAGGGAGGAGGAAAACCAGGAGCAAGTAAAAGCCAACGCCTGGCTGCCACCGTCGGGGCACAGCAGCCAGGCCAAAGAGCAGTGAAAGTGCCCACGCCAGAACCACCCAGACCTGCTTTAGTGATAGAAGTGTCACTAGAGCTGCCAAATGGACACCCCCTACAGGTCAAGGCGCTTTTGGATTCAGGCAGCTCCTGTAATTTTATGAGTAAGGAGTTTGCAGCTGAGCACCAGATACAGACCATCCCTTTAAGTAATCCCTTGCAGGTGACCACGATTGATGGCAGAGAGCTGTTGGGAGGAGAAGTTAGCCAACAGACTGTCCCGATGATAATGAGGGTGGCAAGGCACACCGAACGGATAGCGTTTAATGTGGCCACCTTGGGAGGAGCTCCCATCATTTTGGGGATGAGCTGGCTGGCGCTACACGATCCGCTAGTGGGCTGGCATCAGAGGGTGGTCTCCTTTGGGTCAGCGCATTGCCTAGAACACTGCAAGCAGGGGAAGGTTCAGGGCGGAGACAGAGTCACCCTAGCCGGGATGGAAGTAATGGGCAGAGGGAAGGTGCCCCCGCAATACGCAGATCTGAGCAACGTATTCAGCGAAAGGGAAGCAGACAAACTGCCGCCGCATAGACCCTTTGACTGTCAAATCAACCTACTCCCTGGGGCCCAACTCCCAGTGGGCAAGCTGTACGCCATGTCCGACAGGGAGATGCAGGAGCTGAGGGAGTTCATTGACAAAAACCTGAAGCGAGGTTTCATCAGAGAGTCCCGAGCGGTGGGGGGCAGCCCAGTGTTTTTTGTGGACAAAAAAAACACAGATAAGCCGAGACTTGTGTGTGACTTCAGGGGCTTGAATGCAGTGTCGGAACCCCTGGCTTTCCCTATGCCCCGAATTGATGACATTTTGACCAGGGTAAGGAAGGGAAAGATTTTTACAAAGCTGGACCTGCGGGGGGCGTACAATCTGATACGCATAAGGAAGGGAGATGAATGGAAGACCACCATGTTCACCCCTTTGGGAGCCTTTGAATACCTCGTTATGCCCTTCGGTCTACAAGGAGGCTCCGCGTGCTTTCAAGCGTTTATTAACCACGTTCTGGGGCCTTTGCTCTACAAGAACTGTGTGGCCTTTTTAGACGACGTGTTGGTGTATTCGGAGGATGAGGAGCAGCATGTGAGGGACGTTCGAGAAGTGTTGGGCAGGCTGCAAGCTAACCAGCTGTGGGTGAAACTGGAGAAGTGCCAGTTTCATACCAAGGAGGTGGAATTCCTGGGGTACCGCTTGTCAGACAAGGGATTGGCCATGGATCCAGGCAAGGTCCAAGCGGTACTGGAATGGAAGACACCGAAGACCAAGAAGGATGTGCAAAGATTCTTGGGGTTTGGGAACTTTTATCGGAAGTTCATCAAGAACTTTGCCCACTTGACGGCGCCCATCACCGACTGCCTCAGCAGCAAGAAGAAATTTGTTTGGACGGCGGAGGCGGAGCGAGCATTTGAAGAACTGAAAAGGGCTTTCGCCTCGGAAGAACAACTTCTGCATGTGGATTTACGAAAACCCATGAGAGTGGAAACCGATGCGTCCGACCGGGCGGTAGGGGCGGTACTTCTTCAACCGGGGAGGAGTATGTCAGAGTGGAGACCGTGTGCCTTCTTCTCGCGGAAGCTGAATAAATCCGAGAGGAACTACACGGTGTATGACAGGGAACTACTTGCCATTCACGAAGCGTTCCGGAGGTGGAGACATTTATTAATTGGGGCACAACACAAGGTGCAAGTGTGCACCGACCACAAGAATTTAGAGTATTGGAGAACAGCTCGAGTGCTCAACCAACGACAAGTGAGATGGGCACAGGAATTCTCTAAATTCAACTTTGAAATTTGTTATGTGCCAGGTCCAGAAAACGTCAGGGCGGACGCTCTCTCACGCAAACCAGAGTATTGGGAGGGGGAGGGGGCGATTGAAGAGAGACATGTCATCCCTGAGGACCGCTGGGTGTGTGGGGCGGCGCTGGTGGGGCAACGAGAACTGGTAGAGGAAACGGAAAATGATGAATATGCCCAGGATAAGCTCAGAGGACTCAGGGGGGAGGGCGAGAGCCCCGAAGGTTTTGAGGAAAGAAATGGGGCATTGTATTACAAAGGGGCACTGTATATACCCGAAGGTGAATTGAGGGGGAGAGTACTCAAGCAGTTGCACGATAGCCCCACGGCGGGACATTTTGGGCAACACAAGACCATGTGGTTGGTTACCAGGGAATTCTGGTGGCCCAAGGTGAGGGAAGATGTAAGGGAGTATGTAAGAGGGTGTGACCAATGTCAGCGAGCCAAAGGGGAAAGACGGGCGCCGGCAGGGTTATTAGAACCATTACCCACACCAGAACGGCCTTGGGAAGCGGTATCAATAGATTTTATGACGGATCTGCCGAAGTCCAAGGGGAAAACAGCCATCATGGTAGTAGTAGACCTGTTAACAAAGATGTGCCACTTTGTAGCATGCTCACATGCAGTCACAGCGGAAGAAACAGCGAAGTTGTTTGTAGAACACATCTTTAGGTTGCACGGGGCTCCCTTGAGGGTGATCTCAGACCGCGGCAAACAATTTACTTCCAGGTTCTGGAGGAAGCTCATGAGCTTGCTGCACGTGGAAGTCAATTTTTCAACGGCCCGGCACCCTGAAACCAACGGGCAGGCGGAAAGAGCAAATGGCATTCTTCAACAATATCTGAGGTGTTATGTCAATGACAGAGAGAACGATTGGGTCGAAAAGTTGGCGCTGGCAGAATTTGCCTACAATAATGCGGAGAATGTGTCCACAGGGATGAGCCCCTTTTTGGCTAATTACGGGTGTCACCCCAGGGCATTTCCAGGGGAGGGAGGGGAGAGATGGAGCGTTCCAGCGGCTGAACATTTTGTAGAAGAGATGGAAGCGATCCATCATCAGCTCCAGCTCAACTTAGAAAGGGCCAAGGCACAATATAAGAAGCAGGCAGACAAGAACAGAAGGGAAGGTGAAACCATAAGGGTGGGGGATCAAGTGTGGCTGTCAACCCAAGGGTTGCCGTTCAAAGGGGGTTGTAAGAAATTGAGGCCCAGAAGATTGGGACCCTTTGAGGTCATTCAGCAGGTCAACCCGGTGGCTTTCAAACTCCGGTTACCCAACCACATGAAATTGCACCCAGTGTTCCACAGGTCGTTACTGTCACCATACAGGGGGGGACGTGAAGGGGAGCACGTCAGGGGACCAGCCTTGGAAGAGAGGGAACGCAGCAACCATGTAGCGGAAATCCTCGATTCCAGGTGGAAGGGAAATCAGGTAGAGTATTTGGTGGCGTGGGAAGGGGAACCGGAGTCAGAAAACACCTGGGTGACTGCAGGGGAGGTCAATGACGAGGTTTTAATAGAAACGTTCCACCAAAGATTCCCTAGGAAACCACAGCCGGTAGAAAGGTTTAGGAGGGAGTACTTCGGCACCACCGACGAGGAACAGGAAATGGAAGGATTCACGGAGTCGGAGTTGGAAGAGGGAATAGACTCCGAAGACGAGGAGTATCGAGAGACGAGGGACAGTAGCAGGTGGAGGGAAGTGTTCGAAACTTCGGACGATGAGGAAGGTTCTTTCAGGGGTTTTACTTCCTCCCAGCCCGGAGGGGAGGAGACGGGAGGGGGTGAAGGGGGCCCTGGAGGGGAGGTGGATGTCAGGGAACTGCCATCGGAAGGACAGGAGGTGCAAAGGCTCCCTCAGGTTGAAAGAGACGGAGCAGCTGAAGAGGGAACCAGTAGGGGGCGAGCAGGAACTTCCAGGGAAAGTGAGTCGGAGGGGTGGCTCAGAGACGTTTCCAGCGAAAACAGTGGAGAGGTCTCAGGACCTCCTATAGGGACACCCACGCCTCGCCGGAAACTGTCACGCAGAGAGTCCAGAAGACGTGTTTCCGTGAAAGAGCTTTTATGTTGGAAACGTTTCCGAAAGCAACCACTTTCGGATTCTACTAGCGATTGACGCAGCCATGCCGGAGGGGCTCCGTCACAGGCAGAGGTTTGAAAACCTGATCAAACTCTGAGGGACTTGCATTTTACGCACAAGCAGCTCATCATCCCATCACAGGTCATCTAGCCCAAGCTGCAGCAATCACAGCTACTAAAGAATCCCTTACTGACGGACATCCATTGGTCCAGTATACCTGAAGGAGCGTCTCCACCCCCATCATTCTACCCAGACACTGAGGTCCAGCGCCGAGGGCCTTCTGGCGGTTCCCTCACTGCGAGAAGCCAAGTTACAGGGAACTAGGCCTTCTCAGTAGTGGCACCCGCCCTGTGGAACGCCCTCAAGCCACCAGATGTCAAAGAGAACAACAACTACCAGACTTTTAGAAGACATCTGAAGGCAGCCCTGTTTAGGGAAGCTTTTAATGTTTGATGCATTATTGTATTTTAATATTTTGTTGGAAGCCGCCCAAAGTGGCTGGGGAAGCCCAGCCAGATGGATGGGGTATAAATAAATAAATGAATTATCATTATAAATAAATAAATAAATAAATAATCATTATTATCATTATTATCATTATCATCCAACCTCTGCTTAAAAACCTCCAAAGTACTATTCCCAGATGAGTCAGAGCAGAAAACATTCAGTGTCTGGATCACAACCTGTAGGGTGAAAGTTAACCACAAACAGTATAAAAATCACATACCTGTTGTGAACTGCCCTTTCAGTTTCTGGAAGACAGGGTCTTGAGCCGTCGCCTGGGCTCTCCTCGCTAGCGACTCCGAAGCAGCGCTGGAAAACATGGTGGAGACATTGGAGACGTTCTCCAGACCGACACCAAAGGTGCTGACCAACTTCTTGACAAAATTCAGCGTGTGGGGGGTGATTTTGGCATCTGAAACTGCTCCACTCTTCTCAAAGGCGACAGAGTAGCACTTTGCCAGGCCTTGCTGAAGCTGTCGAAGGACCTAATGCCATCAAACACAAAAACAGCACTTTTTTCAATGGAAATAATGAAGTACACATTTGGCACCGTACAGCAACATTCTGAGCTACAGAAAGCAGTGCTAAGAACTTTGCTCTTCCTCTCCCCAACCGGCTTTGCTTTTCTGTCATGTATTCTAGACTGCAATCCTGAGATCAGGGACTGACTTGGGGTTATTTTGTTGGTTTATCTGTAAAAAAATGCTCCAGGAGCCCTTGTGCCTGAAAAGTGGGATAAAAACCCTTTAAAATAAATAAATACACATGTGGCACATTACCAGCGTGTTGCAATTCCTAGCTTTTTGCAAACCTGTCTGCATATAGGCAACCTTCCTGCACTGCTTTTTGCTTGTCAGGAAGTCCAAACAGCAATTTTAGACACACATTTATTTCCGAAATGTTCTATATTCCACCCTTTGGTTGCACAAATCCTTCGCGGAAACTGCTGTCGCTTTTCAGCATCTGGTAAACAACTTTGAAAGGTCTGCTTTACTTGCAAAGTGCTATATACATACTTAAATAATGGGAAGTAAGGTAGGAAGAAGTCAATGGGAGGCAGGGATGGCTTGTCCATTAAGGCAAATGGGGCACTGCCCCACCAACCTCAGCCTTTATTCTTCCAAGAGTGGCTAGGGAAACCCAGCCAGGTGGATATGGTATAAATAAATTATTATAATAATTAAGTCCACACGTCTGCCTTCCTACTCACAACCAGCCTAGGTGGTAGCACGACCTGTCAGGTTCCTCCTCCTGCTGCTGCTGAGTCCCAGTGTTGCCACTTGTAGAACTCAAGAGGGTGGAGATTGAGACAAAACTAAAATTAACTGGCTCTGCTTCCTGTTTGGTCTGACTACACTTGCTGTTGGGCTCCCTGCCTTCTGCCCAACAAGCCACCTTGGCTGTGTCTGAGCCCAGGCTGGGCAAATGCCTAGAGCACCAAGTCAGTCCCAAGAAATGCAAGCCCCCTTGAATCAGTGTGCAAGGTGCAAAAGCTTGAAACGATCTCAATACCAGGAGCAGGGGGAAGGAGGATGGTGACATACAGGCCTCTTCCCACCTACGTGCGTTTGGCTCGCACATGACCACGTAACACCCAATCTAATATGGAACCCGGGAAATAATTACATAAATCCATTTCAAACTGCAGAAAGAGCAAAAATTGCCCGAAAAGAGCAGGAAAACAGCTAGCAATCCCAGGAGCCTTTGCAACTGCAACCCCAGCAGCTTTTGCATATCACCCTCTAACAATGAGGAAGACTAAGAGCCACCAATGACACCTGTCTGGTCAGTGCTACTTGTTTTTTAAACAGTTTTTCAAGGGATTCCTGGGAACATAAACCGGGCGTAAGTGGGGAGACCCCTGTACACGTTTTAAAAATTCCAGTTCTAAACGGAAGAAACATACCTCTTCGTGCCAGTTTTCTCTGAACCAGACCATCTGATCCACTATCCCTTCCAGAGAGGAGAGGAGTGTGGGGTGCAATTCCCTCTGCATGTGCATAATTCGGCTGCAACGCCACATGGGAGCTGTGGCTCTGATTGGCCCAGGGTCCGAAGCCGAATGGGACTGGTTTCCGACTGAACTTGGCTGCTGCTGTCCGGAATCTTACAGGGGATGGAAAAATTCCCAGAAAACACCATTAGCACTACAAAGCACCCCAGAACCTTAAAAATAAGTTGCAATTTCTCTGTAAATTAGAAAAGGAATTGCAATCCCACTACATCGACAGGCACATTATTAACACAAAACGTTTACAAGAATTTCTGCTACAAACAAATACTTCCTGTTTCCACTTCAATAAAGCTGACAAAAAGAAAATATTTCATAGAAGACCCACGCTGGAAAACAGAAATAGCTTTATAGTCCTCCACTTTCTTCCCCTCCAACTGCTTGGTTTTGGTGTGCCAGGAACTGCTAAAACGTATTTCTAGAATAGACGTTCAGAGTAGCCTTTCCATTCATAAAATCCCACAACATGTCTGGGCTCCAAAGTCACCATTAGCCACAAGGAAACAGTCATTTCCGAGAAAGACTGTCCAGAGAGAATACTGTAATATCATAATCTGTTTTACACAGCAACCAAATGCTGTCTAGCAAAAGGGGAGAAAGCCTAAAACTTAAAAACAAGCTATGCATTTCTGATCATTCTTATCAGACTCTAACACTTAGAAGCAATTTGTTTTAACCCTGTTAGGCATTTAGGATATTTTCATGCTCCTATATTATTGTTGTTGTTATTATTACTATACAGCCCTTCATCTGAGGACCACAGGGCAGTTTACAATATAAAAGGGTGAGTTATGGAAATGAACTAAAGGGTCAGTTATGCAATGTTTTAAAGTCTAATTCATGCCACTGTACAATCCACATGTTCTCCTACAGTAGGGGTGTGCGTTTGTCAATCATTCTATAGCAGTGGTTCCCAATTAGCTAAGTATTGCGGACCCCCCGTTTTTCAAAAGCCAAGCCATGTACCCCTTACTTTTGAAAATTTTGATATCTGTATAGTAGTTTTTGTTATGCGAAGGGTGACACAGACCCCTTGGGTATGTGGACCACCATTTGGGAGCCACTATTCAACAGTTTTGTAGCCTCCTGGAGCACTGCACCTTAGATGCCAGGGGTGTAGATGACCCCAATATACTGAAACTCTAATTTAACACGGCCACTGCTGTCATGTTGGTGCCACATTTTTTAATATAAAAAAAAAACCACAGGCATCTGGAGCGCCTTTTATTATTATACCTCCAGGACATTTTGAATGAAAGGAAAATGAATTTGGGATCTGTGAGATCTGATATGAATTAACAATGGGGTAGGAGGGATTACAGACCTGAGATACTATCCTGGTACAGTAATAACAATCCACAATACAATTACACTTTAAAATATGGAATTCAAGTTATCATCAGTAAAGGTAAAGGACCCCTGGATGGTTATGTCCAGTCAAAGGCAACTATGGGGTTGCGGCGCTCATCTCACTTTCAGGCCGAGGGAGCCAGTGTTTGTCCACAAACAGCTTTCTGGGTCATGTGGCCAGCATGACTAAACCGCTTCTGGCTCAATGGAACACCGTTGATGGAAGCCAGAGCGCACGGAAACACCATTTACCATCCCGCCACAGCGGTACCTATTTATCTACTTGCACTGGCATGCTTTCGAACTGCTAGGTTGGCAGGAGCAGGGACCGAGCAACGGGAGCTCACCCCGTCTCAGGGATTCGAACCGCTGATCTTCTGATCAGCAGGTCCAAGAGGCTCAGTGGTTTAGACCACAGCGCCACCTGCATCCCTTGATCATCAGTACGTACATATGTATATATTTGTTTAACCCCTCCCCCCAAAAAACCCTATGACTTAACTGGGGTCCATTTTATTATCAGGTTATTGACACACACATTTTGTAAGCATAAGGTGGTTGAACAAAGAAGCTGCCTCTAGAAGCAAAGTTGAGGCAAATTGCCCAACTTGAGAAAGGGCCAAGGACATCATGGTATGCCTGCTGCTTACCACTTTTGTAGCGCTCCCGCTGTTCTATCTTCAGTGTCAAGTAGAGGGTCCGAATAGGAAAGTAGACTGCCTGGGGATAGACTCGCCCAACCTATTTTGCCATTAAAAAAAACACAACACATGTGAATTCTCAATGGCCTCATGAAAAATACTGTGATCCAAACAGATCTGCCAACTGATTGATGCCTAAGCATAACTACTCAAAAATATTTTTAAAAATAATGATATATACAGCAGGTAAAAATAAAGGGCCTGTCTGGGCAATATTTCAACGCAAGTCCTGAACGTGGTGGGGAGCAATAGCATATCTTTTAATACAGCTTTTATTTGATTTTACAAATTCATTCACACTCATATTCACAAATAAAGAAGACGACACAAGATTCTTCCGAATCTCAAGGCTTCCCTCCTCCCCTCCGTGGGTTCTTTGGGTAACCTTTTAAACTGCTTTTCGTAAGTCCATCTAATTTATAATCCTCCATTGTGTCCAAGGTCTATATATCATTGCAAGAGTTATTTAAAACCAGCAATAGCATACCTTACCCCCCTTGTGTGCTGGTCCACTCTGCACAATTAGACATTTTGTGCTTCTTCTTTTTTTCTATCTCTCTCTCAGGGTTTTTGTTCTTAATTATATATTGAAGTTCTTCGTCTATACAAATCATCCTCTTGAGAGGAGATCTTTATCCCATGCTGCTATTATCCCAGGGAACTATTTGAAAGGGTTTCTATATGTGGACATTTGTTTTTAAATGTTTGCATTTTCATATATGGAACCATCTTAATTGCTTTATACAGTGGTACCTCGGGTTACAAACACCTTGGGTTACAAACGCTTCAGGTTACAGGCTCTGCTAACCCAGAAGTAGTACCTCGGGTTAAAAACTTTACCTCAGGATGAGAACAGAAATTGTGCTCCAGCGGCACGGCAGCAGCGGGACGCCCCATTAGCTAAAGTTGTACCTCAGGTTTAGAACAGTTTCAGGTTAAGAACGGAACCTCTGGAATGAATTAAGTTCGTAACCAGAGGTACCACTGTATACGCAACTGCTTTTTATCTTTTTTTTGGTTTACAGACCTTAACTGTTTTATAAAATGTCTATCTTATTGCTATAACGCACTCTGGGACCTTTAAGGTGAAAGGGACACGTAAGAAACCTAACTAACTAACTAAACGTAGGGATCAGATCCTGATAAAGGCATCGCCCAATCTGATATAAAAGCCGCTCCGAAAGGGTTATAAAGGGAAGCTGACAAGGATTCTATCATATTACTTTGTAAGCCAGACATCTGCATAATGAGATAGCATACAGAGCACTAAAAAGATCTTACTGATGCAGATAAAAAGAGAGAGGCACAGAAAGACAGCATTTAGTCTTTAAATAAGACCACAATTCCCAATGAACCCAGCACGATGTGTTAGCTGGGCCCATTAGAGCGTAACCTTATCTCACAAAACTGCTGCTCTACTGGGTGAAAAATAGCCACTTAATGTAAAGGGATACCACTTTCACCAAGCAGAGGTTTCATGACTCCTCCGGGGAGAGGAGGGGGGGGGGGAAACGGTGAACACACATTAATGTGCCATTTTTGCCTTTAAATCTATACATCTTGGTATCTATTAAATGATAGGAACAATATATCTGACCAGATTCTATGAGGCAAGGCAGACGATAAGATATGGCAGGAGGTTCCTCTTGCCATCCTTTTCATCAAAAAATATACCGCACCTGCTTCCAAAGGAACTGAAATGTCACTTTAAAACGTTTGCAATGAATTAACTCCCGCCTGTAATGGCCCATTTGAGATCAGCATAAAATGTACAGTAATGACAGCTGGAACAGTCTGATCATGGCGAGGATTTCGTTTCTGTATTTCACATATTTAAAGACTCCTGATAAATAAAAGCCTAGCTTGTGCTATACCAACACCATTGCTGTTATAGCGGCACCAGAGATGACGGTCTGCAAAAGCAAATCACTCTTTGACTCCATTTGCACAGCATGGAAAGCCATACTATAGCTTGCCAGGACTGCACAAATGAGCAGGACTGCACACGTGTGAGGAGCTCCCAAACACTTTGCTCCTCCTTTTTTGCAGTGTGTATGTGGGTGTCCGTTACTCCTACACCATGGGTAGGCAAACTAAGGCCTGGGGGCTGGATCCGGCCCAATCACCTTCTCAATCCGGACCGCAGATGGTCCAGGAATCAGCGTGTTTTTACATGAGTGGAATGTGTGCTTTTATTTAAAATGCTCATCTGGGTTATTTGTGGGGCGTAGGAATTTGTCCACCCCCCAGCTACGCAAACACATGCTATCCCCTTTTTGGGGTAGTCTAACATCACGACAAAATGAAAATATCAGATTCTATCTGTCTGACATTAACCCGGAAGTAACTGCAATATAATCTGGAAGCTGAGTGGCTGAGTTTTTAATCAAAGGTATCTCTCAGAGTGGTGAGCGGCACTATTTAGCAGGAAGAAATGCCAATGAAAATCCCCATTATTATGTATTTTTACATGGCTGTTTATTTGCATATATTTTAAATTTTTATATATGGATGTTTTATGGTAGCCTATATCTGCAATGCCTAATAAAGGTTTGGCGAAGTAAGGATAACATAAAAAGTAATCAAAGCAACCAAAAATGCATATATGAAGTCTTTTATGGTCATTCTTCCCTGTGTACATAATGAAGGAAGGCTGCTCAATTGTAAAGCAGTCCTTTTGTTTTATATCTTGTGCCATTCTAAATTTATTGGAGAGTTTCTTAAATTTCCAAAGCTTAGTTATACCAATTCATCAAAGAGGCTCCTTCCATGAATTTCCAATACCTAGTTACAATAAGTCTTGGTGCAATTAACAGTGATTTAAAGCATGCATCTGCATTTTGCCTGCAAAAAGAAAAAAAAGAAAAAAGGATTTAACAAAGCCAATTCTGGGCAAACCGCTTTCAGTCTTTTGCGCCAAAGATGGGACATCATAAATAAAAAAGAAAAACTTTATCCTGCAATCAGCTCATGATCTGCAATTTTAGATTTTTTATGTGAGGTTATTTTTATGCACATACTGTATGTATATATTTATGATTGCTGTAAACCACGTCAGTATTTGTTTCAAAGACACTGCGATATACAAATATTTTAAGTAAGTAAAATAAATAAATAATCTTACATGTTATCTGCCATTTGATCTGAGGTTTCAGCACTATTTTGTATGGTTCATCATCTGCAAGTGACTTCATGCGCAATTAAAAATATCCCTATTTAAAGACTGCAGTTGAAGTAGTGATTCCTTTCACAGATATGCATCCCTTCTGGAATCATGGTATTCAATGCCATTTTATCGTTACTAAACCCATTAAACACCACATATGAAAATACACAACACACAGTGTAACAGTTTCGGGGCGTGGGGACCTTTAAAAACACAATTATATTGCCTTCAGTTTTACCTTTAAAAAATGGATAAATAAAACGCTTATACTTCTAAAGTATGAGAAACAATGAATCAGGAATTATTGCAAACCCCCCTACCTGACTAATAAGGTTTAACAGAAGTTTCCCTTCTGACCCAACCAGACAGGTTAACAGCTGTGGAATCCAAGCCAGCCATTGGATAGGGGGGACTCCAATGCAGTACTTGTCAACAGCATCTGCTAGCGTGTTCTTGTCATCGTCAAAGCTCAGTAGCCAAAGGACCTAAAAGAAAAGAGCAAAAATGAAAATGAAGTCCTTTCATAGGAGAATGGGTAGTTGACATTTCAATATCCCGCACGTGGAAAGAGTTTGGGCAAAGGCTAAGTTCTGGTTTTTGCATGCTGCCACCCCCCTCACCTTTGTCACGACCATTAATTTCAATGGATCTACTCTGAGTAGGACTAACGCTAGGTGCAATAATAGTTGGAAGGCACCCCAAGGGTTGTCTAGTCCAACTCCCTGCAATGCAGGCATCTCAGCTATCCATAACTTAAAACTTTATTTCAGCAGCCAGGTAAACAGTCTCCAAGGTCCTAAATGAAGGGAAAGACCTTTCCATTCAACAGGAAACCACTCTAGTGAGCAACAGGTATCAGAGAAAGTGTGATATGACGATCTTCACTGGAATAACTTGAATTCTATTATGAGATAAGCCCTTTGTATCTTGCTCCAGTCCAGAAAGATGTAGAACAGGTCTGAAAAGGGTTAAAGAGGTCATGATTATTATGCCAAATGCTGGCAGGGAAATCCACCTTCGCCTATAAAAAGAATAAACAAACAAACAATGGGATAGCTTCCAAACTATTTTGGAGACAATAAATGTCAGATCTGTAAGATATTTTTGTAAGCTGGAGAATTGTTATTAGGTGACTAACAAATGCAAAAACGAAGCAAAATATGAAGTCAAATCCCCTAAATAGTAATATTTGGAAAGAAGTAAGCTGGCAGAATTAAATGTAATGTGCAACAGCTGCAAGATTAAAATCAGCTCTGTTCTGCTTCACAGCTAAAAGTGTGTAGTGTTATGTGTTTACCCCAAAATGCCCATTAATACACAAATGCAAATCTAGTTTGGTAAAAACAGTACATTTTCTTTATTTTTAGATAACCAGCAGGTCACGTTTATACAGACTTTACATTTAAAACGAAAGCAGTATTGAAAGACTGCAAGAGCCATTTAGGAACTCACATTTGAATTAGTTTGGCAACTTGCCCAAACAAATCTCTCTCTCTCTCTCTCTCTCTTAAATACAGGGCACAATAGTAGTCATTTGTCAAAGATTAGGGGAGAAATCCATTTTAGAACCTTTTGGATTAAACAGAAGTTCAACTGAAGCTCAGGTGCTAGAAGCTATAATCCATTATTAAACTTCCATTTCAGCAGATAGAACTGGGTATGTTCTGGGGTGCGCTTTAGATTTTTTTGAAACCGGGGCCACAATAACGATTGTGATATATGGCTAGTTTTGGATATGTCAAGAAATTCAACTTCTATATTATAATTTGCGCAGGGAGAAAGCAAGGCTCTTCGTCTAACTAGCCCAACTTCCACTTGGCCCCTTTCCCAGTAAATTCCAAAAGCGGTCAACACCGTGCCTTCTATACGCTGTTGGACCCCCATTATCCACAACTGAGAGCTGAAGTCCAACTCCTGGAGACCACCCCATTGCCCACCCCTGCTCTAGAGGGAACTGAGAAAGAAAGACACCCTTCTATTAGCCTGCTTTAGCAGCTGCTAACTCCAGCTTTTCCTAATTGATATAGTCTCTCTCTCCCCCAATAACCCAGCTTTCCTCAAACTGGAGCACACCACATGTTTGAACTTCCAACTCCTCAATATACACACACATTGCTGTTGATGTTGGCATCCGTCTGTCTCTGGAGACAATGGAGAACGTCCCTGGAGGTGAAGTCCATCCGCTGCAATAAGCAGCACTGAAGTGACCTCAAATAAAAATAAAAGTACTGGGAACCATGGAAACTGAATCTGAAGCTGTTCCAGGTTTGCAGTCATTTGGATGTGTACATCCAGGGTTCTTAAAGTAGGAATATAGTAATGGAGGAGGGGGAATGTGGCCTCAGGAGCATCTGGGTAGTTCATTATGTATCAGGGGAGAATATCTGAGTCAATTGAATTTCCCCCGCTTTCCTTGAAAGCAGATAGTTGATGGCTATGGGTAGTTTCACCTCTCCATCCCCCAACCTAAGTCAGCTCTGGCTAATTGCCAATTGGTTGTGGAGACCATGTCTTTGCCATGATAGATGGCCTTGGGAAAGGATCAGGAAAGCTGGCAACGCCTGTTGTGCACCCGTCTTCAAGGATGACTATCCTCAAAATGAAAAAAAAAGAAGGCAAGAGAACAACACCCCATTTTTCGTTTCCCTGAACTCTGGTGAACTGTGCTAGAGTGCAAAAGCCCACTGTCCACACAGCTAGTGTGCATGTTGACTTCCTCCGACGACGTGTCTGCCGTTTAATGCTTATGTGCACCAACATCTGCTGAAGCCTTGAGTCTGTGTTTAAAACATATGAATTGTGCGCCGTATCAGCATCCTTGTCACAACAGCCCATTCCCAACGGTATAATCTGTATGTCAGGCAGAAACGCCGGAGCTCCTCTTATAAGCCACATACACAAACACCTCTGCATTCACGGTATTTATTTTATTTTTTAAATTTCTATACTGCTTTATCTTTTTAAGAAAAATCTCAAAGCAGTTTACAGGTAAAGGTAAAGGGACCCCTGACCATTAGGTCCAGTCATGGCCGACTCTGGGGTTGCGGCGCTCATCTCGCTTTATTGGCTGAGGGAGCCGGCGTACAGCTTCTGGGTCATGTGGCCAGCATGACTAAGCTGCTTCTGGCGAACCAGAGCAGCGCACGGAAACACTGTTTACCTTCCCGCCGGAGCGGTACCTATTTATCTACTTGCACTTTGACGTGCTTTCAAACTGCTAGGTTGGCAGGAGCAGGGACCGAGCAACGGGAGCTCACCCCGTTGCGGGGATTCGAACCGCCGACCTTCTGATCGGCAAGTCCTAGGCTCTGTGGTTTAACCCACAGCGCCACCCGCAGTTTACAGCATATTAAATCAATAAAACATAAATAAAACAATCTGAAGTAAGTCAAATATAGAGTATATAGTCAAAGCAACATAACAGAAAACTAAAATATTATCTTAAAGATTTCAGAATGAGACATTACAAAGGTCAGCTACAGAATATATATATAACATAGTAGGGCTGGTGAGTCTGGGCCTCGCCCCCTAGGCCAGATGGAAAGGGCCTCACCTTTGCCAAGTACTTCCTGGACTTGCTCTCATTCTGATGGCGACAGGCATGCAGGTAGCAAGTGATGGCCGAGACCCCGAGATGCAGCTGACGCTCCTTCACAAATATATTTTCCAAGTAGTCCCCCCACATCGCCCAGGCCTTCACTAGAACGTCGTGCATCTGCACAGCTGCAGAGAAGGCTTTGTTTGCTTCCTCGGACCTGGGGGAAACATGATGGGGCAGGATATTTGATGAAGTTTAACAAGCGCAAGGAACAACAAAGAGAGAATGGAATGCAACAGCAGAATCCGTAAATAAAACAATCAAGACGGTTCTTAGAAACGTCTGGAGTTTTCCATACTAAAAATAAAAATATCCATGTGTTGCTTTGTAACAGGTTTCACCAACCTGCTCCCCACCGGATGTTTTGGATGACAGCTGCCATCAGCCCCAGCCAGTGAATAGCAGCTATAGTCCAAACATTTGGAGGGCACCGGGTTGGCAATGGCTGATTTATAATAACGTGGGGAAAGGAAGTAGCTGTACTTTATATCCTAGAGGCGAGAGGAAGCCAGTGCAAATTCCCCACCCAAATTATGTGTCTGCTGGATGAATTCATTTTTCCTATTCCTCAGCCTAAAGCCCAACATAGATCTATTGCAACTCCCCCCTCCGCTGAGAAACTGCACAAATCCACAGCTCCCTTCTGGGGAAAGACACAAGAAACCTACTTCAGACATTATGACAATGCAAAGAAACAGGAAGCACAAGGCGTCAGCACTTCCTGTTCCTTTGCGTCAGCACAAGTGTCAGAAGCTGCTCTCAGTTTTACTTAAGTTTGGACCACATAACCTGGAGTAACAGCCTGCAGCAATAAAAAAATTGATGGGAGCAGGAGAAAAACATGGCAAATGGAAAATAACCTTATCTGTCAAATAGCTTATTAAACAGCTAATTAGCCTGGGTATTACTCAGCCACTTTATTTTTTGCTAACAGTTTTTCGTGTCCTAGGCTGTGCGGCGCGGCAACTTATTACTGAAGGAAAAGGCTGATAAATGGCTTGCCTTATTACGGCTTTCTACTGCTAACAACAGGATTTGTCTTTAGACTTCCTTTCTCCCTCGCCTCTCAGGTTATCTATCACTGACACCCCTGATGACTCTCTTTTATTCCTTTTGCCTTGCAGGCCAAGTGGGAAGAAGAGGGGCTGCGCAAGTGACCTTTGGGTCCCAGTTCAGTCGATAGCTGGGAAAGGGTAATAAAGAACGATTTTTGGCACGTAGCTTGAAAACATGAAACTGGGAGCGCCAGTTCCGACACTGTACAGGAACCACGTTTTTGACAAGAGGATAGGTAAAGTTGGCACTTGAAAGTCCTTGATGGCAGATAAGCAGTGTAAATTATTCAGCCCGGCCGTCTTGATGGAGAAACCTTCTAAAGGCGCACTTGCGGCTGTTCAAAAGGAGCACATTGTGCTTCCTTGCTAAATTAATTACCTTTCCCCTATTTAAAATTCTCTCTAGATTTCCTCCGGAGAGAGGACAGTGATTCCTTCTGCCGTAAGCGATTGTGAAGCTAGGCGGTATACATTTCAAAAGCACATTGATTTTCCGCCTCTGAAGTGGCTACAGCAGAGTGCCAACGAACAGCTTCTCCGGCATTCTCAGCATGCGAAGTGGCGCAGTGCATCAAGTTCAATCTGGAGGGAGTCTGAAAATCTGTTTGCGCAGAACGGCTGACAGTCAAACTACTGCTGAACAGATGTAGAGGTACCCTAAACCTAGCCTCTCCTTCTCCCCCGTTTGGAATAGTTTCGAAAAGCAAGAGTTGTACAACTGGTGTGGCCCATCTTGGGTCAGACTGTGAGCCACTTGTAGGCCCCGATCCACCAGCTGAAGACTGGTAGTCTATCTCTCTCTACTATAGGTAAAGGTAAAGGGACCCCTGACCATTAGGTCCAGTCGTGGCCGACTCTGGGGTTGCTGCGCTTCCAGGTCATGTGGCCAGCATGACTTAGCCGCTTCTGGCAAACCAGAGCAGCGCATGGAAACACCGTTTACCATCCCGCTGGAGCGGTACCTATTTATCTACTTGCACTTTGATGTGTTTTCGAACTGCTAAGTGGGCAGGAGCAGGGACTGAGCAACAGGAGCTCACCCCGTTGCGGGGATTCGAACCGCCAACCTTCTGATCGGCAAGTCCTAGACTCTGTGGTTTAACCCACAGTGCCACCACTAAATCGTTGTCACAAGCTTTGCCAATGTTCTACAGGCTTCCATTTTTTATATTGGAATTTCAGAGACGCTTTCACTTTCCCCCTCCCTCCTTCCCTCTCTTTGCCCTCCCCCCTTCATGTTGAAATGAACATAATGGACGCTATCTGGGTCCTGCTCCTCTGGTTGCCGTGGTGACGCCAAGTGCCATTGGTTAATGGCATTGGGGAAACAAGTGCCAATAGAGAGAAGCAGTGTGAAAAGCCCCATGAAGGGTCACGTGTCTGAGTGAGTTTTTATCCCTTTTCTTTGCCTTCGCTGTCCGGGGTGGGTCATTTGGTGCTAAACCTTAAGAGAAATGTGGGATTTGGGGAGTATGGGAGTAAGACGCACTGAATTCAATGAGACTTGCTTCGAACTGAACATATATCTAGGATTACGTTGTTTGGAATGGGTTTAAAAGGTTGATTGGTCCCGGGGTTCCCAGTGCAAAAGGATGGTCCTAAGCCCCTCTCTCAAAAGTAACTACCTCACTTTAACTTCTAGTTGCGATCTCTTCCATCTCTATCAGATTACAGGCCTGGTGGGGGCTGCCAAAGAGAGAGGGCAGAGAACCCCCATTTACCATTTATTTTAGCATTTACCATTTATTTTAGATCATCTCATCCCACATGAGCCCACTTCCACAGACACTGCTACAGGTGCCACATAATACACGTTCCGCATTTGTAAGAACTCAATCATTTAATGTGTACACTATGGAACTCCCTGCCTATTGAGATCAAGCAGGAGCCTTCACTGTACTCTTTTCAGCTCCTTGCTAAAAACACCTGCCACCTAGACGCTTAGAAAGTTGAGGTGATTTTATTGCTTTAGTGTTTTAGCTTTCGTTATGTTTTAAAGTAGGTTTGTGAATTTTTCTTGACTTTACTGTTATCTTTTTGTACACCGCTTTGAGGGGTTTTTATGATCAAGTGGTGTATAAATTTTATGAACTAAAACAAATAATAAGAAATAATAAGAAATAACAAATAATAAGAAAAATATCCCTCACTATCCCTGCTTACTCTTAAAAAATAATTATATCACCACTGGAAAACTCAGCACACAGGTGGGCAGCTGCAGTCAATCTTTCTTCCATGCAGTGTGGGGTACAGATAATGAGCGTAATTACTCCCACCAACCATGAAGCTGTGACTTTTTCAACTGTGGCTTTTTACTTAGCCTCTGAATCACAGTGTTCTGGCATATACATTCCCAGATGTGTGCTCAACACCTAACCCAGTCATACGTACTTGTTAATCTGAGCCAAAAACATCCCCTTCAGCGCGTAGAACTCTGCAGTCATCTCCTTGGTAAAATACTTCAGATTTGTTGATTCAATAACCTCAAGGCCCTGTTCAATAGATTTTTTACACAGCAAGAACTGTAAAATATATATCACAAGGCAAATTGAAACATATGAAGAAGAAGAAAACGAAGTATCGAAACTCTTAAAAGGATATTTCATGAGCTTCCAAATGGTGAAGAGTCACACCGTCCATACCTAAATGTAACCATTTTTCTTGTTCTGAATCAGGAACTCAGAACTGGCAATAATATCCATACTAGCGCTGCTGCAATTTGTGCACTGATATTTTACCCTTTTGCACTGTCAAGGGCCAAGGAGTCAAGCAGGAAGGAAATGTGGGCATTGGGTGGGGGAAAGGAGAAAAATCATGAAATGACTTAAGAGTAAAGGTAAAGGTAAAGGGACCCCTGACCATTAGGTCCAGTCGTGGCCGACTCTGAGGTTGCGGCGCTCATATCGCTTTATTGGCTGAGGGAGCCGGCATACAGCTTCCGGGTCATGTGGCCAGGATGACTAAGCCGCTTCTGTCGAACCAGAGCAGCGCACAGAAACACTGTTTACCTTCCCACCGGAGCGGTACCTATTTATCTACTTGAACTTTTTTGTCGTGCTTTCAAACTGCTAAGTTGGCAGGAGCTGGGACCGAGCAACGGGAGCTCACCCAGTCGTGGGGATTTGAACCGCCGACCTTCTAATCAGCAAGTCCTAGGCTCTATGGTTTAAACCACAGCGCCACCCACGTCCCTGACTTAAGAGTAGGAGGGCCCTAAATGGCCAGGTGCATCTTTTCAGAAGAAGGGAGGAGTTCCTGCCTGGCAGGCTTCAGGCCTGGCCTCTCCTTCTTCCCACCAATGCCCTGCTCCTCCATGCAGGATGGAGGATGTGATGCTGCAGGCTGCGGCTCCTTTGCAGGGGGCTTCCCTGCAGGAAAGGTGCTTGCAAGCAAGCAGCTCCCCCACAAGACAAATTGTGGGGAGCGATACAAATTGATCCGAGGCCTGATAAAGGCTGGTTGGTCCCCCGGTTGGCGTGGTGTGGGCTGATCAAGGGCGCCCAGATCAGGGCCATGGGGTGACTCAGGGAGTCTGTGCGCAGCCTTATAGTTCCTGCAGGTATCTGGGTAACCAAGTTGTTTATGGCTTTCAAAGGTAAGTTTTAAAGACAATTAAGCTAAAGATGTGAATAAAGAGACAGCAGAAGTCTTTGAAAACCAGCACAATTTGCATAATAAAACGGCCATGCCATTCAAATTTTCGGAGGCCGTATGTGTTTTCAAGGGAAGCCCCGCATATAACGCATGACAGCAATCCAATGAGAAGTGTTTGCAGCTGGCAATCCAGCCCAAACTGGTAGAAAGCAATCTGTGTCACAATGGTGAACTAGGCCTCTAGCACAGGGGTTGTCAACCTGGTCCCTACCGCCCACTAGTGGGCGTTTCAGGATTCTAGGTGGGTGGTAGGAGGTTCCACGGCACAAGCTGAATTCTCCTTCCATTGAGCACTGTTGGGTGGTAAGGAAATTTTACCATCAAGAGAGATGCATTAGTGGGCGGTAGGTATAAAAAGGTTGACTATCCCTACTCTAGCATCTCTCTCTCTCCCTCCCCCCCTTCCCCTCTCTCTCACACACACATTCTTGCAAGTGGCAACCTAATCTTTCAAGGGAAGCCCATCCAAAACAGAACACACACTAAACTCCTTGATCCCATTTAACATTGCATACATAACTGGTGTCCTTACAACATCAACATTCCACTGTTATGACGCCCCATAGTAACATGTGCCGTAGCTATACCTGCATGCACTCGTTTTTGCCCATGACTCCAGCCAGCTGGAGGTAGCATTTGACTTGCTGTCGGATCTTCTGGAAGCAATCCACAATTGGCACCGTTGGAATAGTGTGAATGCGACTCAAGATGTCCAGAGCCACGTTGACCAGCCCTTGCTTCCGAGCGATCTTCCCATACTGGATAATGGCAGAGGCTGAAGCGTGGACTCCCAGCATGGCATTATTGGAGCTAGGATCGTGCTGAGTGCTGTTCTCATACGCACTGACGATGGCTAGGGAAACCCGAGAGAGCAAAACTTTTTAAATTACATTAAATGAATTTACACGTTTAATTTTGAATCATCATTACGTTGGTATCCTTAAGGCGGGATCTTGCAGAGGGTTTGGCAAGATCACTGGATTGCCTCAGTCCACGAAGCCATCTCTTCAATACCTTATGGCTCACTGAGAAATCAAGCAAACTATGGCTTGGAACAGGCATGTCTGACGTCCGGCCCAGGGGCCTAATCCAGCCCCCCGGTCAGTTTAACTCAACAACTTTGGTTGGCCCTCACACATGCCCACTTCATCAAATCTGGGCCTCTTTGAAAAAAGTTTTGACATCTCTGGAAGGACATGAATGAACCCAGGTTCCTCCAAGGCTCAGATGTACCCCCTTCCCCACAGCTGGAAATTTCTGACATGGGCTCGTTTAAACGAAAGCAGAAGCTTTGAAACACCTCCTCCCAGTCATAAAACGATAGGTGACTATCATTTTATGTACCCAGGCTTTCCTTATCTTGCTGGCCTGTGCTATGCTAGTTCCACTTGCTTTCTTTGTCTTGTTGTTTTTATTGAGTTTTGTTGTTGTCTGTATTGTACTATGCGACTTGATCTATTGGTAAGCTGCTCAGAAAATATTTTGATTAAAAAGCTGGATAAAAATACATATGAACTCACCCACCTACCCAGTCTTGGCTCTGAATGCTTCAATGCCCAGATTGATGCACATTGTCAAATATACATGATTGTGCCTCATCAACGGAGTGGAAAAACATTTCATACACCTAAGCCCCAGCCTTATAAAGAGCCTGAAGTTTAAATCAACCAGCATCAACTGTTTTGGTGCCTGGGGATTTTTCTCCCCAGACCTGCTTATGAAAATGGAAATTTAAAATCACCCTCAATTTTTTGCATTTTATTTCTGTCCTAGGAACAGGTCTCAGATACAACAGTTTTAGGAAATAGTTTTCTAAACGGCAGGAATAATAAAATCACCTTGCCAACCAAGAATTAGGACACAATTCCTTATGTGTTTTTGAAAGCCAAAAATTCATACCTTTTATGCGAGGAGTGGAAAGGGAAGGGTGTCTTCCCTGAAATAGGATATAATGGGACTTGGGTGTTTTTACCTTGGTAATGATGTTGCCTCCACATGAAAATGCTGCTCCAGTGGGACAGGTCATCCGACACAATTGGCAACCTGTTCCTCCAAGTTTTCACAACAGTCTTCATGTCATGCAGGCTGTTATTCCTCCCAAGATTGGCCGGCTGTAACCCTGCATTTATTTGAGCTGCTTCCTGAAGTTCAATTATTTGCTGTGCTGCCTAGGAGGATGAAGGTTGTAAAAGTTATAGCACATGTGTCATTGGTTCCTCATCAGGAAGGAAAAAAAGTGGGGCGGGGGGCTGTCTTGCAGCACCGACAGCTAAGTGATTTGTTTTGCCCACTGAAGACCATTCGCACATTACAATGAAGAATGTTGAAATCAACGTCACAATATAGTTGGCTGATTTCTTTTAATGCCGTTGATCAGATTATCAAGGTTCATTATCCACCCTCTTCTAAGGAAACAAACAGGGCCATGAATAACCATTAATGCAAAACAACACACATTCCCTGGGACAGAAAAGCTGCTTTAAGATCATGGCAGGGGTCTTGCTAACCCAACACCAACACCAAACAGCTGTTGTCTCCAACGGCATATAACATGCTGTTTTTGAAGTGCCACTCACCGGCCATATGGCATTATACAGACGGTGACATGTCTCTGAATTGCTTTGGAGAAGAGTAAAATGGTGGATCTATGAAAGTTTTGTTCATAGCTAAGAAAAAGCGGATTAAATGGTTTTATTTTCTCCAGGAAATAGTACTGTAAAGGCCAGGAAGCTAAACTGACCATCACAGGGACTCAGAACCGGGTTCCTGGCTTTTAGACTGAGCACTGTTCCCTCTCTATTCTGGGACAACTCAGCTTAGAAATGGATGAGAGCTTATAGATGCACCAGGTGCAACAGCATGTGTAAAATAGCACAGCCTAGGATACAGGTAGCGGACGTGGTGCCCTCCAGCTGCCTTAGATCAATGTTTCTCTGGTGCTAGCAAGCATCTGATACATATCTTTTAATTTTTCAGTCTGCCACTGTAAACTTCAATTTGTTTTAGGGGTTATTTGAGGGGTGGGTGGCTGAAATCATGCAAATCCAAGAGGACCCTTTTTAATTCTACTGGATATGACTTATGCAGACGCCTTGGAAAAGAGGATGGAGAAGAGTGAATAAACTTTTTCTGTGTGACTGGGGAGGGGAAAGAGAACCAACCCGTTATGATGGTGCCCATAGCACACTCTCAAGTTTTCAAATGTACCAATGGATCCAAAAGGGTTGGTGACCCCTGGTCACCCCACTCTGGCTTACTTCAAACAGCCCTTCCTTCAAACACTTTCTACAAATCCAATATGTACTCACCTTACGCAGGACAAATGCAACCCAGCAGCACTTTGACAGCCACCCAAAAGTGGCACAGAGTTAGTTAAGCTCTGGGCAGGTCTATAAACTTTACTGGAATTCAAATCCTTTGTAGAGATGTAACCATTAACAAAGCAGCTTCTTGAGAGATGAACACTTGTCTTAGCTATTAATCAACAAAGATAACTGCCTCCCACCCCCCAAAAAAATCTGTCTACACGTACACACGAATCTCTGGGAACAAAATAAATTAAGGAGAGAAACACCACCAGCACCTGCAAACACATAGGCATACACACACACACACACACACACACACACACAATCACCAGAATTTCAGCGCTCACAATAGCTTAACCTTCATCCTACTCCCATTCATCATGCAAATTTAATTTTCGAGCAGGTATTTAATCACTCACTATCTGATGCAGGAAAAAGTAATTACTGCTGAGTAGCTTCATTGCCATGCTGGCAACTTTGTCATTCACTGCCTATTTTAGCAATTTGACAATGAGAATGTATACGAAGGTTTTCGACATGCCACGCAATGCGCATGGAAGTGTTGAGAATGTATTTATCACTATTAATTCTTACAGCCGTGCGCGTGTGGCAAACTGAAATGGTAGCTCCTACTTACTGAAAGAGGTCGATGCAGCACTTTGCCTATTATTCATCTTAACTCTTTCAGACATGCTCTCATCTTAATATGTGGAAAGGCTGAAGTTTGTTATCATTAAAACAAAAAGGCACAAAATGCCACAAAAGGGATGCAAGGATGCATAGACAACCTCCAGTATTATCCCAGTCTGCATCTCTATTTGAACTATTTATATAGCTAGATATTGTATTGCATTCGTGAGGTTATTTTAAATGGTTTTATGTATGGAACTGTTTCAAAACTTTGCTTCTTTTATGATTGAAATTGCTTAATAATTGTATATTTTATTGCTGCAACCCACCCTGGGGCCTTACAGTAAAGGACAGGTAACAGGTCTAATAAACAAATAGAATAACATGTCCTGCAATATTTTTTGTTTGCTGAGTGCCATGGGGGTTAAAAACAGGCATGGCATATCAAGATGAGTGTGCATGCGTGTGTATTCACCTTGCTCTTTGCATGGTTCCTTACAGGAAACTTAGGAACAAACTCCCATGCAGTGCCTGCATATTGATTTTAAAGACTAGGTTTCTCAGAATCACCTTTTGCAGCAACAACAAGAAAGTTTTCTGTGTTTATGAGGGTCCTAGATTTATTTATTAGATTTACAGTGGTGCCCTGCAAGACGAATGCCTCGCAAGACGAAAAACCCGCTAGACCAAAGGGTTTTCTGTTTTTGAGTTGCTTCGCAAGACGATTTTCCCTATAGGCTTGCTTCGTCTTGCGAGTCTTGCGATTTTTCGTCTTGCGAGTCTTGCGATTTTTTTTTGCTCCCCCCCCCTTTTTCTAAGCCGCTAAGAGCCTTTTAGCCGCTAAGCCTTTAATAGCCGCTGAACCGCTAATAGCGCTAATCCGCTAATAGGGTTGCTTCGCAAGACCAAAAAACCGCTAGACGAAGAGACTCGCGGAACGGATTATTTTCGTCTTGCGAGGCACCACTGTATATACTTCATCATAAGTTCTCAGGGCAGTTTGCAGAATAAAATACAGGATAAAAACAAGCCTGTAATTAAAGGCAAATCAGGAAAACAATACTCCCCTCCCCCCCCCCCCCGCCAAAAGAAGGGTCTGACAACTCACAGCAATCTCTGGCTCACCTGAAGAAGGGGCGTGTGAACGTGTGAAACCACCTGAGGAAGTCTTCGCCATTCCCGGATAGCCAAGCCACTGGCCATTTCAACCAGACGCTCTATGTAGTTGAGCTGTTGTTCCTCGGGATGGCAGATTGCCAGGTATCCACGGTACATGTTGACTTTCCATGCCATCTCTTTGGGGCAACTCAACTCCACCTTGGGGCAAAACAAGACATTACAATGCTTTTTGTAGGCGAAAACACTGCAAAAGAAAAAAATAGCGGCTGGGTTTTCAGACACTACGCAAAACCGTGTTTTCTGCTAACCGTGGTGAAAAACTCACACCACGGTTTGCAAAATTGCTCGCCCACTTTCGTTTTCCATCTGCCCAGGATTCAAGTTCCTAAGTTCACACCTGTCTCCATGATGCTGCCCTTGTGCTGCAGGGGTCCAAACTGTTGCTTGACAATAGTTTGCAAGATTCGTAACAGTTAACCACATTTAGAAAACTGTTATCAACTTATGGTTTCATGTCCTGACTCGGAGAGCTCCAAAGAAACCAAGGTCTGTTGGCAGACACACATGCATTAAAACAAACTGTGTCTTAGCTTAAAAAAATGGCGGACATTAAAATAAGGGAGGGAAACCTGTGGCCCTCCATACTACATTGCTCCCATCATGCCCAATGATTTACCATGTTGGTGGGAGCAGGTGGGAATTTCTTATTTTATATTCTTTACTGAAAGATAAAAAGTACATAATTACAAGTGCACAGAGTAAGATAAGATGCAAAGAAGAAGAAATAGCACCCATACAGAAAATAAAACCAAACAAAAAAACTTGTAGACATTACAAAAAGCTGTCACTGCGGTTAACCAGACCGTAACCTAATACGGTATTTATAAAAATGAATTCCAAGTATCGTTAAATTTGTCCATGACCAGCATAATGGAGTCCAGTACGTTCTAAATATTATTTTTGCTTGTAGGAGTCTCAATTTGAGGTCCAGAGACACACTTGTTATAGAACTTAACACAGTTTTCCATTGTTTGGTCAAGCTCAAGATCTCCAGTTCTTTGTACTGGGTTTATATAGGTGGCTCAAAACTGTCGCATTAAGCAACACCAGCGCCATTTACCTCCAGTGGAAAGTGGACAGTAAGCATAAATGTAGAAGCAGCATGGAGGCCATCAGGCCTCAACATCCTTGTATTTATGAAAAACATGTTTTCTGGCTTAAAAAAAAAAAATTCAGAGCAGCTCAATTTACAGCTTCACTTATTTTCTCTTTAGTTCATTAGTATAGGCCTCATTACTGAAAATCTCTCTTTCAATCCAAGCTCCAGCTATGGCATGTCCGCAGTTGCTGGTGGCTGTCACGTCGATTCAGCCTGCAAGCCTTCACAACGCGAAGCTGTCAGACATGATCAATTCACTTGGCTGCAATTCAAGGCTTCAATTCTACCCTGCAATCTATTCAGTATTGCACAGCTGCAGGGGGAGGGGGGACGCGGAAACAGGACCAAAATATGATGATGATCATTATTATGAAATGATTCCATAATTATTGAAGGGATTGGGCTTCCATGATCGTGGTTCTGTTAAAACTTTATTGAAAGTATTGAAAGTGAATACCCAACAGCTGAGTAAAGTAGAGTTTTCAGGAGAGAGGACTGCAGCAGGTATCTGTCCTCAGAGCGCCAGACCTCCTTTCTTAATAATGCAGAAAACTTTATGTTTCCTATGGCTGCACTCAAGTTGTGGACACCCCTTCAAAGATAAAAGGACTCCTTCATCCTGGAAGCAATCTTTATCAAGACATGTTTATTTCAACTCCCTATTTCACAGCTGAGTGAGATAATACATAGCCCGTTTCATTCCTATGCTAAATTTCTCGATATTATGTGTGTCTGTGTCTGTGTATATTTCCCAAATTGTCCTTCAGGGCCTTAACCAATGCTAAAAGTACAGAGTATTCTGGACCTTTACCTCAAACATAATCCACAGTTATGAAACAATATATAGAAGCACTTGGACACTGAGAGCAAAGCTTCTTGCTAATATTTCACAGGAAGCAACACGGCTTTCCTGGGCATGAGGATGCCCCCACAGAATCATATTTTCCACTAGCATCCACCCTAGTACTGATGTCTCCAGATAATCCAAATCTCAAATTCCATGAAAATGTTGCTATTGATTTGAAAGGAACGGATTCACTCTACACAGCCCTTGAATTTGTTTATTTACTGCATTTCCATCTCGGGGTAAACTCTAGCCTTTGTCTGCTCCCACACATGTCAAGAAGCATAAACCATCAGAAACGGCAGCGTGTGGCAGGCTGGGAGGATGATGAACTATAGTGCTGAGGTCATGTGGCAACTCCAGCACCCACCACTCCAAGATACAATGCAACTACGCCATTTTGGACTCATAGCTGTCCATGGAGGCGCAGGTCAATTCTGTGTCCAGGGCAGCGGTCTACCAGCTCCATCTGGTACACAGGCTGAGACCCTACCTGCTTGCGCACTGTCTCACCAGAGTGGTGCATGCTCTGGTTATCTCCCGCTTGGACTACTGCAATGTGCTCTACATGGGGCTACCTTCGAAGGTGACCTGGAAACTGCAACTAATCCAGAATGCGGAAGCTAAACTGGTGACTGGGAGTGGCTGCCGACACCGGTCCTGAAAGACCTACATTGGCTTCCAGTACATTTCTGAACACAATTCAAAGTGTTAGTGCTGACCTTTAAAGCCCTAAATAGCCTCCGCCCAGTATACCTGAAGGAGCATCTCCACCCCCATCATTCAGCCCAGACATTTAAGTCCAGTGCCGAGGGCCTTCTGGCAGTTTCCTCACTGTGAGAAGTGAGGTTACAAGGAACCAGTAAGAGGGCCTTCTTGGTAGTGGCACCTGCCCTGTGGAACGTCCTCCTATCAGATATCAAGGAAATAAACAATTATCTGATTTTTAGAAGATATCTGAAAGCAGCCCTGTTTAGGGAAGTTTTTACTGTTTGATCTTTTATTGTGTTTTTATTGTTCTGTTGGGAGCTGCCCAGAGTGGCTGGGGAAACCCAGCCAGATGGGCGGGTTATAAATAAAAAAATATGATGGTGATGATTATTATGGTGATATGGCTGGGGAGCTCAAAGGGTACAATGCTGCAGAATATAGCTGGTCTACAGTTCACATTCAGGTTAGATTTTGACTGGTCTCTTGCTAAATTTGCAAGCTCCCGTCTAGGAGTGCTCACACACAGCTCATCTCTTTCCTCATGCTGTAACCACTAACCTCCCTAGTTACACACACCCCGTAGCTTTGCATTAAAACCCAGCAAAGAACTGAAAGCTTATGCAAACACAAAAGGGTGGGGGAGACTACAGCTGAGTTCAGCACACCAGATTAAGGCAGAACACAGAATTCTGAGCAAGGAGCTGTCGTTTGACTTAAATATGAACTTCACTGGGATTCATGCTGGGATTCTTGGGAAAGCTTCAATCAGAGACAAGTTACTATGTGGATGATGCTGATACTTGAGTAAGCTTTACTGAGCCTTTTTTTTAATTTCTTTAAAGAAATAAATCGCATCAAGGTAGAAAAGTTCTTAAATATCCCCCCACATGCCTGAATTATGGATTTACCAGTGAGACAAGAAGGAGCTATATATTGAAACCAGTCCTCCCTTCTTCGCAGCCACTTAGCTTTATAAATGTTTAATACAGCATGAATTTCACTCAACCCGAACACACACTCAAGATATTTTAGACATGAAAAACAGAGCGCCCTGAAGCAATCTACTAGATTTTGAATGCTCTACAGCAGCCCCGGTTTTATGAAGGACTAACTCATCAGGTACACACACACATACAAACACACACGTATGTGGTTCTAGCTCATATATTCTCAAGTGATTCCTATGAAAGGACAAGGATGATCAGAATACAAATCCACATTGCTCAGTAGAGATGGCAAAGGAGACGGGATGTAACTACATGGTGTGTCATAAAGGGCAAAGCTCACCTATTTGAAAACTGTTGTTTTGCAGCGACTACATTAGAACAACTACATCCTCCAACTCTCTTTACTTCAATAGAGGAGACAAAATTGCAGCTCAAAATACGTTTAGGCATTTAACCTATTCTGCACCTTGACTTATTAAGAAGAAATCCCAAGGCTGCGATATAATTCAGGTGTAAAATCAAGTCATGCTCTGCTCTGATGCCTAAACTAAGGCAATCTGATGAACCATGGTTTAGCATCTAGGGACTTTCAGGGAAGGAAGAGGCAGAGGGAAATCATACAAACTATAATTCGCCTGTGCATCAGGAAAATAAACCATTCTTTGGAGTCTGAAGTATGGTTAGCATGAACCATGGCTTACGTATTATGTCTGTACCAGCCTGTTCAGCATCACGGTTTGCCTGATTTGGAAATCCCAACAAACTATATTTATTGCAAAACAGAAAATGAGGAAGGTAGCACACAAGCTCAAGGCACAATGCCAATGAACAAGACATGGTTTAACCATAACATTTGAATTGGGGCCAGTGAAACACATGCTCAACTAAGAGTCAAGCACAGTATCGGAACCATTCCTCCTAACTGCAGTTTTTCTCACATGTCTTCTGTTGCATCCATATTATGTTTATTTTTACCCCTCTGAATTAAAATGAAAAATAAACTCATTAACAGAAAAAGTGTTAAGGCGTGATTTTAAACTAAGAAAAACAGGTGCATCACCTGTACTATTTTAACATGCCTGGCTGCAATATTAATTGCTGGAGGCCCAGGCTGCAATTATTTTGACTAAGAACTTTGAACGATGAGCAGTCCGAGCCATTCCACTTCTGCCATTTGCTAACTAAAGCCTCAAAACATGTTTTATTGATTTCTTGTCCTTTCGGTTGCTGAGCTATGCCGTGCAAGTTCTGCAAGGCAGTGCCATTAAGGACTAACGCAGGGCATCTTGCCTTTGAATAAAGAAGTGGATGATCTATCACTAACGCATTTTTTATTTGAAATTATGCCACCCGAACTGAAATACATCTCAATTAGCCATCAGGGGTGTTTTATGCCTTCGTTCCCAATGCTGGCTTTAAGAAAGTAAACAGAGAGACTCAGGAGGAGGAAGAAGAAGTATATCAGACCATGCTGCACTTAGCTTATTGCACAAATACTGGAGCCAAAATGAAACAAATGAAAGCTCAGAACTATTGAAAGAACCATGCCATGTCATGAAAGAGACAATGACTCTGCTATCTTCTCAGTATTACTTACATGTGGATATTTTGGCAGCTATTCCTATAGGACACTGGCTGACAAACCACATGCTCCTTCCCACCATTGTCACCTTCCTGACACATGCATTTCTCCATTGTGCCTAAGTTATCAGGCGCATCAGCAGTGACTTTAGAGCTAACCAGGGTACCAAATGAACTAGCACCAGCCCAAGACATTTTGCTACCTGAGGCCAAGGGCGATATTGATATACAGAAGCCTCAACCGGACCTGTAACCTGGTATCTGAAATCACAATGTGAGACTATTTCAGATTATTGCTTAAGCAGGAACCCTGGTTAAATCAGTTAATATAAATACTAATGTAGCTACTTAGCAGGGGAATTGGTGTTCCTGAAGGGGGTGGGGAAGTGATCTCAAAGCCCACTCTAAACTGCTCAACCACAGGTAAATGATGATAAAAAAACCCTTTACATCAGAACAAGCTCATAACCTGTAGTTTTCTATTTAGGTTTGATATCTGAGATGGGGAACCCGTGGCCCAGTCCCATTATCCCTGGTGACATTGGCTGAAGCTAAGGGAGCTGCAGTCAAACACCATCTTGAAGACCACAGGTTCGCCATCCCTGTTTTCACAGAGAACGAAGAGGAGCACAATCATCCAAGGAAGGGAAAAAATAGTCCTCACTGGTTTGCTGTGACTAAGAGCATAAACAGGGAAGAGAAGGGATTTGCCAGAGGTCACTTGCTGTGAGGAGGCTCAAACACAAAAGTAAGGCAAAGAGCCATCCCCAACTAAATAGGCTGCCCATAACTCTTAGCAGAGACATCACCTTGCCAACAAAGGTCCGTATAGTTAAAGCTATGGTTTTCCCAGTAGTGATGTATGGAAGCTGGACCATAAAGAAGGCTGATCGCCAAAGAATTGATGCTTTTGAATTATGGTGCTGGAGGGGACTCTTGAGAGTCCCATGGACTGCAAGAAGATCAAACCTATCCATTCTGAAGGAAATCAGCCCTGAGTGCTCACTGGAAGGACAGATCCTGAAGCTGAGGCTCTAATACTTTGGCCACCTCCTGAGAAGAGAAGACTCCTTGGAAAATACCGATGTTGGGAAAGATGGAGGGCACAAGGAGAAGGGGATGACAGAGGACAAGATGGCTAGACAGTGTTCTCGAAGCTACCAGCAATGAGTTTGACCAAACGGCGGGAGGCAGTGGAAGACAGGAGTGCCTGGCGTGCTCTGGTCCATGGGGTCACGAAGAGTCGGACACGACTAAACAACAACAACAACTTTTAGAAGTATTCACTCTTAGCTCCAGTGTACTTGGAACGGACCTGGGAGGTAGCACCTTCCTATAAGCAAGATTGTGAATGCAGGAGTGCATCTAGCTCCTCGAAAGGTATTTGTCTTCACTGCAGCCAGGGAAAGTAGCCTGACTCTCTTCATCTTGTCCTACTGACAGATGTTTCTTGAGAACCAGGGGACTGCAGTGTGCATACCTGCGCACTTCGCTTGCCTCCCTTTTCCTCTCGTCTGCTAAAAAAGCTCCCCAGACACAGGGCAAGAATGATTGGAAGCAGAAGCCAGTTGTCCGTGTTACATTTGCAGATGCTCAATCAGCATCTTCTTCCCTTGAAGAAATAATTAGGACAAAAATCTGGGAAACCTGCATGCGGAGCACGAGCTTCGCTGGCTGCTCACTCCATCACAAGGACGCGCACCACCACCCCACAGGGTGCAGCTTCCATTGATAGGAGCTGCAGGCCCGCCTTCCAACAGTTGCACTTTGTACAATCATGGATTAAACCGGATCCTCCGGGACAAAGGGGAAGGACACCCACCTGCACCAGCGCCTCCTTCATGGCGGTCCAGTTGGAGATGCGCCACGCACATTCCAGGACTAGGTAGGGGTTTATATGACCCTTCGATTGGCCGTACTCTGTCAGAGCTTCCCACTGGTTCAATTCTTTGGAGCACCTTGAAAATGGAAACACAAGGTTGATCTCACTGGTTAAGAGTATCTTTGTCCATTTCAAATAGTTAATAGAGGGAGTTTATTTTACGAACTTATTTGTGACACTTAAAAGGCTGCCCAAACAAACAAACAAACTCCCCTGGGCAGCTTGCAATAAATATGTAAAACACAACTGAAATGCAAAGTCAAGCATACAACCGTTACAAAGGAAGAACGCCCCTCCAAATTTATAAATACTAGGGGTATGCATCAGCTCTGCGAGCATCCCAAACAGTGAGGCAAATCAGGGTGATTTGAAGCAGATTCTGATATCCCGGAGTCAGACGGTGCCATTAGCAAGACTTGTTTAAGTGGATCAGGGAGTTTCCAACCTCCTGAGTAGCACTGGTGCCTTAGTTTCTTCAAAAAAACAAATGCAACCCAAAATTAAATCCAAGCTGACTGGAAATGCCCGGCGCTTGGTAGATAGTGCTGGGGAGGAGAGAGTGGTTGTGGTGCACACTGCCTGCCACCAGTTACATGGGGAAATGTAGTGATGAGGTCCTAGAAGCAAAATTCAGGCTTCTGGAAGCCACGCTTTCAAAGGGAGCTTTCTCTGCATCGCTACTGGCTCCACATGCTAGGCCAGCTAGTCTCAACGCATGGATGTGATGGTGTTGTTGGTCCAAAGTACTCAAGCTTTTTAAAAAGCTAGTACAGTGGTACCTCTAGTTACAAACTTAATTCGTTCCGGAGGTCCATTCTTAACTTGAAACTGTTCTTAACTAGAGCCATGCTTTCGCTAATGGGGCCTCTTGCTGCCGCTGTGCCACCGGCACATGATTTCCATTCTCATCCTGGGGCAAAGTTTTCAACTCCAGGTAACTCTTTCAGGTTAGTGGAGTTTGTAACCAGAAGCGTTTGTAACTTGAGGTATACCACTGTACCGTATTTTTCAGTGTATAAGATGTCCCCATGTATAAGACGCCCCCTATTTTGGGGGACTAAATTTAAAGAAAATGAGGGGAGATGGCCCAAAGATTTTGAGCTTTTTAAAGGGGGAATTGCACACGCGCGATCACTCCAGCAGGACCATTGTTGGGGGCTGGCAAAGTGGGCAGCCACTCCCCCCATGCCACTGTGGGCAGGAAGCTCCCTAGAGTGTGGGCCACGCCACTATCCGTGTATAGGACGACCCCAGTTTTTTGACATGATTTTTGAGTCAAAAAACCTCGCCTAATACATGGAAAAATACGGTAGTTGTATCCAGATGTTCCTGGCTGAGCCATACTTGCACATCTGAGCACACACAACCCAGGCAGGTTTTCCTGGTTTTTGGCCGAATTTTTAAGCTTCCAAATTGTTTTTTAGTTTTTATTGCCAAAACATTTACTAAAATGCATGGTTAAAAAGAGGTTTTAACCATGGCAAATTAAAGGTGTTTTTTTAAAAAAAAGCAAGGTGTTTTTTTCCAGTATAGCTGTTTTGATCTGGAAGAAGTATGATGAGATTTGTTCAACCAACAGCAAACGGTGCCACTGATGGGCTTGAGGCATCAGTTAAACAACAGGAGATTCAAGTAAATTTGCCCATTCCTCAATATCTTCTGAATTTTACGTTCAGCCTCACATCAAATCTTTTAAGATACATCAAAACCGAGCAGTAGAACAAATTCAATTAACATACCGAATCCAGTGGTCCTCCCAGAGCTGATACTCTGGGAAAATGGCAGGGGAAGCATTGCTTCTTTCATGTTCTTTCTTCGCTTTCTCCATTGCTTTCTCATAGGTTTCTTGTGCCTAGAAGAAATTGAAGCAGCTTATTTTCTCACGGGATCCTACAGGAGGAGGCACACTCTCAAGCAGATGCTGCATCACTATTTCCTGATCTGAAAAGCCAGAATTAAGGCTGTGCAACAGACTGTAGCCAATAAGATCCACAGTTGCATTCAGTAAAGCTTCTCTTTCCTCAAGCAGAGGACTGGTGCCACTGATGGGCATGTATGGCCCTCGCTCCTGGATATGGGGGGGGGGGGGGAATGTGCATATCACCCATCTGCATTAATTGCAAGTACTACTGTACTATTTTAGATGCCTGTTGAAAACCCCTCTATTTCATCAGGCTATCCAAGCACGTGATTTGGTGACATCTCTTTCTGAATTTGTTTTAATTGCGCTCCCCACCCCCCGCGCTTAAAATATATTTGCATTTTATTTTTAACGGCATTAGGTAAAGGTACCCCTGACCGTTAGGTCCAGTCGTGGCCGACTCTGGGGTTGCGGCGCTCATCTCGCTTTATTGGCCGAGAGAGCCAGCATACAGCCTCCAGGTCATGTGGCCAGCATGACTAAGCCGCTTCTGGCGAACCAGAGCAGCGCACGGAAACGCCGTTTACCTTCCCACCAGAGTGGTACCTATTTATCTACTTGCACTTTGACGTGCTTTCAAACTGCTAGGTTGGCAGGAGCAGGGACCAAGCAACAGGCGCTCACGCCGTCACGGGGATTCGAACTGCCAACCTTCTGATCGGCAAGTCCTAGGCTCTGTGGTTTAACCCACAGTGCCACCCGCATCCCTTTTAACAGCATTGCTTGATCACAAATGTGTTTGAGAAGAAGGGTGGAGCATCAATGTAATAAATTATTATTATTATTATTATTATTATTATTATTATTATTATTATTATTATTAGCTTGTCACAGCCAGGACAATCAGGTCTCTCGTACTACACTTAGCTGTGCATTTTTGTGCCTTGGGGACTCCACTTGGGATCTGTGTAAGGTTTTCCCCTTAGCCTTTTCTTCTCCCGAAGATGTCCCGCAAGGCAGAGGTTGTTTACGGTCAGAGTTTTCCTTCTCCTAGGCGGGCTACGTTCCCAGGTTGACAAGCCCTATCTGCCCCTCACTTCCCTCAACAGCGCATGGTGATTATACCACTTACATGCACAAAACTGGCTTCCAAGTGGTTTACAAGTATAAAATATCCACATGTCTTTAAAATATACAATAAAACAAACTCCATCAAAAGGTTAAAAACATCTACAATTGGAAGCAAGCCTGTTAAAAAGCATAACAATTAAAAGTTGAACAACTAAAACAATTAGATCAGAAAGGTCAAGTTCAGAGGAATGCTTGTCTGAAGAGGCGTGAAAAAGCCCTTCAATTAAACTCGCTCATGCGCTGCCTGACTGTAGCTCCGCTTGTAAGACATGCTATATCAAGGTTGTCGGCAGCCCCTGTTCTTCAATACAGGGACATTATATAATGCTTCCAGTACAATCACGCACCTGCACTCTGTGTGCTTGCCATATTTATATGGTCAATTTTTAATCTAATATACTACCTGCTCAAAGAAGCCGTGTTGCTCGT
This sequence comes from Podarcis muralis, assembly GCF_964188315.1. Lineage (NCBI taxonomy): Eukaryota > Metazoa > Chordata > Lepidosauria > Squamata > Lacertidae > Podarcis > Podarcis muralis. The sequence goes on from NC_135668.1 coordinate 44,331,734, forward strand.
AAGCAATAGCAGTTGCCGTCTCCGGAAATTTACAGCGTTTCTGCCACAATCCAGCCCACATGTCCTCCTCTTGTAATAGACAGTACAGCTCCGCAAGAGAATCGAGTATTTCCTTAGAGGGAGAGGAAAAGCAAAAAGAACAACAATAACAATATAATAAACGTTGCTGCTATGGCGCAAAGTTTATGACCGACCAATTATGAAGCAGACATTTTCTGCAATAAAGCTATGAGCCGGGAACTGGAATAATCAGGCAGCTGGCCAAACAAACACGGGCAACTCTGGCGTCTTGGGCTTACTCAGTTAAAGGAACTTCTGGAATAGGCCTATACTTTTGCAGTTCACAATATGTTGAGTGCCTGATTCCATCAAGGCTTAGAACATTTTATCAGCTGACTGAAGATACGCTAGCTTTGCTGGGAGAGCCATGTCAAGGAAATGCTGGAGGCTGGCAGGCCAGGATCTACCTTTGCAGAAGACTGTCGGCACTCCCACAGAAAACCATCGCTTACACCAAAGGGCGGTTGACGTTTTTACCTTGTGGGTCATATACATACACCCTTGGCCAAACTTCCAGAAGTCACATGACAGTGGTGGGCGTGGCCATCCTACTCTGCCCCTCTCTTTCTCTCTCCTCCACATCCTGCCAAGCTCAAGCACTTACTGAAAAATGAGCTAATTTTTTTTTTGGGGGGGGGGGTGAGATCAGCTGTTTCAACTTTGAACAACGGAGTGTGCAGGAAAAATTCAGCCACCAAGGGCCAGGAAAGACGTACTGCTAACCTTGGTTCACAAACTTATACAGTGGTACCTCGGGTTAAGTACTTAATTCGTTCCAGAGGTCCGTTCTTAACCTGAAACTGTTCTTAACCTGAAGCACCCCTTTAGCTAATGGGGCCTCCTGCTGCTGGCATGCCGCCGGAGCACGATTTCTGTTCTTATCCTGAAGCAAAGTTCTTAACCCAAGGTACTATTTCTGGGTTAGAGTCTGTAACCTGAAGCGTATGTAACCTGAAATGTATGTAACCCGAGGTACCACTGTAAAGCCAAGCTTGGGAACAGGGTTCTCCTCACCAGAGTCATTTTTTAACGCAAATTCTTCCCTCCCAGCACACAAATACAGTTAAAACAATCCGCTAGCTTTAATCACAGCTGAAGCAACCAAGGTTTCTCTTAGCCAAGATCTGAAGCCACTCTGGGCTGCAGATCCTCAAGTAAGGGAAACCGGTGAAATTTAAAAGAAATAGCGAATTTGACTACTATCACTTTGAACTATGGTTGCTCCCTACCTGTTGAGGTGGAGTTATGCTTTCCTGCTCATAAAACTCAGTGCAGTGCTTAGGCTTAATCTGGAGACTGAGTCCTTTCTCAAAGGCTTGGTGCTCCAGCATCAGAGTCGAACGGAACCAGAGGTTGTGTGTTTTACCCAGGTACTTCAGCACACAGGGCCTGATTGGAATGGGAGGGACACACTGAGACATGGCCTCCACGAAACAGTTCAGTGCACTAGGCTGGCAGTCCCGCTGCACTTGATGGCTCCCGCTACACAAGAACGGGCTGATTTCTCCCGCAAGGGCCTGAGAGAGGAGAGAAAGGAGGGTAGGAAAAACTGCTGAATCTTCGTGTTAAAGCAATCAAGTCATTTCAACACTGAAACATCAATATATTGGGACAGATCGCATGCAATGATCTCAAATAGCAAAGATGCTGAAATGTGTACTTCTAGTCTCAGAAATACTATTTATAAAAGTGCTTACATATTGCCTGTATTGTGGAAAAAACAAGCAGTTTACTATATACAACAAAACCATGTAAAATTGGAGCTCATCAACTATTACTAAAGGAAGTTTTCTTAGTTGCCTACATTTATATTATACTTCTGTTTCAGTGTATCTGAAGAAGTGTGCATGCACACGAAAGCTCATACCAAGAACTAACTTAGTTGGTCTTTAAGGTGCTACTGGAAGGATTTTTTTGTTTACATTTATAAAATACAAGTCCTGGCCCAAGTTTGGGAAACGGTGAACTAGCGATTTCTCTAATATATAATTCCCAAGAAAGTTTGAATGTCTCTCTTTCACCAACTGCACTTAATTCCTCCAAAGTTTTACATGCTTTCTGCAGTTGCAATATACAGCATGAGGCAACAAAAAAATTAGTAATTTTAAAATGTTTCAGATTTTTTTCACACCTTCAAAATGTGCTTTGTTGTAATAATAAAAAATTCACACTCACATGTTGCTGTCTATCCGATAGGATTTTCCACAATCTGGAGAACAGCTGGATCCAAGTCCTTTCAGCTAAGGGCGTGGAAATATGGCACAGCTGCACAAAGGCACTTAGCAGGGCTCCAGTCTTGAAATAAAATCAATACAGTTAGGCATATTGAATGATGAAGGAGCTTCCTTCGCCTGCCTCCCCGCCCTCCACAGGCCATGACTCTATACATAAAGACCAGCAATTCATCCCTCATAGTCTTATTCCGCAGCACAGCTATGGAACAGCTGCAGCAATACTATGACAAACACCACGTAATCCTATGCACAGTTATTAACTAACTTTAAATGGGTATACACTGCCATTCCTAAGGAACAACCCAAGGCATCTAGCAAAGGACCAACCTTCACTTCTCGAAGAGAGTCGAGAAATTTATCATGCCGGTTGGTTAGCATGTGCAACTGGTTGCCAATGTCCTTTTCAGAAAGCTCTTTGGTTTTGGGTGTACTAGTCTGATCACCTGGAGCCAACTCAATGTCTATCTCCACATCCTAAAAAGAATAAAAAAGAAAAAAGACATGAGGTCTGAGATGATATAAAAAGACACTAAAGTGCAAAGATCTGAACATGTGGAACAAATGCATGACTTCAGACCTGTGTTGGCTGAGCAATGATGCTGCAGGACAAAACCTCTTTTGAAGTGAATTTCAAAGAGAGCAATTTGGGCAGGAATGTAAACTTTCAGTCATGGTTTAGAGCAAGGCTGGCTAACCTGTGGTCCAACTGATGCTACAGGACAACAGCTCCTACCATCCCTATCCACTGGCAATGTTGGCTGGGGCTGATAAGGCTTTGAATCCAATGACTTTTGGAAAGCCACAGACCTAAAATTACACAGCTGACCCACAGCAAACTTCCCTTTCCTCCTCCTGCACAGCCCCCCCCTCCTTTCTTTGAAATAAATATTTTGACATTTATTTTGGGAAGGCCCATAGCTAAGCGATAAGCAGAGGCTTTACAAGCAGTAGATCCCCCGGTTCAATTGTCGTCATTTCTGGGTAAAAGGATCTTGAGTGCCAGGGCTGGGGGAAAAGTAATTGCCTGGGACCTTAGAGACCAGAGGTCAGTCAGAGTAGATAGGAATTGGTATAGGGTTGATGGAGTCATGACTTTTGCTCTAGGTGGGAAAGGGCTGTTCCTTCAGGGCAGGGGGTAATAGCTCAGAGGGTAAAAAACCTGTTTTGCATGCAGAAGGTCCCAGAGTCAATCCCTAATGAAAATGACCAGGGCTCAGAAAGATTCCTGCCCAAGACTATTAGAGTAACTGCCAGTCGGAACAGACAGTACTGAGCAAAATAAACTCGGAACGAGACGGGCTCACGTCTTAAATGGAATGAAGGCAAAAAAAGGCATATTGCAATATGAAAACCAAGTTACCTCTTCCTTAGATTCACTGTTTTCTCTTTCGCGAGGCTCCTGCTTGACGTGGGTCACCATAGCAAATGCTGCCCGGTCGTGGCTGTCGGCTAGGTTGATGACATTTGTGATGGATGGCAGCATGGCACCTTGGCAGCTGGTCCCAATTGTGGTGTTTCTTTCGCATACAGCCAGCAAGAGCTAAATATGTTTTAAAAGCGGTCATGAAACTATTTGGTTTTTGAGACTAACGTACCAAAGAACTCCTGCATGTTTATTTTATTACCACTTGTAAGTAAGCACCCTTGTGCAGAAGTCTTCTCATGGCCAAGATGACTGGGACTAAGCTACAGCCAACCTCCCATTCCCTCTGGGCCAAAGTCTCCCTTTCCTTTGTTGGCTTTAATCACGGTTTAGTGACACATCGGCAGAAATGATAAACCACATTTCCCATCTTGCCCAAGTCCTGGCTAAGAACCAATCAGGTGTTTGCCTCTCCCAGGACATTCCATGCCAGTCTAAAAGGTAAAGGTACCCCTGCCCGTACGGGCCAGTCTTGCCAGACTCTAGGGTTGTGCACTCATCTCACTCTATAGGCCGGGAGCCAGTGCTGTCTGGAGACACGGGTCACGTGGCCAGCGTGACAAGCTGCATCCGGCGAGCCAGCGCAGCACACGGAACGCCGTTTACCTTCCCGCTGGTAAGCGGTCCCTATTTATCTACTTGCACCCGGGGGTGCTTTCGAACTGCTAGGTTGGCAGGTGCTGGGACCGAACGACGGGAGCGCACCCCGCCGTGGGGATTCGAACCGCCGACCATGCGATCGGCAAGTCCTAGGCGCTGAGGTTTTACCCACAGCGCCACCCGCGTCCCCCATGCCAGTCTAGGCAACCCATATTTAGGAGGGGAGTTTTACATTCCTTGGCTAGACCACTTGAGTTTAGGGAACATTTAGGAGCAAAAAGAGGGACATCACAAAGTGCATTAGTTAAAGTATGGAACTTGTTCTCACTAGAGGGATCGACGGCCACTGACCAGAATGGCTTTAAAAGACTATTAGATAAATTCATGGAGGGCAAAGCTATGCTACTTGGAGGCATTAGGTCAATGAATAACATCTGCTGGGAATCACAAGTGGGGAAGGGGCTGTGATACTTAGGTCCTGTTTGCAAGCATTCCACAGGTATCTAGTTCGCCACTTTGAGAACAGAATGCTGGACTAAATGGACCTTTGGCTTGATTTGAGCAGGGCTCTTATGTTCTTGCTGTCAGCAGAACTCGTCGCATGAATCCTGCCTATTCCTGGAAGCAGATTCCATTGGGGAGCAGTGAAACTTACTGGACTAGTTCAGTTGCAATGCTAAAAATGATGTTTGTGACCCTCTCCTCCCCTGGTGCAGCTGCGAGGAAGGGATTGGAAGCATCTGCTTCCATTTTTTAATTCACTCGCTTAGGCAGTTGTTTATTTTTGGTTGTTTGAAATCATTTATATCCTGTTCTTCCTCCTTAAGGAGATCAGTACAAAAGAGCACAAGATGGCAGTAGAAAGCAAGAGTCGGTAACACGGCACTCAAAATATCTAGGGCAGCTCAAAGGCACGATTAAAAAGCAAAGTTTTGACTGCCTTTCTGGCTGAAGGCTAGTATATGGGGAAGCCCTGGGCTGCCCAGACAAGAAGACCCTTCTCTCAGCCTCGCTGATGTGGTCCAAAGGGAAGCAGAACAGTACATTTGGCACCAGCTTGGCTGCCGGAGTTGCCAGGAGGCGGCGTACAAGGCGCCGTCCAACTGTGTTAGGGATTCCACTCTGGATCTGTGCAGGGTTTATTCCTTGGCCTTTTCTTTTCCTGGAGTTGTCCCACAAGGCAGCAGATAAAAGATTATTTCTCAAGGGTTAGTCTCAAAGCCTCTCTCACCAATGAGTATAGCCGCAAGGCAGTGGAGGTTTAAGGAGGTTCTAGGAGAAGGAAAACCCTGGCCTTAAGGGATGTTAAGGCCTCTTTAAAATTGTCCTTCGATTATTTTTATTGTAAGCTACCCTGTGCTCCCTATGAGAGGAAGGGCAGAATATAAAAATGACGGAACCAACAAAAGGAGGATATAGTCAGGATGCCTAGATCAGTTCTCTCTCGCACCTAAAACGCAACCATACTTCTTCTTTTTTTCTTTCCCCCCCAAAAAAGTAGCTGAACAGCAGCTGGAATGAAAAGCTAAAACACATAATTCTTTTACGTGTCTGGCTATTCCCCGCCTAACCCCCCTGCGGTTATGAGCACTAATTATTTTGTGGGGTAGGGGGTAGCTTGCTACATTAAAGTAATTGCTTCCCATTCAGTTCTCTTGTTTAGTGTTTAAGTAATTGTTTAGTATTCACACAGCAAGCATTTAGGTTATGTATTGAATCCACATTATTTCATCTTCAATCAGAAAGTGCTTTGTATTCCTCTTAGCTTTTGAGCTTTCGCCTTATTAACTTGATTTATCCTTCATTGTTCAACACAGATGCATATATTACAGTGAATATATGGTTGTCAACTATCGCAAGAGAACAAGGACGATCCTACGTGCATCTACATAATCTCAAAGATTTCCAGGTTACACTCATGAACAATGACAAATGACTAGCAGGTGACTGCCCGCTTTCATTTGTGCTGCCATACGCACATTCGTCAACTTATCAACATTTACTGAAGTTCATACAGAATCTTAGCAGTTCATGGATAGGAAACAAAAATGATGTATTTGTTTTTTCATTTTTTCTTTTCATAAAATTTATTAACGGTTTGATTACAAGAAAAAACCAAAGTGAATTACAAAAAACAACAACACCGTTTCAGCACAAGGCAAATACATTTTTGTTTTTGTTTTCCCAGGCCTTTGGGCCGCACCAGTGATAAAACGTAAAGGTAAAGGTACCCCTGCCCGTATGGGCCAGTCTTGACAGACTCTAGGGTTGTGCGCTCATCTCACTCAAGAGGCCGGGAGCCGGTGCCGTCCGAAGACACTTCCGGGTCACGTGGCCAGTGTGACGAAGCTGCCCTGGCGAGCCGGCACCAGCGCAGCACACGGAAACGCCGTTTACCTTCCCACTATAAAGCGGTACCTATTTATCTACTTGCACTTAGGGGTGCTTTCGAACTGCTAGGTGGGCAGGAGCTGGGACCGAAAGACGGGAGCTCACCCCGCCGCGGGGATTCGAACCGCCGACCATGCGATCGGCAAGCCCTAGGCGCTGAGGTTTTACCCACAGCGCCACCCGCGTCCCTCGCACCAGTGATACTATACTATAATTTTAAATTCTGATTATAATTTTGTGGTTTTTATTGTATTCTTTGATTGTAAATCACTTTGGGACTTTAGTAGGGTATGTATAATTTAATTCTAATGATATTCAAGATGTTAGGCAGACCACATGCATTTCTAATGCTACAAACATTCACATCACAGACACTCCTACCTCAATGCACTGCTTGATCCAAAAGTGACTTCCCATGGCTTCCCAGTTTTGAGAACAGGTGATATAAAGCAGGCGCTCATAGACACGGCGCTTCATGGAGTTGTCAAAAACCTCGAAAAATTTGGCTCTGATGAGCGGCTGAGCACAACGGAGTCCCGAAAGGAAGGCTGGTTCAAGTTTAGCGGTAAGTTCGCTGCCCGAAAGGTTTTCGTCCCTAGGAAAAAAGCAGCATTTAAAAATACAGAACTTGCAAAGCAGAGATTGGGGGGGGGGGGGAGGTTGTGACAAAAGGTAGAGGGGCATGAATCACAGGATGAGTTTGCATGAAGGAAATCAGACAGTAGGAGGATTCATCTTTTTCTGGAGTGTGCTCTTTGCTTCTGTGTTGCCGACATACATTGGAAGGCGCTGGGGGAATCCCAGAATACTTCTCAGCCCTATTTCCAACACTGCAGGTAGACAAAAGCCTTCTTCAACCATCCTCCTGAACATGCAAGGTTTAAAGTGGTACAGGGCTAAGCCCTGTCCACCCCAATGTCCCCACAGGTGAAGTGTCAGGGCTTGTCTCAGGCCTTAACTCATCGAGCAAAAAGATCTGAAAGGGGTTTCTATGTGCTTTCAGCTGAACCTGCTCAGAAGCCTCTGAATGACCCGGTGCCCTTTTAAACATATGAAAGTTTGTACTCGGCACTTGCAGGGTCAATCACAGCAGAATTTGCAAATACCTAGAGTGGGGCTTTCCAAACTATGTGTGGCAACACATTAGTGTGTCAGCTGCAGCGTGTAGGTGTGTCACACAAACGCTCCTTTCGAGGCTGAAAAGGGGTTAGCTTAACCTCCGGTTTCCTAGTAGAACTGAATTGCTGTATCATGAAATGATGCAAAACTAAAGTACTGTGTGGCGAAGTGACGCATGTCTAAGAAGTGTGTCACCAACATGAAAAGTTTGGAAAGCTCTGACCTACAGAGACTATGCTCTCAGAAGCGAAGACACACCCTAGGGAGAACTTCCTAGGTCTTGCTTCTGTAATATACACATGGACAACCAAGAATATAGGAATATAGCTTGCTGCTAGAGGATATGCTTTGCATGTAAATGGATCTAGAGCTCCTTGAAGAAAAGGTGGGATATAAATCCACTAATAAATAAGTATGTTCACATGCTTTATAGGGAAGAGTTTGGGATTTAACAAATTGCAAAAAAAACACACCCTCAAATTAATTATATTTTATTATAAAATAAAAAATTCTGAACTCTTGCAATCCCTGATTATTTGTGGAACACCGTGTAATTTGGCACATGATTAGTGCATTTAACATGTGCCACGGTATATATTGATTTCACCTAGCAAAGAAAATGCAGACTGACCAAGGATTTGAAGGTATGAACAAGGAAAATTTATGAAACTTTGAAGAATAGTTACTTTAACCCGCCCCTGCCACCTAAAAACTCATCTAGATTAGCTTTAAGAGATTGATGGTATGTTATTAAGGTCATACATGGCCCAAATTATGAACCAGTAAGCTGAACCAGTTGATTAATTGCTATAATTACCTATAGACATAGTTAACAAGGTCTAAAAACTGGGCATTTAATTCAAGGTCTTCTGGAAAACGTTTTTCAATGTAGGTCATCATTTTTACTAGCAAAATGGACTTCTCCCGGAGCGTAGGTGTCTGTTTGAAAAGAAAAAGAAGACAGCAATTAGTTTTTCACTTTGCCTTTGAAATTGTGGAGTGCTGGCATCCTCCAAACACTATGGACTATATGTGATTTCCATGTCTTGGTCCTAGCATGCAGACATAGTTGCAATTACATCTTTTCCTCTCTTTAGAAACATAGGAAGCTACCTTACACTGATTCAGATCAGTCTTGTCTACCTTGACTGTCAGCAGCTATCTACGATTTCAGGCAGTTTCCCCCAGCTTAACCTGGAGATGCTGGGGGTGAATCTGAGACATTTTAGATGCAAAATAGATGCTCTACCGCTGAGCTACAGCCCTTCCCCTATTTCCGATATTCAGACTGTGCATACCATTGCTTACATAGCCAAAACGGCACTATTTACACTCAACTGGCAGGGACCAGCAAGCACAAGGGTACCCCAGGTTTTGCAGAAGTGCAAAAGAAAATTATAGGAGGTGGGAACTTATGGGGTACCCACCAGCAATCCAATGTCACGAACTAGCTGGATGCAGGGGGAGTGGCGGGAGGCTCCAGCCAGGGAACCCCCAAGGGGAAGAAGGCTCAGAGCCAGGGGATTGGTGGTGGGATGATGCTGAGTGGTCAGAGGGAGCAGAATGGGAGGAGGTGTTGGAAGCTGAAGAGGCAACAGGGTCTAGTGAGCAGGAAGAGACGGTGGCAGACAGAAGTCCGGACTCAGAAGTAGGAGAGGAGGGAGAGACAAGAGGCAGAGTGGAGGCTGGGTGCTGAAGAAGCCAGGAAGTCTCCCCATCCTGCTGCGACCAGTTCCCCTCCCCTGTGGTCTCCCAGAACACAAAAAGAACTGAAGAGGGTAGAGCAACGAGAAACTCTATGACGGAGCCATAGGCTGCTGGGGAAGGAGATCCGAGAGAGGAGCCTTAGAGAGTGGTGGGAAGGTGGGGACCTTCAGGCCTCGCAACTACTTCATAGGGGCAAGACCTACTGGGAAGGATTGTGTGACCACTATGACTGAGCTGTTTCGTTTCTTTGAATAATGGGTTACTTCATGGACACTGGGTGCTTTATTGTTTAAATCACTGATCTACGCCTGACATCCAATGAGTGCCAATTAAAAGTTATCCATCTTTTCAATCTCTCTGTGGCTTTTGATGCCACTGACCATTGTATCCTCTTAGATTGACTCCGTGAGATGGAGACTAGAGGCTCTGAACTGCAGGGTTAAGTGTGCACTGGGGATCCTACTGTGTGGACTAAAATGTTGTTCTGCTTCACCCTGGTTTCTTTATTTCCTTCTCTAGTCAAGACATCACTGAGTATACAACTAATTTACCTATGACTTCAGCCAAACAGCCATGCACTATGTCAATAAACCTTAGGTAAAGATAAAGGTAAAGGGACCCCTGACCATTAGGTCCAGTCGTGACTGACTCTGGGGTTGCGGTGCTCATCTCGCTTTACTGGCCAAGGGAGCCAGCGTACAGTTTCCGGGTCATGTGGCCAACATGACCAAGCCGCTTCTGGCGAACCAGAGCAGCGCACAGAATCGCCATTTACCTTCCCGCCGGAGCGGTACCTATTTATCTACTTGCACTTTGACGTGCTTTCGAACTGCTAGGTGGGCAGGAGCAGGGACCGAGCAACGGGAGCTCACCCCATTGCGGAGATTCAAACCGCCGACCTTCTGATTGGCAAGTCCTAGGCTCTGTGGTTTAACCCACAGCACCACCCGCGTCCCTTCAGACTACATAAAACGCTGCTTTCACACTTATTTACATTTTGCCCTGCAGCAAAAAGTTTAAAGGGAAACACACAACAAAACAGGTTTTTTTTTAAAAAAAAGTAAAATAAGTAATACAATAAATAAGAGTGAAGCATTAAAACCACTACACTTTTAAGTCCAAAATGCAAAGAACACAGGATATGAACAAAGCAGCAAAGAGTATGGTTCAAAAGCTACAACAAGATTTAGAGGTTTTATGGGAGTTTGAATTTTTTTAAGAGTGAAAAACCACAGGGCTTACATACTGCAAAATGTGTGGATAACTATGTTCTTGCCTGCTTATCAACTGCAGGATTAATGTAAAACGTCAGCCAAATCGTTACAGGGAGAATTCTACAGCAGGATTGGCTTTGAGCCGTCCTTGACAGCCACAAAATCTCAGAACTGCTTTGCTTGTGGAGTCACGCAAAAACGGGTGTGGTATTTGATACAAAATTCCCCTTGTGCACACACAAGAAAGAGAATGTGAGCAATGTTACAGCACACGTGTGTGTGTGAGTGTGTGTGTGTAATCCCTTGATGCCATCACTTTGGAGCATTCCCTGGACCTAAACAGAGAAAACCCAAACAGGAAGAGTGGCTACTGGGGTCCATTGTGCTATCTATCCCTCTTCCAAATAAATACTGTAAAACCCAGCATTAAAGAAGCATTGACATGTTATCCTAGGGTCAACGTTTACTTTTGGAACATGTCCTTTTGATAGGAAAATGCAATTAAAAGCAAACCCTATTACAAGGGGCAGGGAACCTGTAGCTCTCCGGATGGCTTAGATCACAACTTCCATCACTCTCTGCCAGTCAGACCAATTGTCAGGGATGATGGTGCTGTAGTCTAGCAACATCTGGAGGGCCAAAGGTTCCCTACCCTGCCCAGTAAGGAACTGTGCTCATTCAACTTTCAATGTTTTTTTTTAACTCCTACCACTAGGTCATCTTGCCCTGAGGGGGAGGGGAGAATAAAGAAAATTGGGGAATTGCCACCACCTAGTTCCCACAGCAGCGGCCCTTCCCTCCACCAGCTGCCACCACAGGGGTGTCTAAAGGACCATCTTGCCCTGAGGGGACTGGAGATGCAGAAGCAATAGCAAGTTGTATTTTCCTTTTATTGTAACATTAAAAAAAATGGTGCCTGTTGTTTTAATATTCTTCAGCAAACTGCTTGAGTAGGTCTGCCTGAAAAGCAATATATAAATAACTTAAATAAATAAGATGTGTTACATTTTTATGCTTCCCTTTCTCCAAAGAGCTTGGAGTAGCATACATGGTTCCCCACCCACAACAAGCTGGTGAAGTTAATTGGACTGAAGACACCAAGTGAGTTTTGTGTCTGGCGTGGTATTTGAACCCTCATCTGGAACTTCAACTACTACAACATGTTGACTGTCAAATTAGGTGAGCTAACATCTAACAAGACAAAGCTATACAGTGGTACCCCGGAAGACGAAAAACTCGCTAGTCGAAGGAGTTTTTCGTTTTCTTAGCCACTTCGCAAGACGCATTTCCCTATGGGCTTGCTTCGCAAAACGAAGCTTGCCCCGCAAGCTCAGGGGATAGCGGGGAAGCACAGCGCGTCTTCCCCGCTGTCCCTGGACCTCTTTTGAAGCAAGGGGCGGCAGGGAGAAGATCGCTTCTCCCCGTTACCAGCCCCGCAATCTCCGGGGACAGAGGGGAAGGCGCGCGCGCCTTCCCCTCTCTCCCCGGACCCCTTTTGAACCAAGGGGCGGCAACGGGGAGAAGCAATCTTCTCCCCGCTGCCCCTTCCCTTGATTTAAAAAAGGTCCGGGGACAGAGGGGAAGGCGCGCGGCGCATTCCTATGGGAAACCGTGCTTCGCAAGACGAAAAACTCGCAAGAAGAAAATACTTGTGGAACGAATTAATTTCGTCTTGCAAGGCACCACTGTAGTAGGAAGTTTCTTTTGTTCTCTCTACAGGAAGCTCTCTTTAGATTACCTGGTTGGCAGCCATTGGAGAGTTGTTCTTCACCCACTCTTCCACAATTTTGACCACAGCGCGGAGGATTTTGGCATCGTTTGACTTCTCAATGAGGGATGTCAGAATAGCTTGGATGAAGTTCTTCCTCATTTCCATGCTCATCACAGCAAGGCGGGTTTTCACCAAGTCCAAGCTCAGCATGACCAATTCACTTGTACCAGCTGCAGACAGAATCAGAATTGAGCCACACGCATTATTTGATCATGTACATGACGATTTAGGGTTTTCCGATTGAAAACCATGTCTGAATCTTCCCTAGTTTTGGGGACACTTTGAAACGGAAAGCCTTCAAAACGCAGTCCAATCCCTATATCAAGGAATAACGTTACTGTAACACTCAGCTGAGCCTTGCCAACAGGGAGTTGCAAGCTATTACCTGTGTTTGCTTCTGCTGCCCCTGCCTGGGTCTGTTGGTTTAAGTGTTCCCTCACCATCTTCTGGAGAGATCGCATGAAGACCGAAATCAATCTGTCTATGTAGCTGGGATTGTTGCTGCATGCAGACTTCAAAATCATTAAAGTACCTGAAACACGTACACACACAAAACCCATACATTAATGAAGATAATAATAATTAGAGGGGGGGAAACATTTGTTGCTGTCCTACTTTGAACAAGGCAACCAAGCATTACTTTTTACTGTGGAGGAGCAGTTCAAAGATAGAAACCAGGCATAGGCAAACTCGGCCCTCCAGATGTTTTGGGACTACAATTCCCATCACTCCTGACCACCAGTCCTGTTAGCTAGGGATCATGGGAGTTGTAGTCCCAAAACATCTGGAGGGCCAAGTTTGCCTATGCCTGATATAAACTTTTAACAGGGTGGGTGAGTTCTGGCAACCATCTTTCCTTCCAATGAGTGACTCCTCTCTAACAGAGTTACAGACTGGACAGTCAAATGGCTCAATATGGGTTCAGCTCCTTTCCAAAGTCTCCTCCACTCTCTACTTTGCATCAAAGCCGACTTCACCCACACCCCAACCTCAACTGGTGTTACACTATAAAAACATATATTCCTCTATCCTCGCTAAATTCATTTTCCCCCCACTCAACCCAACAACTGTAGGCAGTCTAATTTAGGGATTGGACCTCCCTTGCACTGGATGACTGCTCACATCTGAGCATCCCATCTCTTCGTGAGATGCCATCTTTCCCATGGTTCCACATCCCATTCCCATGGCTAGTTCAAATCTCACTTGCCCATTCCTACTCTTTTAACCCCAGTTTATTAAGCCGAATGCCTAGTCAAGTCATTTTCATCTGATTGTAACCAATCCTGGTCCTACTCAAGAGTGCACCGGCTGAAATTAACGTCCACAACTAACACAGGTCCATTAATTTCACGGAGTCTGCTCGAAATAGAACTTGGTTGGATACAACCCAACCTGCAGGCCAGCATATAACAAGATCCCCCAGCCCAACGAATGGTGGCAGATTGTTCGCTACAGTATACAGCAAAATGTTTGACCAAGAAATCACCAGTAGAAACAAGCCAAGCGCTCTCTGTGAACGTTCAAATGACTTCTGAACATTTCCCAGGGTAGGTCTTGCATTTGACAACTGATGAGGCTCTGCTGAATGCAAAACAGCCAGGCTGCTATCTACAGGGCACCTCCTGCCTTCACACCTGCGGCAGGTCAAACGCTTCCGCTGTCAAAACCCAGCCACTTAATCTCCAAGGCTCTTGCTATCAAGCCATAACTCAGTAATTCTGCAGAAATCCCCCCCAAATGATTTAGACACTCCAATTTTGGTAGCCAAGAGATTAAATAACTTATTCTTCTTATTTCCCTCTACGCCTCAGGCTCCTGCCTCCCTCTCAATAAAGCATGCTTGTCATTTTGCATCTTATAAGGGTTTGCACTTTGCTTATGGACTTGCTGGGATATTATTTTTTTTCGGGGGGGGGGGGTGAGGTGTCCTCAGTAACATTGTGTACTACCTTGGGGGTTGGGTGGGGACAACACTAGGCTCTATAACCTTGGAGTGTTCTGGACAAATGATAAGAAGTATCTTTCTTGGTTAGTGTGTTCTACAGCACAACCTGACACCTGACAAATAGGCAATTCCCAAAGTGAAATTACATCTGTCTACCCAGATCACAGGCTAGGATAGTGAAGGACATTTGCCATTTAAAGCAGCCAGCTCTCCAAGCCATTGCAATTCCAGGCCCGCGTTATTGACAGAAGCAATTCTGTGGCAAGCTGAGGATAGACCCAACTTGCCAAATTGTTTAATCATTTCAACACATCCGCGCTGCCCGCTCAGGCACTTTGACAAGGGACAAAAGAGAAAACCAACCCCTGCTTGTTTAATCAAAAAGTTAATATGTGAATGAACGAGGAGAAGCTTATTGCGGATGCAAAGGATGAAGAGAATACATTCAGCATTGTCTCTGAAACGAGTCTATTGTTTTGGAAAACAAAGGAACAGAATAGGTCTGGCGATCGCGTGCAACTTGTGGCCAACATATAAGCTTATTAGTTTAAATAGTGCTTTTGAAACAAACGATAGGGATGAAGCTAAAGAGCGCGTTGGTTATTTTGACCCAACGTGTGGATTTTAGCCTTTATTACTTTTGTAGCTCTTGGTCACGTGAAGCACTTTTCTCTGCTCATTCATTCTCCAATATGATCTCCTCTTTTGTGGCTCCTCCAACTAGCCTAGTCTTCTCATCGTTCCTCTGGGCTCTGGAACCACTATAACCTTTCCAGCTCCATTCTCCTAGCTATCCTGCATCTACTGGCCAGCTGCCTTCTAAAGTCTGCTCTTCCATGATGCCAGAATTAAACAACCTAGTGCCCTTCAGAGGTCGTAAGACTCCAATGGCCAGCATGGCAGATGGTAAGGGAGTGGTGGTCCTAGAACCTAGAGGGCATCAGGTTGGCTATCCCTGCCCAAGGCTCTTGGTCCATCTAGCCATGTTCAAATATATAAAAGGATGTCACATAGAGGAGGGAGAAAGGTTGTTTTCTGCTGCTCCAGAGAAGCGGACACGGAGCAATGGATCCAAACTACAAGAAAGAAGATTCCACCTAAACATTAGGAAGAACTTCCTGACAGTAAGAGCTGTTCGACAGTGGAATTTGCTGCCAAGGAGTGTGGTGGAGTCTCCGTCTCCGTCCAAAGTCTCCATCTTTGGAGGTCTTTAAGCAGAGGCTTGACAACCATATGTCAGGAGTGCTCTGATGGTGTTTCCTGCTTGACAGGGGGTTGGACTCGATGGCCCTTGTGGTCTCTTCCAACTCTATGATTCTATGATTCTATACCTCTTGGTCCTTCTATGATTCTATACCTCTTGGTCCTTCTGCCTGCCCTGTCCCTGTAAAGCATCAGAGCTGCTCAACCAATGTCAGCGAGAGAAGCTCAGCCAATCGTTGCCAGAGACCTCACTACAAGAGGTTCATTACACTCAAACCATTGTCCTGGCTTATCAATCACGGCTTTTGTAAATACATTATAGAAGTGATGCAATTCTTGACCAAATATCTTGGGGGGGGGGGACTGAAGAAGGAGACCACACTCCTACAAGAGAAAATGGATCTTGTCAGCCATGCCAAGGCAAGAAAAGCATATTGGAAAGAATTCGTTTCTAAAAGCAGGGGTGGCCTTGGTGGAGAGGCTCTGGAGGGGGCAGGTTTGAACAGTTCAAAAGGAACATAAAGCAGGTCAAAAAGCTTAAACTGTCTTTGACATGCATATATTTGAAGCTATTAAGCAGCTGGACAGAATAAATAAATATTTTATTCATTAACACTTGATGGCTTCATTCAGGAAAAAACACAGATTCCCAAAGAGAAGCCTATTCTACAAACAACATCTGCTTTCGTTATTTTTCTTGAGCCATCTGCTAGAGGATCATGAATGCTCTAGCCACATTTCAATAGCCACTTATGATCCATTAAGTGTCAGATTGCAATATTCAATGTGTAGACAGCAGCTTATCTCTTCCTTTTTAGTTTATCTTATTATGGCGCCATTTGTTCGTAAAGGCAGATGTGAGGGCAACTTGCCCCCCACCTTTGTAGAAACCAGAGACAACCTTAGAAGCAAAATAAATATAAGAATCATAGAATTGTAGAGTTGGAAGGTACCTCAAGTATAATCTAGTCCAACCCCCTGCAATGCAGGAACATGCAGACAAGCCATATGGGGATCGAACCCAAGACCTTGGCGTTATCAACACCATGCTCTAACCAACACTGGCTATCTGCTGAAACTGCAGGCATCTCCAAACAGGAAAACAGTGGCCGAGCAGAGCAGCAGGGTACTCCCCAGATATTATTGGACTACAACACTGATCCCTGATCAATGACCATACTGGATGAAGTTGATGGGATTTGGAGTCCAGCAACATCTGGAGGGCAGTATCTAACAACCCTGAGGGTCAGAGTGCTATGCTAGGGCCAGATCCACATTCAAATCCTCACTCAGCCATGAAACGCATCAGGCAATTTTGTGACGCACACACACATCCCATCTAACCTACCACAGATTGTTTCTGTGATGATAAAAATGGAGGAGTACTAGGTAAACTACCCTGAGCTCCTTGCAGGAAAAGACAACATTTTTTAAAAATGTAAGAACATGAATGTTAACAAAACCCATGCTTAAAACAAAATCTGTCAGTTTTTACAAGTGATATCAAATTTGGTTCTTGTAATTAATGTAAGTATCAAATCTCTTAAAGATTATGGGCAGTGTTCTGCTAGCACAAGCACACCTGAATTTTACCTCTCTGGAGCAGATTTAGGGCATGTGCAGAAAGAAAAGGAGGAAACGAAGTTCTGTTACACAGCCAAAAGCACTTACACTAGAACAGTTTTTCTGAATATCTTCTTTGCTGCTTTCATAATGGCTCAAGCTTTAAAAATATTTGACAATATATGATCAGTCAACTGGCCGAATCTGTTTTGACCAGTCAAATGCCCAGCCCTAATAATGTAACGCACCAGGAACTTACCAAAGAGTTGAGAAGGATTGGCATTTGTAGCTTTTTCATAATTAGTAAGTCCTTCATAAATAACTTTCCCAACAGCTGCATAGAGACACTCCAGTTCTTCATACTTTGAGGCAACACTTGAAGTACCTACGCCACAGTTAACAATAAACCGAACACAAGATAGATTCATATGTATTTATTTCTGCCAACTTTCATTCAAGCAGTGAGCACATGGACACAAATGCCCATACCTGGATTTACACTGCTACTAGTAAATTCAACCCCTGGCCTGAAGTTTCCCATCCCTGATGAAGCTTGCTGAAGACCAAGTTTCCTCAACCTCGGCCCTCCAGATGTTTCTGGCCTACAAATCCCATGATCCTTAGCTAGGGATGATGGGAATTGTAGTCTCAAAACATCTGGAGGGCCGAGGTTGAGGAAGCCTGCTGAAGACTTTCTGGAGAACCTGAAAGCTTGTCCTGTCCACTGCTTTGTGGCATTTTGATGGGCCTAATAAAGATATTGCCCTCTTGTGGGACTTGGAATTCTCTGTTAGTGAGTTTCTGCAGCAGACTGAGGACTTCTCTTCATGTTTCCTACCTGAAATGTAATGAGTTCACAACCATACATTTCTCTTAGTTGCAGTTTTAAGACTTCTTACTTCCTCTTCCCTCTCATCCCGTTAGCTAAAGTCTAGCTTTACACCCAATTTCCCTTTCTTGTCTTATTAAAATAGCCATGTTTAACAACTGAAAAACTGCACCTTCAAAGCAGAAAAATGGTAATTGCAAAAGACATTAAATTTATGACATGCATTTCTTGAGCCAAAGTAATAACTGCCACAGGTTATTAAGTTTTTATGCCACTGGATAATGATGTATTTCTCATGATTACTTATTTCAACTTTTTCTTTTAATTGGGGTTGAAAGTGCAAATATTTTAAAAAAAAACAGTCCATAAAAACCAGCACAAATGAGAGGATCGCATATTTGGAGATGTTTCGCCCTTTACCCCTGATCATACAAGGTTTTTTTCTAAATAAATAAAGCAGGGAGCAGGGGGCTGCCCCTCCCCAACATACTTG
This sequence comes from Podarcis muralis, assembly GCF_964188315.1. Taxonomy (NCBI): domain Eukaryota; kingdom Metazoa; phylum Chordata; class Lepidosauria; order Squamata; family Lacertidae; genus Podarcis; species Podarcis muralis. The sequence goes on from NC_135668.1 coordinate 44,350,286, forward strand.
GTTCTGTAGGAAAGTTGCTCATTAAGCGAGAAAGGAGGCTATGGACAGCTCTTAGAACTTTGGTGTTTCCACATGTCATGCAAGAGGCAATCCCACGCTGCAGAGGTTTGAAGCTACTCAGAATAGCTGGAGACTGGAGTACGGTAAGGAGGAAGCTGAGAACCTCCAATCCAGTACAGATATTGGCAAAGTTGGCCTGGTTGGGCTGTTCCTGGAATAAGACATCAAAAGACAGATAAAAGATTAGCAGTCTCTACCATACTCACATACATGCACCCAAACCCCACATACAAGAAATCCACAAGAAAGTGACTTCAGGATTTAGTGCGAGGGTTTTAATTCTTGCATCAATCATTACCACACAGCCCTGATGTGTTTGGACAAATACACTCTATTCCTGAACAGAATATGCTCTTTGAACATGAATCGCATTTAGAATACACACATAGAAGGGAGGAGAGTGGGATTGCGCCACAATCTCAATTTCCAACCTCTTTACATTTGTTGGTTGTGGTCACATGGTCTGAGACACTGCAGTCTTCATCCAGGTAGAGAGACACCAAGGTACTGAACACCTGGAGGTCAGAGATGGAGAGCTCACTCTGTGATCCCACTCCCTACACATCCCTTCCGACTAACCAACACGTTTTCTCTATGGTCGATCAAACTCTCTGAAAAGAAGCTGTCGTTCCACTGAACCACATAGGAAAACCAAAACTATTGTACGTTCGTTTTTTTGTCCTTAATATTAAAGAATAATGCACTATTAAAAGTAGGGTTATATTGTTCACTTCATTTTTTTTAAAAAAAGATTCATTGAAAAGATGTTAGGAAGCAGATTTAAAGCCAAAGCAAAGACTACCCTTTTCTCAATTCACAAACGTATTAGTAACTGCTGATAGAAAGCACCATTTAAAGAGAGCTTCCTGGCTTTTTCCTCCATGTAGGACAGAATGCATCTACAGGAGTAGCCAGTGTGATACCTTCCAGCAGTTGTGCTACAACTCCCATCATCCTTGATCATTGGCCATGCTGGATAGGGCTGATGGGAGTTGTAGTACAACAACATCTGGACAGCAGCACATAGGCACCCTTTATTTAAGATGCCAGTTGCAACACAGGCACACATGGTCAGTATACTTCTTGCTTCTGCAAATTTACTGGCATACCTGGCTAAAATTCATGACTTTTAAGATTTTTCCAGTAACAGTCTTAATTAAAACATGTAAATAGGTATACTTCTTGGGTAAGAAAGGTTTGTTTTCTTTCCTGCATGTATGCACGCCCTAATTTTTATCTCCACCACCTCCATTTGGACTTCAAGAGATTGTTACGAAAGGAAATAGGATAGTCAGTACCAGGCTCCAAGTCAAATTCCCCTTGACGATACTCTTTGAATGGAAGCTGGCCATTTACCACAATTTAGAAAGGAATCAAATAAAAATTTCTCTGGGTCAGTAGCTTAAGAGTGACCTTGTCCATATTTTGTCTGCAACTGCAGTGTGCAGCTGGAATCTCCTATATGAGCCATCTGGAGCTATTTTCTCGGCAACTCCTCTCTGCTTGTGACTTTTCATGGCCTGAACTGTGCAAGCTGATTTGAAAGGCAGGGGAGACCCTCACAGGTAGATGATTTCACTATGCTGGGCAAGTCATATTAAATAATTTTGCTACAGGTTTGCAAGGGACAAGGATCCCCTAAAATTCCTGGGTGCCAGGTTCTCCCCATAATCTCTGAAATTTGTAAATGTGGGGTTTGATCATTGAATGCAGCAGGGCATTAAGACAGTGTTCCTCAAATGGTGTGAGTTGTAATCCTTAATAATAAAAAGGTCCTTATTAAAAGCTGGAGACCCACAGAGCCTAGGGCTAGCCGATCGGAAGGTCGGTGGTTCGAATCCCCGTGACAGGGTGAGCTCCCGTTGCTCGGTTCCTGCTCCTGCCAACCTAGCAGTTTGAAAGCACAAAAGTGCAAGTAGATAAATAGGTACTGCTGTGGCAGGAAGGTAAATGGTGTTTCCGTGTGCTGCTCTGGTTTGCCAGAAGCGGCTTAGTCATGCTGGCCACATGACCTGGAAGCTGTATGCCAGCTCCCTTGGCCAATAAAGCGAGATGAGTGCTGCAACCCCAGAGTCATCCTCGACTGGACCTAATGGTCAGGGGTCCCTTTACCTTCTACCTTAAAAAATAAGTCAAGCCAGCTTCCTCAGGAGCTTGGCTTAGAGAGCTGCCATCAAAGGACAAAGGTAGGTGATTACACAGTCATTACCCTGACAAAACATGAGACTTTCAGCAAAAGACAAAAAAGGGAGAGTGCCAGGTTTACAAGGGGCTTGATGTCACCACAGGAGAAAGTGCCTTTAGCAAGAGGCCTTTGAAATGGAAGATGCCAGGGTGATGGGGGAGGGGGATACTGGAAGCAGAACAGGAAGTGTTGCTTTTCTGCAAAGGCTTCTGGGAAGAAGATGGAGGAAATGGAACTCAATGTGCACTGGTTGGAAGAGGCTGCACCAAAAGACAGGCCCATGACCGGCTGCCGCTTTGGACCAAAGCTTGCTGAAGCTATGAGAGAAGCAATGAGATACACTTTGGGGGTTTAATTTTCTGAGCCCCCTCCAATGAAGACTTCAGGCATAAATATATGTAAGATAAACCATATTTCTAAAGACTCCAATATCTGATGTTCCTCTTTCCAAAGCAATGAATTACTACTACTACTGGTAATTATTAATTATTTTTATTTTATTTTATTTATATGCTACCCATCTTACTGGGTTGCCCCAGCCACTCTGGCCAGCTTCCAGAATTTTTTTAAAAAACACAATAAAATGTCAAATATTAAAAACATTTCTATGCAGGGCTGCCTTCAGATGTCTTCTAAAAGTTGTATAGTTGTTTATCTGATGGGAGGGCATTCCATAGGGTGGGCACCACAACACAACCCCTGGTTAAGTGCCAAAACCCCTGGAATCCCTTGCTACCCCTTGGCAGAGATTGGGGTGGCCCACAACACAATAAATAAAGGCTCTACATTCAGAGGACACTCAATTACTTGTGATCTATTTATATTCCAATTATTCTATGGAAAATGACATTCTTACCACATCTGTAAAAAGATCTGCCATAAGGGCTCCACCTTTCCAACATTTAAATGCATTAAGGAAGACTGTCGCGTTAAGCTGGGCTGGTGCTAAGTACCATTGATGGAACAATTTATAGCAATTTTTTCCCCAAACTGAGGGTTTCACTGATCCTGCTTTGACAGGGTGAAATGATTCGTAATCATTTCTAATCCCTACCTTTACACCAGGGTGTGCTAAGGCACAATTTGCAGAGGACCACTATTTCACAGGTTACGAGCAATTGCTCTTCAGGTGCCCCTTCCTGGCTAACTCCGTAATTTGAGCAACTATTAAATCGGCACCTATCCATTTCGCTTAAAAAAGCGGTGGGGGTGGCAATAGTTCAGCGCGTGTTGATGACATTGCTATGATAACGTGAGATGTAAGAAGTAACCATACCAAATATTCTGCTGCTTTTCTTTCTCCCAAATGAGAAATTATGTCCTCTCCCCCCACACAGGGGTGAAATCTCTTCACCCCTTAACAATATATGAAATGGTACCTCTGATGTGCCCTTAAGGAGACTGGCACATTGGTCCCGTTCAATTGGGATTTTATCAGAGGGGCCATTGCTCAGTCAGAGTTTGCACCTAGGTTCATTCTCTGGTATTTCTAGGCAAAAGAATCAGGTAGCAGGTGATGGAAAGGACCCAAGATCCTGGAGAACAGCTGCCAGTCAGAGCAGAACATACTGGGCTAGATGGAATCATAGAATGGGAAGGGACCCCCCAAGAGTCGTCTAGTCCAAGCCCCCTGCAATGCACGAACCTCACCTAAAGCATCCATGGCAGATGGCCATCCAACCTCTGCTTTCAAACTTCTAAGGAAGGAGAGCCCACAACCTCCCAAGGGAGTCCGTTCCACTGTCTAACAGCTCTCACTGTCAGAAAGTTATTTTCCGAATATTTAGTCTATATCGCCTTTCTTGTAACTTGAAGCCATTGGTTCAAGTTTGACCCTCCGGAGCAGGAGAAAGCAAGCTTGCTCCATCTTCCATGTGACAGCCCTTAAGATATTTGAAGACAGCTATTGTATCTTCTCTCAGTCTCCTCTTTTCCAGGCTAAACATACCCAACTCCTCCAACCATTCCTCATAAGGCTTGGTTTCCAGACCTTTGATCATCTTGGTTGCCTTCCTCTGCACATGTTCCAGTCTGTCAATATCCTTCCTAAATTGTGGAGCCCAGAACTAGACACAAGACTCCAGGTGGGGTCTGACCAACGCAAAACAGAGCGTGACTACTGCTTCCCATGATGTGGACACTATACTCCTGTTAATGAAGCCTAGAACAGCTTTAGCTTTTTCTGCTACTGCATCATACTGTTGACTCATGTTAAGCTTGTGGTCCACCAAGACCCCTAGATCCTTTTCACATGTACTGCTAGTAAGCCAGTTGTCTCTCATCTTGGGGGACAAAGAGCCTGGCCTGATATAAAACAGCTTCCGATGTTTTTGCTCATCTCCTCATCTTTAGACACAGAATTCCGTGTCAACATTTGTCAACCACAGTGGAGCAGGCTGTACAAGTAACCCACACTGGGCAATGTATCATTGAGTCTGAGAGTGAAGAAAATTTGTATAGCTGCTGCACATTCACGCTGCATCTTTATGTCCTCTGTGTCCAACAACAGAATGACTGAACCCAGACGTCTTCTATTCAGCAAGCTTGCTGATCATTCTTCAAATCAATTCCATTTGCCTGATACCAAACAGGCCTCCAGTCAAAACGATCTCCCTTCGAGCAGAGGGAAGCAAGGCTCCCTTTTTATTTGGCTCCCAATGTGTGCTGTCTTTGTTGCACGACACAAGAGCTTCTGACAAGTGCTAGAATAATAGATATGCATTCAATTATTCAGAGCGGGGAAGGTAGGCCAAAGATAATTCTTACGGCGCTGTGTAATACTGTTTCATTTGTAAGAAGGAAGACAATGTGCAGAGTAGCTGTTAAGTAATTCAGTTTGATCTTCCCCAGCGCAACTAACATTCGTTACTAAGGACTGAATTTTAATGGGAATGCTCTCCAGTTGACTTATAGAGCAATCAAAAGATGGCATGTAAAAAAGCTGTGGGTTTTCTTCTAAAGTCACCACAGGGGAAACGGCTGAACTCAAAAGCCAGTGTACCAAAAAAATCAAAACAAAAACCTCACAGCCACAGTGACCTGCAAGAAAAGGTTAACCAGCAGTTTAGCTGCTGTAAGATGAAGAAGCTGAAAAGTTAAGCATCCATCACAGGACAATGAATCGTAGCTCAAAAAAACCCAGCTCAACTGCAACCTGGAAATGTGAATGCATCTCCTGCTATGAAGATTGCTTTCTTTACCAAAAAGAAAAAAAAAAGTGTCTAACAAACATATCCAAGAAAAGAACTGTGATATAGTTGTTTGTTTGAGTGACCCAATTTCACTGCTGAACAAACATTTGCAGGTTGTCTTCCAAGCGTTGAGCAACCACCACCATCCCAAAAATAGAAGCGAGGGAAATGGGAACTACCCTCCACTTGATGAGAAGAGTGCAAGGGTCTCTCTCGCCTGTGTCCCAACCAGAACGGCTAGTGGTCAAAGTTGATGAGAGTTTAGTCCAGCAACATCTGGAGGACCTCAGGCTCCCCAACCCTGTTAAGAGTGATAGAGTATAGCTGAGGAGACCTCAGCCCATAATCCACTCAGTCATGAAGCTCATTTGGTGACCAAGAGTTAGTCATTCTCCTGCTCACCTACCTCACAAGGTTGTTGTGAGAACAATCTTTCACATTACTCTGAGCGCTCATTAGAGGAAGAGCAGGACAAAAATTTAATAAAGATATAAAATGTTGTTAAATTATTAGAGCCCTGAAGGCCCAAGAGGGAGGAAAACACATGAAAAGCACCAAGGAGAATGCCCCACAGATCCTTTATGTCACAAACGACTCCCCAAAAAGTAGGTTTTTAATGTCCAACTACAATTTGTTGAGTAAAGGGAGACAGCTTATTCTCTCTCTGGCTGCTCCTTTTGCCTCTCTAGGGAGTCCTACCTTGCATATCAAGACCCATAGCTGGTACGCTGTGAAAGAGACCATTGTGTCAATGGATTCGTAGCGTTTTCAGGACTTGGATGTCTATGCAGTCTGAAAATAAACTATGAACTCATCTATAGCCTAATTGCCACATTTTGCAATGCAAGCCGCAGTCAAGAGATATTTATTTTATTCATTAAATAGACATGTATAGTATAAGCTGTATGCTATACACACCAGCTAATGAATAAAATAAATATTCCAGACTGGTGCTTATAACGCAAAATGTGGCAATTAGCATCCAAACACAGCAACGGGTAAGGCTATTGCTCATACCACTGGTATTCATTAGGCAGCTGTTAAGGGTCAATTTGGATGCAGAACATGTTTAATGGAACACATTACTGGTGTGGATAGATGTTTAAAGATAGGAGCTTCCCTCTCCTGCAGCTGTCCACATTTTCAGATTACTTTCGCATGCTTCAGACACACACATCCCACCACAGTCGCATAGCCTAGTTTCCAAACCAATTCTCCCATTTTCCAGCTCCTTTCTACACACAAACATGCAGCGGCAGTGTCAATGTTGTGTTGTTCTTGTTGCCACAGAGGTGTTTGGCAAGGCTGACCTCAAGGATACGGAAAAAGAACCAAGGGAACAAAGCTGCAACAACATCCCTGTAGGAAACGCAAGGGCTCCAGGCCGCCTTTCTTGACACATTCGCTCGTTCATTCATAAAATCTATAGTGTCTTGTCTCCTCTCTAGGCAATACTGCTCAACAGCGGCTAACAAAGATCCAATCTATAAAATGCAGTAAATAAATGTGTATCCAATTAAGTCCTACTCAGAGCAGACCTATCAAAATTAAGGGACCTGAGATAGAAATGTTGATTAATTTCAGTGGGTCCACTCCAAGGAGGAGTAGCTGGATACAACCCCAAAACAACTTTTAAAAGCCAGAATAAGCCAAAAGCCAGTTGAAAAAGCAACAATGGCATTGTACATGTCAGAAAGGAAGAACTTTGAAAGAAATTGAAAGGAAGAAATTGAACCAGAATTTGAAGGTGGTGCCACAGAGAAAGCCATTTTCTGCATCTCCACCAACCTTAATTCAGAAGACAGGTGCATGCGCAAGTGCCTCCCCCCCACAGCAATAGTCCTTAACAGGTAGGCAAATTTACATGGGAGCAAGTGGTCCTTCAAGTAGCCTATACCAGACAAAGTGAATTTCCAAACCAACTGTGAATGCCTAAAGAGGTTCCTTGGGAGGTTGGGCAAGGCTACCTAGAGACTATACCATCAGCTGAGAGGCTCCACACTTGCTGAAAAGTATATGTTGTGCATGTCCCCATTTACGTTTTTCAGTTACTACAGATAGGCTAACTCTTCCCCAGTCCATGAAGAACTTGCAACCAGCAAGCCTTCACCCCACCTCAGCAACAGACAACAACTGCATGGCAGCGAGATTAATTCAGCCTTGTAAATAAGCCACAAAGTTACAGGCCTGCGAAGAGGCTAGATTACTGCACTGCCATGTTGGACACAGAAGAGGGGAACCATCTTTTCTGTGTCCAGCATAGAAACCTGGGATACCAGTCACTGAGCAGACGTAAATAATAATGATTTTATTCTAGGAAGTATGCTAACAGAGGAGGGTCAGAGGTGAAAGAATGACTTTCCTTCCACCAAGCTTAGAGGGCACAGAGTGTTGCATCCCACTCGCTCACTCATACTGTATTTTATTTCCTTATTGCCTAGGAAGTTGTTAAATGCAAGGCTGGGTAAGCAATAAGGACAGATGGTTGGAAAGAGAATACAAGGGTAGTAGAATCTTCTTCCTCTTATTCTCACAGTACTGATGAGGAAAATTCTCCGGGAGCTCAACATTAAAAAAAAAAATACTTGCGTAAAATACTAACATCTCATCAGTGTTACAATGCAAAAACTAGCATTCATTTCCAATTCTCAGCGGTTGACTTTTTATCCTAATCCTGGTGTCAAGAACAAAGACAAGAGTAATTATTTGAGACTATAAATCAATTCCATTAAGCTGAACATTTACCAAGTCATGACATCAAATTAAATTGGCAATTAAATAGGCTAACATGACATTTCAAGTTCTCTACAGCGAGCACCACACTGTTTACCTCAACACATTCTCAGGATCTTCATATATATATATATTTTTAAATGAATCAATACATTGGTTGCAACATGACAACTTGTAACACACACAGGGTACTTTATTAAGCATTTAATTATATTGTTTCTTACTGATGCCTCTCAAAGTTGTTTAAGGCTGGAACATTAACTTACCACAGTCATTAGAAGCTTATCAAACCACTGCAGTTTGAGCTCTGATTTCGGCCACATGTCTGGCCGTAAAGCTGTCTTCAGAAGGTTGACACAACGTCGAGAAAGCAGTTCTCCTGGAGAGCCAGCCGTGTTTGAGTTGTCATTTACCTAGAAATTTAACAAGAATAATTACTAAGTAGCAAATACTATTATTGTTGTTGTCAATATTATAACGACAACAACAATAATTTCTATACCACGCTTCCTCTAAGGATCACAGGGCAATTTACAATATAAAAACACATAAACACAAAAAATACCATGGTAACAAACAAAACAATACCCCCCCCCCAAAACACAGAGAGTTTAAAAGGCTGTGCAGAAGTTGCTGGACTATAACTCCCATCATCCCACTGGCCATATTGGTTAGCACTGATGGGCATTGGAACCCAACCACTGCAGGGCCCTAGGCTGCCCATCCCTGCTGTATAGAGAGGGCCAGAAGATGACAAGCTAGACTTGCATGCTGAAGTAGACTCCCCCTGCAGACAAGCCCATCATTTAGCAAATGCAAACAAAAAGGGAACTGTTACTATGAATTATCGTTTGTGGGTCTGAACAGAGGACACTTCTCTGAAAGGAGGCCCAGCGAGCTATTATTCCTGCTTCTGTGCGCTATAGGGGTTGCTCCCCAACTAGAAGGCACAAAATGTATAAAAAGCTCTCCAGGCCCCAGAAGAAGAGCAGATTCACCCCACAACGCCTGCTTCAGTGGTGGCCCAAAGGATACAGGAGGTGGAAGGATGTGCCTGTTTGGACCGAAGGGGCCAAGTAGGAGAAGACCTCTTAGAGGTGGAGGTGGAAGGAGATCTCCCAAACCTACTCCAAGGTTTGTGAGATATCCTCCATTTCTAGGCCATGGGATGCTTCTTATGCATTTTGCGTTTTCTTCTGGCCAGGGAGCAACCCTATGATGCATAGAAGCGGAAGGAAATAGCCCTCAGGACCTCCTTTTGGATAAATCATCTCCCACAGGGCAGCCCCCGGTGGCACCACCACCAAGAAGGCCTCACTGTACGGTCCAAGATGGCTGGTACTGGAGAAAGCACTCTTTTAATTGCAGCTGCTCTGGTTACAGTTTAATTACAGAGCACAGTGTCGGAAGACGAGATTAGCAGAAACAAAGTAGAGATTGGGATGCTCATTCTAAGCTTTTATTAAGCAGTATATACAGGACAAAGTGATCATGGCATCCTCTTACTTCAGCTCCGAGAGAGAACACAAAGTAAAAAGTACCAAAACCCAACAGAGCGGAAGTGATAAGGCTAGCTTCCGTTCTCAGGCTTTCCAAGCCTGGAAAGTAAACACAGACATGTGGTGTAACAGTCACACATCAGCAACGGAGGAGTGAAATGCTAACACACAGTTCCTCAGCCTAGTCATTCTCATCACCTCCTTCCTATGCTAGGCATCCCAGTGGGGATAAGAAGCAATGCATTCTGTAGCCTGCAAAGAAGTCCTACTCCACACGACCCATGGAAAGTCCAAGGGAGGAGAAGAGCAAATGGAACACTGCAGATCTCCCTTCAATGGAACAGTGATGCTGTCTTTTTCACACCAATCAAGCAAATCATACTGAAGAGAAATGCACAGTACCTGGCAAGCAATTCTAATGAGGAAGTTGATGACCGTATCGGTGTGTTGCTTGTCAATGGGTTTTGAAAGGAGCGCATCAGCTCCAGGCAACGATTGGCTGCGTCCGAATACCTGAAGAAGAAGACGACTAATAAAGCAGCACATCTGAAAGCACATCTGAAGTGAAAAAGGGACGGCAATTTGCTGCGTCCTTGTTGAAACATGCACAGTTCACCAAGAAGATATGAAAAGAAGTACAGGTATAGTTAAATTTTGTCTGCAAGGAAATCGGGGGGGGGGGGGGAGTGACCCTTACTGCACTTATTGCCCCCGTCGCAGTCCTGAACCGCTTCACTTCTTGGCCTGAATCGACCGAAAGCCCCCTCTTCACAGCAGATGAGGCGGAACTGGCTCCTTCGCTACTGGCACCCTGGTCCATATCGGAATCCGGCTTTGGGGGAGGTGGGGAGAGAGGAGAAAGAAGCGCCAAAGAAATTGAACTCAATATGGGATTTCTATAGAAAGGCCAAGGATTCCATACCAGGCAACGAAACAGCTGAAGTCCTCTTACCTGCTGATCTTTGATTCTTTGCAATTCCCATTTGATGACCACTTCTGCCAGGTCCACAGCCAGTTTCCTTTGCTCGATAGTAACACTGGGAGTGAAGCCCAGTCTCTGCATGGCGCTCACCATGTGCTGCACTAAATGGTGCCTCACTGGATAGTAAACCTGTGGAAATTTCACCCACAATTATTGATATAAACATATATATTTATACCCTGCCTTTTACCTGACAAGGACTCAATGCAACTTGCAGATAAAATAAGAACAGGTAAAAACATAGAAAAAAACCAATCATTAAACACTATTAAACACACATAATTACCATGAAAACAGCATGGTACCAGTCATTTCATTAAAAGCAGTCCGTTTGCAAAAGCCTCCTAGAATAAGGAGGACTGGAAGCCAATCTAATTTCTCTAGGTAGGGAGTGCCAAAGTCTAGGAGCAGCCACCGAGAAGGCCCTACCAAGCATGCCTGTGAGGGTGGCAGGACCGAGAGAAAGGCCTCCCCCAAAGATCTCAGAACCCAGTCGGACAGCTTGGACCTAAGCAGTGTGCATAGGGCTTTTAGGACATAACCAGCACTTTGAATTGTGCCCAGAAACAGACCAGTAGTAGAGATGCCGTAACAAGGGAGTCGTATGTTTCCTAGAACCAGCCCTAGTCCACGATCTGTCTGCGGCTCTTTGAGCCCATTCACGTTTCTAAACACTTTTCAAAGGCAGCCCCACACGGAGCATGTTACAATGGTTATCTCCCTATATAATGTCCATACCTTCTACAAATATGATTTATCCTTCGGAATTAAGAAGGAAGAGAGTTCTCTCTCCCTTCCTCCATTCTCCTGCCACTGGAGCAAAATTAATGGTAAGTACAGGGGCTGAGAAAAAGATGTAATCTTTATGTTCCCGGGAGGGTGGAGGAATTAGGAATGGACCCCATCGTCGTGCTTCCAATGACAACAGGAGATACAGGAATCCGATATACGCTCAGAAATAATACCAGATATTTTCCAAGTTACAAAAAAGAAAAAACCCATTTCAGTCATTTCCAAGCCTTGGGATGCCCATCCGAGCAAATCTCTGAATAACCCTGCACCACACCTTCTGAATGGCCGGAATGTGCCCTTGAAATTTGATAATGCTTCTTGCTCGCGGGCAGGGGAAAAGGGCATGGATTTTGCATGGCTGTGATGCAGTATATTGTGTAAAGGTAAGAGAGACATCCATCCTTCTGCCCACTTTTGCCTCTGGCCCTGGTATCTCCTGGAAGGTAGGTTGCACAGGAGGCAAAGTTGTGCTTGGAGTGTACAAAGTTCCCCACCCCTGGGCTAAACAGCGTTGGCAACTAGGCATTCATCAGGTGTGGGGCAATGTTGTTTTTCAGTCCAGGAGCCTCAGGTTTTTCTAACCGAGCTGATAAATATGCTTTACAGGTTATGAAGCTGGGAGCCATCTAACTCTTCCTCCTCAATTCAAGCTGTGCAAAGCAGGCCTAGGGACACACTGATTCCGCCAGTGCCTTTGAAACCTAGCAGGGTCAGTGCATTACAAGGAAGAGAAAAGCCAAGCTTTCTAGTTTGTATACTGTATTTTAAGTGCCTCTGGCCGATGGATTACAGACCACTTTCATCTCAGGTTTGCGATTCTCTCTCGAGCCCACAAAAAGAGCAAATCTTTGGGGTATTATTCTAAAGTGACAAAAGCGCTTTCGCAGTAGCTCCAAATGACCAGAAACGTTGGGAGAAGGAGTATTCACTGGACCAAGAGCGCAACAGTTCTCGCCCTGCACCAAAATTACTCCCCTGGGCCCTCAGAGGCAATCCAGCCTGAAAATCAACACAAAGTACCCTTACAAAGTGTTCTGTGCTGAAACAAGCCACTCCAAATTTGATTTGTGTTCTCTGGCATTTAAGAACATCTCAGAGGGTTTCTGTGTGCACTGAAAATTTATGCCATGCAAACACCACTTATGAAGTTATTTGGGTCAAGGCCAATCTTAATGCCTAGTATGAGACAGAGAGAACATTATGGCCGGCATCGTATCCATTCATTACACTGTTAATCCATTTTATGGAATAACGTGTGAGGAAGCAGCTTTCAGACTGGCCACTTGCTCAGAAGCAGCTCAACAAGTAATCAGACCGGATGAAAGGGAGCAAGCTCCCAGTCCCCTCCAAATCAATGGCTTATAACCCTCAGAGGAGAGGAGCCCAGTGATGGCAGGCAGAGGGGAAAGAGAACTGGTGGGCAGGATAGGTGCAATTTTCAACCTTGTCCCCTGGTGAGCAGGATTTCTTTGGTGTAATGCTCTCCACAGGGAGGCTCGCCCTGGCACCTTCCTTTCATATCTTTAGGGACCAGGAAAAAAACATTCCTCTTCTCCTGGGCCCTTGGTTAATTAAACCATCCATGGCCTTTTAAACTGTGCTGGTGGGGGGTATTGTTTTCGTAAGTAATTTTGTGTTTCTAGGCTGTAAACCGCCCTGTGATCTTCAGATGGAGGGTTGTAGAGAATTTTAATAAATAATAATGATAAATACCTTGAAGTGCTGGACTATTAAATGCAAAATATGGACCAGCTGGGGAACGGTGTGACCTTCTTCCACTATGATTTTCCTTGTCCAGTGGGTCAGCATCTGGTGGCCATCTTCCATCCGAGCAGGCACTGCTGGCGTCAGAATAGCCATGGCTTGCCGGACAATGGCTCGTGCCTCCATCGCATGAGCCTTCAGGAGGCTGTGAAACACCTGAAGAGGAGGAGAACACAAAGAACTGTATAAAATAAAATCCAGAAAAGGAAATGAAGGTTGTCAATAGGGGGTCTGGACCCACAGCTGAGTCAAGAGGCTACACCAGGTGAAGTGCGCCAATGTTGCTGCTGCCATGTTGGATTCCAACTAAGCCTATCTAGACCAAAGAAGGCCTTCTCGGTAGTGGCACCCTCCCTGTGCAACGCCCTCCCTTCAAATGTCAAGGAGATAACGAATTACATAACTTTTAGAAGACATCTGAAGGCAGCCCTGTTTAGGGAAGTGTTAAATGTTTTTTCTATTTTTTATAGATGTTGTACGTTGCCCAGAGTGGAACCCCAGCCAGATGGGCAGGGTAATAATAATAATAATAATAATAGTAATAATAAACATAAACACTTGTTTTATCAATTTACATGAGTTCTGCAACATACCATTTTTTTAATACGATACATATTTCTGGCCAATTACATGCCCACCTTCCTATATCTATCCTGAGAGAGCGCTGTATGTAGCGGGGGCATCCTGTTCACTTTCCAGTCTATTTCTGCAGCTTTCTAAAAACTTCTCCCAGCATGCAAAATCAATAACTTCTCAGCCTTTCGGCTAAGGTTAAGTGTAAAAAAAACAAACACCGCTTTTCATTTAGTAGTAATGCTAAGCTACACTGCTCTGTGAACTGACATTTTAGGGTTAACAATGTGTATTATTAAGTATAAATCAAAAGTGCAAACATGAAAGTGGAACCCATGTGGTAGACTGTAAGTCAGAGGTGGGTTTTGGGTCCAGACCAGTTAAAGACCACTGTGTATAATTGATAATTTGGCGCTTTTTGTAAAACTACCAAGTGGACAACATAATGGAGGAACAGTCATTTTATTTCCATCCTCCCATGTATTGGAGTGTCTGCTCCAAGATCTTTCCGGCTCCCTGGAATCTTCCTCCAACCACAAGTACTATGATTTTCAAAACACACTTGCCCAGGAGGGTTAGACAATAGGAAGAACGGATTTGTCCACAGAGTTGTCATCATCACAACATTATCTTTGGCCAACTCATGTGAAAGCTGCACAAACAGCACAAACCCGACCACTATTCTCATCATCGTGAATATCTCAAACCCCACCAACCTTTATGTTTTATAGCTAACACTCTTCCGCACCCCTGTCCTAATTAGGTGAAGGGTGGTCTATAAATTCAAACATTCAAAAAATGTCTATCTCTGAGGGCCTTCTGACGGTTTCCCCTACTGCAAGAAGTGAAGTTACAAGGAACCAGGAAGAAGACCTTCTCGGTAGTGGCACCTGCCCTGTGGAATGCCCTCCCGTCAGATGTCGAAGAGATGAACAACAATATGACTTTTAGAAGACATCTGAAGGCTGCCTTGCAATGGGAAGTTCTAATGCTGGAGTGTTTATTGTGCTTTTAATATCTTGTTGGGAGACGCCTAGAGTGGCTGGGGCAACCCAGCCAGATGGCTGGCACATAAATAATAAAATTATGATTGTTATAATGTATCTGGTACATATGTAGCTATATACGGCCACGAACCTGGATGAATTCAAAACAGGGTGGGACAAATTCATGGAGGACAAGGTTATCCATGGCCACAATCCATGGTTGCAGGTGGCAGTGCTTCTGAAGGCTAGTTTTAGAAAGCACAGGAGGTGAGATGCTCTTGTGCTCAGCTCCTGCCTGAGGGTTTCGCACGGGCATCTGAGTGGCCATTGTAAGAACAGGATGCTGGGCTAACTGGACCTTTGGCCTGACACCACAAGCTCTTAAGATGTCCACTTAACATGGCTACTTAACCAATGTCCAGTTTCAAAGAATGGGGGGGGGGGCACGCAGAAAGATTGTGGACACGTTTTAAATATGAATCTACACACACATATTACCTGTAAGACTATCTTCTTGTGAATGGCAAACTTGGCGATGATATGCGCTAGGAGCAAGTGTCCGCTGTATTTGCAGGCTGGGTCCACGCATGCCTTCGAGAGCAGGCAGGGCCAGGCAAAGGTCATGAGGCGCCGCAGCTTGCTGTTCCGGTTCTTGTTGTTGTCATGAATGTGGTGCGGCGCATGCTCCACGAGAAGAGTGGCAAACTGCAAGAGGTAAATCCTGAGCGAATCGAGCATGTCAGCTTGCTTTTCTGGATCAAGTACCTGACCCCAAAACAGGAAAAGGAAAGGAATTTCAGGATGCATCGCCAAACAAAGTGCAAGGGGCTCAATTCACCAGGAGCTACTGCTAGGAGCTACTGGGAACCTGCAGCTTTGTGCATGGCTGTTCCATGTCTTAAGACCCCAAAGGGCTGGAGACTTTCTCAAGGCAGCAAAGGTTTTCCAGGTAATGGAATGTCTCCAGCCACCCAAGGCTGGCCATAGAGAATCTTCGCACCAGGAAATGCCACAAAGGCTTCCTGATCAAGCTGAGACCTTGCCTTGGAAACAAACGACAGTCCTTACTGATCTCAACTTGACCACCACCCCAACGCCCAGTTTGGGTTTGTTTGCTTTTTCCCCTCCTTAGGCTGAACTACCTTTGTTATAAATACACTGGTGATGCTTTCGGGGTTATCTCCTTCTGGGTTGGGGGGCCCCAGAAGCTGTTCGCCTTCTCCCTTTTCAAAGCTGTGCAAGAAAGCCGGATTCAGAATGTGTTGCAGAACCTGCAGATTGGGGGGGGGGGGGGAGAGAGAAATCATTTATTTGTTTATTTTGAATGGTTTCTGTCCTTTCTCCCTAAAAAGATTAAAGTGGTTCACAATAAAATGAATTAAAAAATCAATAAGATGTAACTATCAAGGTCTCTTCTCCCCTGCCCACCCCTCCCACCCCCCACAATTCTAAGTTAAAATAATGCTTTTAAAAGCAATTGATGACTGATGCTAACCGATAACTAAAAACCTCAACTATTATGGAGAAAACTCTCCAAGTGTATCAGGCTTCTGCCAACTAAGGCTTAACTCCTTGATATCCACTTTCTTCGATCAAATTATGTGCAAGAGAGGTTAATTATGTGCCACCAAATTAGCAAACCAGCTGCAGATCTCTTATGCTTTCTATGCTTTTATTATGGTCTTTGGCACTGAACAAGCTGTTGCCTCTGCTTCAGAGTAAATATACAGAAACACAGCAACTATGCTTACAGCAAGATATACTACACTAACAACCAGGGCAATTAATTTTAAATTATCTTAAAATTTCAGCGATAAGGTTTTTTTAATGCATAACAATGCAAGCAGGAAGCTTCCCTGTTCTCTTCTAAAGTGCCAGATAATTGCAAACTTAGCAGGCAGGACTATGACTGATTAGTGCCAAGAGTCACTGTGGATCCCTCTGGAAATTAAGCTTCTTCCGCCAAAAAAAGAAAGGCTGCAGGCAAACAGGTATGTCAATATTCAAGAATCGGGGCAATCAAATGGAAGTTGAATAATTGTTGACTTCACCCATTATTGCTCTTCTTTAGGCTTGGCATTTTCACAGAAGTAGTTCTGCCAATTATCAAACTCTTGTTGACATTTAAGCAAGCAACTTGCATTGCCCACGGAAATGGAACCTAAAAATACTAACCCGTTTTCATTTAAATGATTTGCTTTACCTTGGCTTTAAGCTCATCTCCAAAGTTGGGATCACTGAAGTCAACAAAGCGGAAGAAGAGTGCCCGTTTTTGGGCAATGGTGTAATTTTTGGGAATCTCCTCTTCCATGTATTCTTTTAAGAAAGTCATGTTGCAGAGGAAACGGCCGGTAAAGGCCCGGAGAAGCTGGAAGAGCAGCTCTATATCACCATAATTCCGCCTAAGGAAAAAGTAAAATATACAAAGCTAAGCAACATCAAGCTAAGAAAGGAGTTCTGAAAAAGACGTGCTCTGTATAATGCTGAAACACCCAAATTTCCAGTGGACACCTTACAAAGAAAGCTAGCTCCTACCAGCTGCCCAGCTAACCCATCATTCTCCTTCCTCACCAGCAAGAAGTATTTCCCCATCACTTGCTCACTCTGGTATGGGAAACTTTGGCCCTCAAGCTGTTGCTGAACTACAACTCCCATCAGACCCAGCAAGCATGGTCAATGGTCAGAGTTGATAGGAGCTGCAGCTCAACAACTTCTCAAGGGCAAAAGGTTTCCCCACACCTGAGCTAAAGTGAAGTCAGCTTAGCTTCCCAACTACCCAAGAGGCCTCTGTTTAACCAGAGCATACATTAGGATGAGGAACCTGTGGCCTTCCAGATGTTGGATTCCAACCCTCATCAGCCCCAGACAGCTTGGCCAGTGGTCCAGGGAACAATGATGGCACCATTTTGGCTGCATAAGGACTGGCACTTGGGAGACTTGGAGAATTGCTATTAGCCTAGATCAGTAACTGCAGGCCTGGGGGCCAAGCACAGCCTTCCGGCCCTCTCTCTCTCGGAACTCTCCCGGGACAAAGCTTTTGCTAGCCCTCCTTCGTGCCCTGAGTGTTTTTGCCTGATTGGAATGTGTCCTTGAACTCTGGCAATGCTTCTTGCTTGTCTAGGCTGAGGACAGAGAGGGGAAGGAGGAGCATCTGTAGAAACGAGCCGCTTGTAATATTTGCATCGATTGCTCCACCCACTTTTGCCTCTGGCCCGCCCACCACTGCCATGTGGCCTTTGGAAGGTTGTCCAGAAGGGAATGCGGCGCTCTTGGCCATGAAAGGTTCTCCATCCCTGGCCTACACGGCAGCATTCGCAGATCGACATACTTGCAGTAATTCAATAAGCAGTACGCCAGCAGCTTTGGTTCCTTCCAGTTTGTGGCTGCCATGTTCTCCTTGCGGTGCCTTTCCTGAAAAGCTTCGCTGACCCACACTCGCCTGAGCTGGCTCACTAAGGAATGCTGGTTCGCCAGCCAGCACTCATCATTCTTCACTATAATACTTATGATCTGTCAAAACAAAAGCAAGGACATGTACGCGGTACTTAAATAGCCCTAAGCGGGTTATTAGTTATGTCCATTTAATGTTTCCTTTCCAGTAGTTCTGGAGAAAGACATTAAGAACTGCTCTCATCTCTTCAAACCATAAGGGAAATGGGATCAAAGCAGGAAGGTGGGGGGGAGGGAGGGAGCAATACAGGAGCGTATCCAGTTTAGAAGAATTTCAAAAGGAGGTCAGATACACACACACAAGTGCTGCCAATCTACTATATATTTTGGAAAGCGGTTTGTTTGTTTTCTATGCATTCAGACGCCTCTTGAGATATCATTGCCAAACCCGGCATGAGGGTTCCTGAGGAGGCAGGAGCAGACTTCGTCAATGTCTGGACACCAGGCACAATTTTAATTCAAGATGGTGGACCAAAATGTGACTTTGGTGTTTTTTGGCACATGTTCAGCTCCCTCTCAATATATAATCACCAAACTCAGCATGAGAGTTCTGGAGGAGGGTGTCTTCATAGTCATTTGGAGGCCAGGTGCCATTTTGAACCAAGATGGTGGACCAAAAAAATGGCTCTCCTGTGACTTCACCTGAGTTGTTTTCATGACGGGTCCAAACGCACAAATTACATTATCTATTTAAAAAATCACATTTTTTTCTGGTTTCTAAAAGTTCCTGGGCAGCACCGGGCACTCCTTGCTAGTAAAAACAACAACAAAGGATTAGGAATAGACTGATGGGACAAACAGAGGAGTGGGGGGAGAACTACCATTGAAATACACCAAGGAGGAATTGTTCTTGGACAGATTCCCCAAATCTCAAACCAAAACAGAAGGCGCAGGTGTGAACTATTTAGTGCAATTCGGTAGGTGGAATGCCATACCTTGATAGCCTGAAACTGGAGATCAAGGCGCATTGTGCTGGTGCTGGGAGAGCCAGGGCGAACAGCTGCTTGAGTACCAACGGGTATCAATAATGTGATGAAGCGATTTGGATTAGCTGCCAGAACATCACGCAGTGGCTTCGCATCTTTATGTTTTAAAAAGCTCTGGTTTTGAAACGATAAAAGAAAACTCTTGATGAAGGCAAGGAATTGTTTCGGAAGTCTGCCAGCAACATACATTGTGCAGTTTTATACATGGGTGCAGTGTCAGCTATATCTGAGCAATCTTACGCTTAAAATTGCTTACTTAAATATCATACATTATTTACATCAGTCATCTCAAACTTGGTGCCCTTCAGAAAACAATGGGCTACAAAAAGCCATCATTAAAACACTGGCCATGCTAGCTGTGGCTGATGGAAGCCAGAGTCCAGCAATATCTAGAGGGCACCAGATTAGGAAGACTGAGCTAGAGCAGTGGGCAGACTTCAGGTCCTGATCAAGTCCAAGTCCTGATACAACAAAACACTAATGGAGCAAATAAAGATGAAAGAACTGTTCTAAATCTTCACCTGTACACTCCCTTCCCTATGTCTCCTCCTTTATGCAGCTCCCTCCGTTCTTCATGCTGGTAATTATATTTCTTACTATATAATAAAATTTTAAGGATGTTTTCACACTGCAGTTTGCATAGCCTCCAATAGGCAGCCGAGAGAACGGCAGCGTGATGACAAAACATAAGACTGTTGCCCAGTAGGTGAGAGAGAAAGTGGACAATCCAGATCAGCTGCTTAGGAAGAGCCAGGCCAAGACAGTTCCCCAGCATCTGTCTTGCTCATATATGAGGTGCAGTGTGACAGCCAATGATGAAGTTTCTGCCTTAGCACTGTAGGAGGCCAAGGAGGAGACAAGGCAAAGTAGGGCAGAATGGTTACTGGGGAGACGCCCCAGACATCTGTGGCTTGCATAGGCAGTGTTTTGGCAACGCTGTAAAGTGAGGAGCACAGTTTGGCCAAGTGAGCTACAAAGCAAAATAGAATAGCAGCACAGTTGATGGAATAGCTGACCAATCAAAGCACTTTCCTGGAGTTTGGCTGCTGTTGCATGGGGCTCAACAACCTGGGAAGGTAGTGTGCCTAGGAGAAGGAAAACTCTGATCCTAAACCTCTAGTGCCTTGCGGGATATCTTCAGAATAAAAGCCTAAGGAGTAAACTCTGCACATATCTGGAGTGGAGGCCCTAAGATGGTTGGGATGATGCCTTGTACACCTCCTTCCGGCAACTCCTGCAGCCAAGCTGGTACATTGCTCTGCTTTCCTCTGGACCACATCAGTGAGGCCAAGAGGGGGGTCTGGGCAGCCCAGGTCCTCCATACACACAGCCCAAGCTTGCTCCCTGAGAAGGTCACTTTGGTGCTGCTAATACAGCAGTCTGACTTCACCCCCGGAGGTGCACTCCATTATTTCTCAAGACAGACGGATGCCAACAAAAAACGATGGAATAGCCCAGCTTCCCTTCTTTTCCTCTGCTGCAGCCCATGGCTGCTGCTAGGTGACAGCGGAGAAAGATCTTACACTTGCAAGCACCTTGATCATCCACCAGCATTGAAAGTCAATCAAACAAAGCAAAACACCATGAGTTACCATGAACATCCTGCTCCACTGTGGATCATTTAAGGTTGCTTCCATCATGAACAACTCAACCGTCTGTGATGGATGACGCGTCAGAAACTTTATTAATGGTTCCCTGAACGGACTGCCAGCCTGCGAAAACAAATCCCAGAGAAAAAGAAGCTTCATTTAGCATGTGGACAAGTTCAAGGCAGCTAGAGTTGCACTCTTGGGTTATGTTTTTCTAAGGACTGCAAACATGCCAGCAGTGCCCAAGCCTAGAATTATGGTTTTCTCTCCAGCACATCTGAACCTTCAGTGTTTTCAGTTGGGAAATGTTTGAAATGTCACAATATCTGGCCCTTTCTCTCAAGGGCAAACTAAGCAAAACGTTTCTATATAGCTACAGCGGAACATTATATTTCTACATGTAATTCTAATCTGACCACAAGTTTGATCTCCCTCCACTTTATATATGTATGTATGTATGTCCCTGGGGGACGCGGTGGCGCTGTGGGTTAAACCACAGAGCCTAGGACTTGCCGATCAGAAGGTCAGCGGTTCGAATCCCCATGACGGGGTGAGCTCCTGTTGCTCAGTCCCAGCTCCTGGCAACCTAGCAGTTCGAAAGCACGTCAAAAAAGTGCAAGTAGATAAATAGGTACCGCTCCAGCGGGAAGGTAAACAGTGTTTCCATGCACTGCTCTGGTTTGCCAGAAGCGGCTTAGTCATGCTGGCCACATGACCCGGAAGCTGTACGCCGGATCCCTCGGCCAATAAAGCAAGATGAGCGCCACAACCCCAGAGTCATCCGCAACTGGACCTAATGGTCAGGGGTCCCTTTACCTTTATGTATGTCCCTCTCTGTATGTGTGTGTGTGTGTGTGTGTGTGTGTGCGCGCACACACACACACACACACACACACACAGTTAAATTCTCATTTGAACCTTGAAAATCCATTAGAACTAGTTCCAAACTCTTTTAAAAATGGAGTAGAGTACAAGAGGGGTGTCCACAAATCAATGTTTTAAATCAAATGGATTCCACAGGGGAGTTGAAACAATTCAAAACACAATTAAAGCAAGTATTACAAATGGAAGAGCAGAAGCAATTAAGGAAATTAAGTGCCATTTTACCTCTATCAACATAGCCCGTTCTGTTTTCATCACAACTTCCAGTAAGGGTTTAACGAGTGTCTGAGGAGCAGCTGGGATCAGATGAAATAGGTTTATAATTGCTGAGCAAATCTTCATTTCCTACAGACAAAATGGAAACATTAGCAAGCATCCATTTACTTTAAGGCAGCGTTCGAATGCAACACACAACAGATCCTAATGGGAACTCTATTCCCCTTTCTAGGTGTTAGCATGGCTGGCAAACCAAAGCAAGGAGTTAAAACAACAACTACTTACCCAGGGCACGTAAGATAGCTGTTTTGTTCTGGGGGAGGGGGGGCAATGGGTGGCTAGATGGTTCAGTTTGCTTCAATAGTGCAACTTTAAAACTTTGGGGTTTTATTTTTTTTAAAAAAATGGTATGACAACAGCGGTATGGAGGTTTGTGAATGTCCAATGTTGGCCACACTAACTGCGTGACTCTCTCCAAAAGGCAAAAGCTGCTGCTAAAAGCTGGCTTGTACAAAACTATAAAGGAAGAGTTCTGTTTGGCCTGCATCAGAGTTCAATTCATATGGGCTAGCAACTTCAAAATTCAACTCTACCCTCCTACAGCAGAGGCTGGTCCATTGGGGCAAGCAGGGCACTGCCACACAAACCTCAGCCTGCCTTCATCCAGCCTCGACCGATCTGCCTTCTAAGCTACAAACAGTCCAGGAGATCACAGAAATCCTGCCAGCTTCCTCTTCCTTAGCCTGCATGTTGCCCTTGCTGAGGTTAGCAGGGAGGAGGATGGGGACAAAACTAGAATTACAGTGGTGCCTTGCAAGACAAAATTAATTCGTTCCGCGAGTTTTGTCGTCTTGCGATTTTTTTCGTCTTGCGAAGCACGGTGTCGGGAAAGTTTTGGAAAAGCTTCAAAAATCACCAAAGTCTTTAAAAACCTCAAAAAAGGCTACCACACCGCGTGCTATGAGTTGCTCCTCGAAGTCAAGTCGCAACTGTATTAACGGTGTTAAGAAAAAGGAAACAAACTTGCAAGACGTTTCCGTCTTGCGAAGCAAGCCCATAGGGAAAATCGCCTTGCGAAGCAGCTCAAAAAACCAAAAACCCTTTCGTCTAGCAAGTTTTTTGTCTTGCGAGGCATTCGTCTTGCGAGGTACCACTGTATCTGGCTCTACTTCCCATTGGCTCTGTTCCACCTATGGTTCGGACTCCCTGCATTCTGCCTCACCAGTCCCAAAGGTCATCAGCCACCGACCTCCGAGCTCTTCCACAGACCCCAACGCAGCAAACTTCCACTTAACCATTTGGGTAGTTTCTTATGTCGGGTTATGACAAACACCGTAGAAGGAAAAGGGGCAAGAAATTGTGCATGCATACACACAGTACATTAGGTCTAGCAAGGTGGTTGCATTTCCTGAACTGAATGAAGCACAAGTCTCCCCCACTTGAACAGAGAGGCCTGCACAGCCGTCAGACGTTAGAATTAGGAGTGGGGCCTCAGCTTTTGCTTTGAAATCTGTTCCTTTTAGATGTTAGCAACTCAAGAAGGCTTCCGCTCAACGTATGTACAGGGAGGGAGGGAAACTGCACCAAAAACTTCCTAACTTATTCATTATTATTTTTTAAAAAAAGAAGAAAACATGCTTTATAAGTCCTTCCACAGGTCACAGCAAATGCTACTGATACAACTCCGCCACAGACAAACAACAGAGGACAAGTCACAGCACTGCACTCAAGGCACAATGCACTTCGCCCAGTACATAACAAATACAGCTAACAAACCATAGCAAAACAAACCATAAACAGAGAGAGAGGGGGAGAGGGAGAAGGAGAGAAAGAAAGAGACAAAGGAACGGAACGGAACCCAAACAAAGAACCTCCTGGGCACCTCCACTGAAAGTTCTCACCTCTACCCCTTCCATGGCAGGCTGAACCGAAACAAAACAAAACAAAAATTCACAGCGTGAACAACAACGACAACCACAAAAACGTAAATGCAAAAGAAAAGTGTATATGCTATGCTTCAGAGCAGAGTCAGAAACTGACTTTAGTAGGGTTAGATTCTCACCTCAAACTGACAGAATGGAGACAAGGAACATCTCCCGCACTCGGAAATACTCTCCTGAGGATGGGGAGGAAAAGCATCTTTTTTTTGTTTTGGCTGTTTGTACACACACTGAATACATACAACTTCCCATATATATATCTATATATATATTTAAAGCTTGCACACAAGGAGGAAGAGGAAGGATATTAAGGGATGAACAAGACAGTGAAGGCCGCATTCAGATTATCTTGGGAGACAGGCAATGCCCACAGAGACAACAGAAAAACAAACCACCTTTCAACGCTCAATAGAGTAGAACAGAACAAACCGGAATCACAAACGATACCCTTGGCAAAAAAAAAGGTTGTAGTATGGCATTTCTATGTAATATATGTACCCAGAGGAGTGCTGAGCAAAGGTAACTGTTGAGAGTGAGGAAAAGTGTGTTTTGAGTGGAAGTGTGAGCAAATGGGTGTTGATGCAGACTGGCTGAGCTATGGGTGTGTTTGAGCAGGTGCAAAATGTGTGAGCAACTGAGCGAGTGGAACCACAGTTTTACATCATACTGTATTATTGTATTTTGCTGTTTGATTACTCTCACAAACCATTTTAATGAAAATTAAAATGAAACTTTAAGAGGCGTTTTGGGGCTAACCTAGTAAAACTGATGTGCGTCATAATAATTAACAACAGCGCTTAGTAGCATTTCCACCGGGGAGAGAACAGGCACACATTTTTACCACTTCTCAACAGAAGTCATGGCAAGGTCTTAAAATGCCTGTGAATGGTTAGAGGATGGAAGCAGGATCTTCTGAGATTTGTAGGGCAGCTTATCAAACAGCCTGAAGAGGAGGGGACTCTCAAAATGCACATTAGTCACTGACTAAGTTTGGATGATGCTATATTGGCTGAATTAGACAAGATAAGATTGCTACATACAGTTGCTTCATTCTTCTCTTTGCATAAGCCAGGAAGTCTTTAGTTAACTTTAGTTTCTTGTTACATCCAAACCAGGAAATCATAGTTAAAGATTTCCCAGTAAACCAAGATATGAAGCCATGGTAAAGGTAAAGGTAAAGGTAAAGGGACCCCTGATCATTAGGTCCAGTCGCGGACGACTCTGGGGTTGCGGCGCTCATCTCGCTTTACTGTCCGAGGGAGCCGGCATACAACTTCCAGGACATGTGGCCAGCATGACTAAGCTGCTTCTGGCGAACCAGAGCAGCGCACAGAAATGCCATCTACCTTCCCGCCGGAGTGGTACCTATTTATCTACTTGCACTTTGATGTGCTTTCGAACTGCTAGGTTGGCAGGAGCAGGGACTGAGCAATGGGAGCTCACCCCGCCGCGGGGATTCGAACCACCGACCTTCTGATCGGCAAGTCCTAGATTCTGTGGTTTAACCCACAGCGCCACCCGCGTCCCGAAGCCATGGTACAATTCACTAAATACCTTGTCCTGTTTGGAAACCATTAACCATAGTTTCTTGGTTTTGGTATAGCAGAAGACTCTAGTAAGGTGGTGAATCCCTGGCTTGCACAAAGGAAGGAGGAAATCCATAGCGTAGAACAAAGCTTGTTCACATCGCGTCTTATGAAGCTCAGGTGTGATTGCTCAAGCACAGCTACAAGCCTAATCTATATTAGAGGATCGCTGTGAGAACAATATAGGGAGAATGGGGATCTGCCTTGAGCTCCTTGGAGAAAAAGTGACAAATGAAACAATCCATTTTTAGCCGATTTGAAGGAGACACTCTTAATGCATGCCTGCAGCTAAACACAATGGCTGCATGCATATGATCATGCTGTCAACAGTATCCAATACAGCAGTGCCAGCTTTATAATCCATGAAGCCATGAAGCACGGCTTAATTAGCACGGGGAATGCAAACCTCTTGCAGGCAGATACATATTAAAGCAATAAAGAACCTTGTTGTTGTTGTTTTTAATTGGTATGAAAGGAGATTAAGGATTTGGGTAAAGTCTGCCCCAACACACAAAAACACACACACGGGGGGTGGGGGGGGGGAGAGAGAGAGAACAGCATTCTTAAAATTTCAAGTTACGTTTTCCTGAAAGCGCAGTATTTCTATTGCTTTGCAAACAGGGTGGCTTTGCTTCAGACTCTGGGGGAACTCCCAGAGGGATGCTGCACTTGAAGAGCTAGTGGAAAGGCTGAAAGCGAAAGGCTAGGGAAAGCGCCTGCTAGACTTCTCACGATGATGAAGCAACCCCCAGTCACTTCTTCGCTGTCCACAGCATGGAGCCGTATTTTGCACACAAAAACAGGAGGGACACGGCGGAGCAGCACTTAAAATATACTTGCGTTTCACCTCATGGGGGGGGGGGGGAGCAAGAGGAGCACCCCCACGTCCAGTGCCCAGTCCCCCACTCCCCCTCTCCGAATGGTTACTCCTCCCCCAGAGTCAACACTAGTGGCAGCAGAAGGAACTTACTATGATAGCCACAGTTGATTCCCAATAGCTGTTAGGGCAGGAATTCACCATGAGCGATGAAAGTGATAATGCCTAGAACAGTTCTGCAACACACCTCCACATTTTAACAATAGTTGAGACTGCTGTTGGGCCAGACTAACTCCAGTGGCAAGTGCTTACAGGATTAAAGCCCCAGCTGTTAATGGGGATCTGCGATTTTTGAGTGGTCTTGCTGGTCAAGGCTGTAGGCACCAGCATCCCCTTTTCCCCTACCAAACAGAAATGTGGGGGAAGCACGCCAGGTTGGGCAAAGCTTCTCAAAGTCACCCCAGGTAATGTCGCCCGACACAAAACACACACACACACACTGCTGGGTTTTCCTGTTTAGGAGGATAGCCGACTGGGCACCGCTGGTAAGAGGTGCCCTGAGCAGCAATGCCCAACCCTTCTTTCCCACCATTGGCCTTTCCCAACAGGACATAGAATCATAGAATCATAGAATCATAGAATCATAGAGTTGGAAGAGACCACAAGGGCCATCGAGTCCAACCCCCTGCCAAGCAGGAAACACCATCAGAGCACTCCTGACATATGGTTGTCAAGCCTCTGCTTAAAGACCTCCAAAGAAGGAGACTCCACCACACTCCTTGGCAGCAAATTCCACTGTCGAACAGCTCTTACTGTCAGGAAGTTCTTCCTAATGTTTAGGTGGAATCTTCTTTCTTGTAGTTTGGATCCATTGCTCCGTGTCCGCTTCTCTGGAGCAGCAGAAAACAGCCTTTCTCCCTCCTCTATGTGACATCCTTTTATATATTTGAACATGGCTATCATATCACCCCTTAACCTCCTCTTCTCCAGGCTAAACATGCCCAGCTCCCTTAGCCGTTCCTCATAAGGCATCATTTCCAGGCCTTTGACCATTTTGGTTGCCCTCCTCTGGACACGTTCCAGTTTGTCAGTGTCCTTCTTGAACTGTGGTGCCCAGAACTGGACACAGTACTCCAGGTGAGGTCTGACCAGAGCAGAATACAGTGGCACTATTACTTCCCTTGATCTAGATGCTATACTCCTATTGATGAGGCCCAGAATTGCATTGGCTTTTTTAGCTGCTGCGTCACACTGTTGGCTCATGTCAAGTTTGTGGTCAACCAAGACTCCTAGATCCTTTTCACATGTACTGCTCTCAAGCCAGGTGTCACCCATCTTGTATTTGTGCCTCTCATTTTTTTTGCCCAAGTGCAATACTTTACATTTCTCCCTGTTAAAATTCATCTTGTTTGTTTTGGCCCAGTTCTCTAATCTGTCAAGGTCGTTTTGAAGTGTGATCCTGTCCTCTGGGGTGTTAGCCACCCCTCCCAGTTTGGTGTCATCTGCAAATTTGATCAGGATGCCCTTGAGTCCATCATCCAAGTCGTTGATAAAGATGTTGAATAAGACCGGGCCCAAGACAGAACCCTGTGGCACCCCACTAGTCACTCTTCTCCAGGATGAAGAGGAACCATTGATGAGCACCCTTTGGGTTCGGTCAGTCAGCCAGTTACAAATCCACTGAGTGGTAGCATAGTCAAGACCGCATTTTACCAGCTTCTTTACAAGAATATCATGGGGCACCTTGTCAAATGCCTTGCTGAAATCAAGGTAGACTACATCCACTGCGTTCCCTTCATCTACCAGGCTTGTAATTCTGTCAAAAAATGAGATCAGGTTAGTCTGACATGACTTATTTTTCAGAAATCCATGCTGACTATTGGTGATCACAGCATTCCTTTCTAGGTGCTCACAGACTGTTTGCTTAATGATCTGCTCCAGAATCTTCCCTGGTATTGATGTCAGACTGACTGGGCGGTAATTATTTGGGTCCTCTCTTTTCCCCTTTTTGAAAATAGGGACAACATTTGCCCTCCTCCAGTCTGCCGGGACTTCGCCTGTTCTCCAGGAATTCTCAAAGATGACTGCCAGTGGTTCTGAAATCACATCTGCCAGTTCTTTTAATACTCTTGGATGCAGTTCATCTGGCCCTGGAGACTTGAATACATCTAGACTAGCCAAGTATTCTTGTACTATCTCCTTAGTTATTCTGGGCTGTGTTTCCTCTGCTGAATCATTTGCTCCAAATTCTTCAGGTCGGGCATTGTTTTCTTTATCGGAGAAGACTGAGGCAAAGAAGGCATTGAGGAGTTCAGCCCTTTCTGTGTCCCCTGTTTGCATTTCACCATCTTCTCCTCTGAGTGACCCCACGGTTTCTTTGTTCTTCCTTTTGCTACGAACATACCCATAAAAGCCTTTTTTGTTGCTTTTAACCTCTCTAGCAAGCCTGAGTTCATTTTGTGCTTTAGCTTTTCTGACTTTGTGTCTACACGTGCTGGCTATTTGTTTGAATTCCTCTTTGGTGGTTCCCCCCCTTTTCCATTTTTTGTACACATCCTTTTTTAATCTTAACTCAGTTAAAAGTTCTTTAGATAGCCACCCTGGCTTCTTTAGGCACCTTCCATGTTTCCGTCTCATTGGTATTGCCTGAAGTTGTGCTTTTACTATCTCCCTCTTAACAAACTCCCAGCCATCTTGAACTCCCTTTCCTTTTAGTATTACTGTCCATGGGATCTCACCCAGCACTTCCCTAAGCTTTATGAAGTCGGCTTTCTTAAAGTCGAGAAATTGAGTCCTAGTATGCTTGGCTGCTCCTTTCCGCTGTATAGTAAACTTCAGAAGAGCATGATCACTCGCGCCTAATGATCCTTCCACTTCTACCCCACTAACCAGGTCATCAACATTGGTTAGGACCAGATCTAAAATGGCTGTTCCTCTTGTTGCTTCTCCCACTTTCTGGACAATGAAGTTGTCTGCAAGGGCAGTGAGGAATCTGTTTGACCTTATGCTCTTGGCTGAGTTTGACATCCAACAAATATCCGGGTAATTGAAGTCCCCCATTACTACTATCTCCCTTCCTTTTGCATGCTTGGCCATCTGCTCCAGGAAGGCATCATCTATGTCCTCCGTTTGGCTTGGGGATCTATAGTAAACTCCCACAATGAGGTCACTGTTATTCTTCTCTCCCTTAATTTTGACCCAAATGCTCTCACTTTGGCTTTGAGGTTCTAAATCTTGGATCTCTTCACAGATATACACATCCCTGACATATAACGCCACTCCTCCTCCTTTCTTGTCTGGTCTGTTTCTTTGAAATAGATTGTATCCCTCCATTATTACATTCCAATCGTGGGATTTATCCCACCAGGTTTCAGTGATTCCTATTATGTCATATTTAGTTTGCTGTACCAGGAGCTCAAGCTCATCTTGTTTATTTCCCATGCTTTGCGCATTAGTGTACAGACATTGAAGTCCATTAATCATTCCCCCGTGTCTCTTATTTAAGGATTTTCTCCTCCCACCACTAGGTCTGCATGCTCTTTGCTCCATTCGGTCTATGACATTTGGATGATCATCTTCATCAATTGATAGACTCCTACCTTCAGGAGCACTGTCTCCCTCCCCCACATTAGTCAGTTTAAAGCCCTCCTGATGAGGTTTCTGAGATTTTTTGCAAAAACATTCCTCCCAACCGTTGTGAGGTGCAGCCCATCGCTTGCCAGAAGTCCATCTTCAAGAAACTGCATTCCGTGATCTAAGAATCCAAACCGTTCCTGTTTGCACCATTTGCGAAGCCAGTTGTTCACTTCCACTATTTTTCCCTCTCTCCCTGGGCCACGTCGTTCAACTGGGAGGACAGATGAGATGACAATTTGTGCATTTAATTGCTTCAATTTCCTGCCCAGAGCCTCGTAATCTCTTTTGATCTTCTGGAGGCTATTGCTTGCAGTGTCATTGGTTCCCACATGAACCAAGAGGAAGGGGTATTTGTCAGTGGGTTTTATGATTCCTTGCAGTCGTTCAGTTACATCTTGGATCTTAGCCCCGGGGAGACAGCACACTTCCCGAGACATCTTGTCAGGCCCACAGATCACTGCTTCTGTTCCCCTCAGTAGGGAATCCCCTATCACCACTACACGCCTCCTCTTAGGTCTGGTCGGGGTTCTTCTGTGAGCTGTCGGTTCCAAGGTCGCCTGGACATTCCCAGAGGACTGCCTTTGC
This sequence comes from Podarcis muralis, assembly GCF_964188315.1. Lineage (NCBI taxonomy): Eukaryota > Metazoa > Chordata > Lepidosauria > Squamata > Lacertidae > Podarcis > Podarcis muralis. The sequence goes on from NC_135668.1 coordinate 44,380,738, forward strand.
TCCTCGTCTTCATATACCTGATCGACTGTAATGAGGGAGAGATCCTCAAATGGAGTCTGCTCTTCGTCTTCCATGCTAGGGGAAAGGACCTCAAAGCGATTGCGTATTTCTAAACAATCAGAGCGAACCCTGGGCCTCCTACTTCTTTGAGTCACGTTTCTCCATATATCTGGCTCCTGTGTTGGTGAACTAGCCACCTTCTCAGGGGAGTCCCCTGTCTCTTCCTTGGTGGAGACGGTGTGCTCTGTTGCTTCCAAGAAGAGTTCCAGCTCTCTAATTCTTTGGAGCGTAGCTACACGTTCCTCCAGTTGCTGGACTTTGTCTTTTAAGAGGGCAATCAACATGCAATTGCTGCAGGTAAAGCTGCCTGCAACCTTCTGGCAGGAGAAGCATCTGGCAGGAGAAGCGTTGCCTGGACACCACTGGACAAAGGACCAAGCAGGAGCATCCAGTTTTCCTCCTCTGCTTTCCTGCTCCAGAGTCAGAAGGTTGGTTAAGAGCGCTTCCTGTTCCACCCTGGGCAGCTGGCTGCATGTCACACTCCCCAGAGGGTTGTGTCACCCTCATCATGGCAAGTACATCTGTTAAAGCCTGGCTGTTAGCAGCAGTTGCACCTACTGCGATGTATGGAAGAATGTGTGTGTTTTTAGTGGTTGCACACTGCCAGATATAAAGGAATAGCACAGTCTATGTAGCCTACATGAGTTGAATTACCATTGCTAACGTTTCTCAGATTACGGCCATCTTGAGGCAGCAGGAAGTCACTCTCAGGCAAGCATTTATGCCGCCAACTACAGTGGTGGCCCTTTACAACATGATTAGATCATGTATGCTAGGCATGTCCAAGTGTAGCCAACATGGCGCCCTCTAGATGTTTTGGACTACAACTGCCATCAGCCCCAGCAAGATCTAGCAATGGTCACATATGGTGAGTTGGCAACATCTGCAGGGGACGATGTGGGCCACCCCAGCACAAAGTGAACAGCCAAATCAAAACATGCCAGCTTTGCAGGCAAGTGCCACCACCAGAAAAGCAGGTATCAACCATGCTAGCTATACAGGATACCAGGTTCATAGGAAACAGATTTGGAAATATCAATTGATAGGGAGGAAGAATGTAGGAGGGCTACTGCCTTCATATCCTCTTTGTGGGCTCTCTGGAAGCAACTGGCTGGCCACCGTAAGAAACAGGATGCTAGAATATATGGGCCTTTAGCCTCATCCAGCAGCACCCTTTGGACTCTGTTGGGGCAAACTACCAAGCTCCTGTCTTCCTAAAGCCTTGCAGGTATATTTGGGCAGCAGGGGTGGGGGGATAATTTGCTAAAGTGGAACAGTGCTTAATAGATTGTGCCATACTTAGCAGCTGAAGCACAGCAGTCTCAAAAGGACTGGGCAGATTCCAAGCCTAGCGCATAATGCAGCAATGCTTCAAAAGGTGGTGCGTCCTTTCTAAGTGTTTATTAACTAATGGTGTTTTACCAGGCCTGTATTCCCACATCACCACATACAATGCTTTTAACAACAGCCAAATGTTCACACTCAGACTGAAACCATATTCGGACACTGCCTTGTCAAGCTTCTTCACTCTTTCCCCCTTTTAAAGAATGAATTATAGATAAATATGTATATTCAAACATTAAGAGTCTGCAAGAGAACTTTTTTGTTTACATGAAAGAGCACACGTAGCTCAGAGCAAGTTGCTGCTACTGCACAACTACTACTAGACAAAAGAGGCTGCAAAAGTCCACCATTAGAGGGGTGGGTGTTTGGCCCAACTCCTTCTCATTCACCGAGTCTTGTGCCAATGAAGCTCCTGGGTGAATTAAACACATGCACACGAAAAATCAAGAAATTAACAATGCCTGAAAACTTTCAAGTACCAGTAAGCTAGTACTTACTAGGGATTGTAACCTGAGGAACCCTAACATCCAACACAAATAGGCTGATAATACCTAGGAAAACTGATGGCACAACATTGAACAAGCCTCGTCCTTTTAAGCATTATTTCCCCAGCTTTCTTCACAATCTCATTCCAATAGCAGTCTTGTTTTCATTTCCAAAAATTATTTCATGTATTGCATATATATATACACACACACACATACAAAGATTTAGCCTGCAGAAAAGGATGGGAGAATGGTACATGCCGCTCATTTGCAAGAGACGCGGAACATCCAGTAACATTGATTTGGAGTGGGGGGAAATCTCTACCAGGTCAAGGTGTTTTTCTTAAGGATGGATTTCTGTTAATGACAGTGTTTGTGCTTCTTGCTGAATCCAATGAACTGGGATGGATTGCCAGTGAAATCACTAGGGGCGCAACCAACAGTTTTCATATAAAGCACAAGCTCAATTCACCCTACAACAGGGTGCACTCTTAAGGTCTTCCTCCACACTTAAAATTCAGCAGCTAGCATCCCACAAGATTGAGCGTGGCTACCATAGAGTAGGTGAACATCAAGCATCTGTAAAAGCATTAAGAATTTGTCTATCATACACACACACACACAAAGACAATCATTAAGCAGGTATGTAGTTTGCTGAAAGGAAGCAGCTACCGTTTACAGTCTCCCCAACATTTCATTCCCATTTGCTTTGGCTTTTCATGCCCCAGAAAAAGAATGGAATCAACTTACATTTCCATCACTCCTCTGTCCTCCTTTGTGTGTGATAACTACCACTTCCATCCATTTACGCAGGTGTTGCTGTGGGGGAATCCAATATCGAGTGTTATTTCCCGCTTTCTTACAGCCTCTGTTAGTTAAGCATGGCCCATGCAATTATTTACAATAAAGAAACTTTGTATAATAGTTGTATTCATTTCGGGGGGGGGGGGGTTAAGTGAGGAGGCAAGACTGCTATCTGCAGACACTGAGGGCTTTGCAGCCAAGGCATTTTTCATTTTTGCCCAGGTAGAAGCAGTCAATAAGATCTTTTGTCCAGCCGGAATCTATGAGAAGATTGTTGCATGCTCCCTGATGCGGAACTCATTCTAATAAGCGACCTTAGCTCACCTCAAGACCTACATCCTAAAGTCATGAAGAAACCTCCAGCTTGATGACAAACACATGTTGTTTCCAGCTGTGCCATGCCATGTGAACAAGGTCACATCTAAGTTCCCCATTGTGCCTGGCGCAAGAAGGAATGAGAGTGGGTGGCAAGGGCAGCTGCAGTGGAGGCGAGAGGAAGCATTCAGTTCTGCGCCTGCCACCCGGCCATGCCACTACTTAGGGGCCACAAATCTCAGACCAATCAGCTTCAGCTTAGCATTACGTTCTTGTAGTACTGCAAAAGGCTCACACAAGTAATTTTACACACACACATCCAAAGCCAGCAAAGTTTTTCCAAGGTTGAAGGGAAAGACAGATGCCCAAGCAGAACAGCAAGGAACAGGGATTCTGTTCCAGATGGTATATTCTGTTCGTGCTTCTAGCCCCTATGACTAGAACCTCCACTGGAAGAGTCCCTGGCCAGGATTTTACCTCTGCTACTAATCCACCTCCAGCTACCCTTGACATTCCAGTATTCAAGCTCTGCTGGAAGAGCTCATTCGAGCTGCAAAAATTGAGCAAGAGGTGGCAGCGGTAACATCCTACACATAACAGACCAAGTTTGGAGGTGGGGGTGAGGTCAGAGAGACTGGCTTGCCGATTCTCTTTAGGAGCCTAGCTGCAAGTTCCCAGTTCCAGTTTTTGGGTTGCTAGTGGCTGTTAAACCCTTGGATGTTATTTTATTTGGCACAACTGGACAACACCATCAAACATAAATAACAAGGTGGAGCAGATTCAAATGGTTAAAGACATGTTCTTGTTCATGCATACTGGATGTTTATTATAGCATTAGAAATAAAGTTGCCAAGTCTATGAATGTTTGCCAAAGTAGCCTGACATTTTGTGGTTTGTTGTTTTTAAAGGGGGGGGGGCATGCTTTCATTTCAATTTAGCAGCACTTTTTTTAAAGCCAACTAGTTCACATTCAGCTTCCAACTGAAGATTCACGTACTCCTGCTTCCTCCTCCCACCCCACATCCGACACCCAATTAATCCACAGTTAAAGAGAGAAGATTCTTTGTACAAATCTATTAAATAGCTTTTAAGCCTCCTCTTTGAAACTTTCGATTTCAGAGTGACATTTGCTTAAAAATCATTCAAGCGGTTCCATGTTCTTACCATCATTTGATCGCAGAATTTGTCATTAAAGGAGTTAGGGAACAGTCGGGTCACTGAAGTTAGGCGGTTCACCACATTTAGCGTCAAACTTCGGTAATCACCCAACATCATAAGCAGAGGCCTCATGTGTGTGTGAATCTGGTCAACTTCAATCGTAGCACCTTCCAAAAACTGACAGGAAGTAACAGAAGCAACATCATAAAAGTATTTCTATGCAAGCATTTACGTGAGCTGGTATTTTTGACTGCAAGTTTAAAGCATCCTTAGAGTGGAAAGGAAAAAAAAAAAACCCTACTGAAATAACTGTGACTTTTGAGAAATAAAGTACACAGGCCCAGTGCAGACATAACTATGGTTTCTTGCCTTAATGTTAGTAAAGATCCCAAACAGAGTGAAACCCCATGACTGAAATTGTTAAACAAAGGCTGCTTCCAGAATGCATGTAGCAGCAGATAACCAGAGAAACCACTTGCAAGCAGAAAGACTGCAATGGCTGGGGAATCAAACTGTTAGCCTCAAGTCTTTAAACATGGTTTGGGTTAAAAAAAAACACCTTAACTGTGGTTAAGAAAAGCAAACCATGGCTTGTGATACATTTGGATTGGGTCACAGATGAAAAAGCTTCACACTGGCAATTACGTTCTCCATGTGGAAGGAAGATTCCTCCAATAAAGCAATAAGCAACTTTAGAGACCGATATTTCCAACAGGACAAACTTCTGATATCACAGAGATATGCACTTGTGTCAGAGCTTGCTGGAGCTAAGCAAGTCTGGGTGCGGACAGTCCTTGGATGGAAGGCCACCTGGAAATCTTGTGTGTGCCACCCTGAGTTTAACAGGAAGGCAGAATACAAACAAAGCCACATAGGACATACACAAAAACAAACCAGCCTGCTCCATTTACAGCATTTACTAACGACGTGTCTGCCGTGGTCCCAGCCCAGGAATCCCTAGTCCTTCCCAGGAAGGTAACTGTGCCACCTGGACTCTGGTAACTGGGCCAAACTTTTTGGAGGATCAGGAAAGACCTGATCATGAGAAAAGCTTTCTCCAAAAGAGTCCCCAAATCCTGAAACCTCACTGCCTAGAAGAAGCCAACAGCTGCAGAAAAAGGCACCAGGTCAGATGCCCAGACTATAGAGTTCTGCTGAAACAATGTGCCACAACTGCAGGACTGCTCATTATGGTCCTGACCCAGCACCTTAGTCTTTGCCCAAGGCCCTTGCCTGGCCTGCGTTTACAGTATATTCCAGAACCCTAGACATACTGGACTCCATCTTGCATGGGTTATTATCACCCCTTGGTGGTGGGTGTCACAATGGATCTGGGTAATGGCAAGACTAGCTACAGTGGCCTCTTGGACCACGTAAACCCTGCCATCAAGATGTAGGACAGTTAACTCAATTTTCCAAATCTTTTGAAAAGACTTCCGCTTCAATATTTTGTCTATAAATGTCTGCGGGGACCCAGCACCTGCTTACTGTTTTAATGCATTTTCAGCCCTGCCGTTCAATACGAGTACGGTGCAGGTTTTAAGCAGCAATCAATAGTTACATTAGCTATTTAGGTACCATAATTAAAAACACTCAGTTGCATTATAGCTATGACATCAACAGCCCACTCCCAAGATTATGGGGCCCGTCACAGCAAGACATCAATAAAGCGCCCCAGAACAACGTTGTTCTTTCTTTGGAAAGTGGTTGTACACATTTGAGAGGCAGCAGAGAACTTCTATGCCCAAGATCAAGCCATTTTAAAAAATAACCCACTTCATGGCGCCCCAATTACACTGGCATCATGCAAACAGAGATATAAACAGAGCAGCCATTAATCCCAATGGCAAAACAGCTTCCTTGTTACTCAGCTCTTGAGCAGAGGAAAAAAGTCAGCACAAAGCTGCTTTGTCTCAGTGCCACAAACCTTTCTCATGCAAGCCTCTCCTGCCTCCTGGAGTTCATTGTTTGTTGAGTTAAGTGCCTTGAAAAGCGCAGCAATGATTTTCTCTCTCGACTGCGGCAAATAATTGCAGGCAGCTAAGGCATCTGCAAAAATCAAAGGAAATTGAGCTTCCTTATTAACTGGAAATTCAAAAGGTTAAGAAACAACTCTTTTGTTTTTATTTCTATAACGCTTCTTTGATTTCTTCCCAAATTACAGACGGCTTAACATGCTTTGCCAACAGCAACAGGCTTCAGAAGAGGGGGTGGTGGCAATCATTTGTAGTTTTACAAGTAGCCGATTTCCAAAGCACATTTAGAATTCTGGACCATTCACCATGTGTGAAGAGAGGGAAAATGTTCCAGAAGAGGAGAGAACGGTGAATGACAAGCGGTGAAGAGAAAAAGGCTGTGATCCGTTCCTGGCAGGTGAACACGGCCCCTGGCTCTGCCAATGAAATGGAATTAGTATTGCATGCTGATTTACTTAGCCAAACTTTGATACCATAACAACAAAAATACCTGCCCTGCAACACAAAAGCTTGCTAGCACAGAGAAGTCTTCAGCAAATAGCAGCAGAAGGCAAGGGAGATGAACACCACCAGGAAATGTATTCCACAATTGGGTGCAGCCACTGAGAAGGCCTCACCCAACTGCGCTTCCACTATAGTCATGCCACAGAAGGGTCTCTCTACTAGACTTTGAGCAGTGAGCAGCTTGATGCAAGACGAGGCGATCCCTAAGATATCCTAGACCCAAGTTATCCAGGACATAAAAGCCCACCGCCAAGACTTTTAAAGACGCCCAAAAACAAACTGCCAACCAGTGCTGTTGTTTCAGGGAAAGTATAATATAGTCTTCTTGAATGAGCAGCCACCAACATCCATGATGCCGCATTCTGGACCAACTGAGGTTTCCCAATACAGTGGTACCTTGGGTTACATACGCTTCAGGTTACAGACTCCGCTAACCCAGAAATAGTGCTTCAGGTTAAGAACTTTGCTTCAGGATAAGAACAGAAATCGGGCTCCGGCGGCGTGGCAGCAGCAGGAGGCCCTATTAGCTAAAGTGGTGCTTCAGGTTAAGAACAGTTTCAGGTTAAGAACGTACCTCCAGAACGAATTAAGTACTTAACCCGAGGTACCACTGTACTCTCCAAAAGTGAGTTACAAGTCCCAACAGCCTTAGCAAGCATAGCCAATGACCCAGGACAATGGGAACTGTGGTTCAGCAACAACTGGAAAGCCAAAGGCTCCCCACTCCTGCACAAGTTCCTGGATTTGCTCCATGGCACCAGTTTTTAAAAGTGTATCAGCGAGAAACAAGGTCAGAGGAGACAGTTCTGAGCTAGGTGAACCAACAGTGTGACTCGGTTTAAGGGAGCCACGTATGTTTATATAGTTAAGTTGGTGCTCAGCCTACTACTATGCTACAGATGCTACTGCAGACTGCAGACATCCTTATATCTACAGGGCCCCATCCTTTTCCCACTACAGCATCAACCCTAGTGCTTTCTATACAATGCAGCATATAGCACCCGTATTCAAAGTCTTATTAAACTTACTCAGTGCTGCAATCCGAAGAGGTACCAATGACGGAAGACTCTTGTAGCAGGGCAATTTCATCAAAGCACAGTCTTCAGCCTCACATAAATTCAACAGCTGGAAGTGGAGATGGAAAAGAGTTGACTCCTTGTTTTGAGCCAGGGAGCGGGGCTCTAAACACACTTTAAATTGTTTACCTGTCATTTTAACAAGGCACTTTGAAGCCAAACACAACCATTCGAATTTCATTAACAAAAAAATCAGGTGTTGCATTTTGGAAGGTTTTCCCCATCATTGTTTACTGTTTTAATGTGACTAGACTAATGCACCCTGCCTTGTAATTACATAACTGCTCCAAATTGTTTACTTAAATATTGTATCCCATTACCTTTTTGTCCATTTTGAACCATCATTACAAACAATGGATCAGTCTGATAGTCCCAATTTTATTTATTTATTTTATAAAATTTATATACTGCTTGATTGTAGCAAAACGGCAAAGCAGTTTAGAGAAAATATAAAACAAAATTATCACTAAAACATCTACAACTATAATTTAAAACACACGGGAGGTTCAAACTGCAATAAAATAGACTAAAACAATTCAAAACTCCTAAAAAAACCTTTCTAAACATCTGGGTAGCCCTTGTCTAAATAAGAATGTCTTCAGCAGGTGTCAAAAAGAACACAGTGAAGGTATTTCAATTATCTGCATCTGACCCATATAAAAAGCAGATCAGAGCTGCTCATCGTAATTCTTTTAAAACTATGTGGTATATACAATGTCTCCCCATTTAAAAATGCATTTCACCTTACAAGAGGTTATTGTAAATGAATTTTTTTTAAAAAAACCCAAATTAAACTTCACAAAATAAACAAGTATAGCGGCATCAGGAAGAAAAGCCAAGGCATTCTGGCAAGGGCACAATGTCTAAATATAGTAACATTAATTAATTACAGTTGGTGAATGACAGATTTACTAAGCATACTTACACTTCTCAGTTGTATCAGTTTTGCATTGTTTAAGAACTATGGTTGCCCTCCAAATAATCCTGCTACTCTCAAGTGTATGTACATAGGGTGGTAGCCCAAAACTGCATCGTGGATAAACCCATGGAGACTAGTTTTAAAATTTGTGAACATAAAGACCAAAGGGAAGTACCTCTGTATAGAACACTTTGTGTTCTACAACATTTAGATCCATGGTGAAAAGTCTGGGTTGAAGTGTGGTGCAGAATGTGTTCCCCTCCATCAAACCAATCTGGGCATTTGCAGGTTGATGCCTAAGTAAGTGCTTTTTCGGAGGAACCATGTCTTGGAGGACCTAGAAAATAGCAGAGAGCATCAGAAGAGGGGTCTTGGTTTGTGTGGTCTAAACGCCACCTTTCTCTTTCCCTCAATCATCGCAGACTCTTCTTATATGCAGGATTATCAAACCCAAATTCAGGACACACAGTAAACATCACTCCTTCAATACAACCATCCACAATTAAACCTGCAAAGTCTCTCACTGGTTGCTAGCATTAGATAACCTCTGTGCTGCTTCCATGACGTACAAGGTCAAAATCATGACTAATCCTTTGTGCACTAATCATAGTATTTTAATCTTTCAAAATTCCCGTTATCACAAGATCATCAGACACAGCACAAAAGTGGATATAGCAAAGTATATGCAGAATGGAACACTGGTCTAAAGAAAAACAAGGCCTGAAAAGTAATCGCATGGGAGGATTCCCAGAATGTGCAGTGCAAAGAGAAATTCCATGTAAATCTCAAGAAAATAAAATTAGCCAGAGTGCTTAGAGCAGGGCTAGAGAACCTGTACACCTCCAGATGCTGTTTGACTAACAACTTCCATCATCCCCAACAATGCTGGCTGGGACGGATAGGAGTTTGAGACCAACAACATCCAGAGGTGCCCGTGGATGAGCCATTCAAGCCCCTACAGAGACTTAGGACATTTATATCCCTCTTCCTTCCAAGGGCACCTAGGGCAGCAAACACATCAGTGAGTATAAAGAATACAAGGAAAAATAAAACCTAATACAAACTTCTAAAAACCATTTTAAACATCGAGCTCAATTGGAAATATCAAGCCAATCGGTATCTCTCAACCTACTTATCACACAAGGTTGTTGCGAGAATAAAATATGGAAGGAAAAATGATGTGTGCTGCCAAATGCTCATTCAAGGAAGGCTCAGATAAGCACCCAATGGATAATATTTAGTTCATGGGCAAGCATGGCCAAGGAGATGGGACTCGGGAGACCTGAATGCAAAGCATGACTCAGCGAAGGGCTTGCTGGGGAACTTAGGAGCTATGCTTACCCAGCTGCAGCTCTTGTATCACCTTTTCCAGGGAGTTATCACACAGATTAATACAGGATCAGTAATGAAAGGGCTTTAACATTGCATATGTACAACCTGTGATGTGAAACGATTATAGCCTCTCAGCCCAATAATCCTCCCAGGATTGTTAAAAGGATAAAATGAGCTCTTTGGAGGAAAAAGTGGTATGTAAATGTTAAAAAATAAATATATTTAATAAAATGCAGCAGAATGAGGCAGCAGCATTCTGAACTGGCAGAGTAGACTGCAACCCTTAAGGCTGCAACGATTTCATGTTTGAATGCTCTCTCTTGTGAAAAGTCCCTGAAAGCAAAACACCGAGAACATCCAAGAGACAGATTCTAGCCAAGCCAATCCCACGTGGTGGTGATGATTTACTATTTACAAATTATAAATGTGCTAGTTTTCTATTTCCAGAGAGCATTTTTTCCCCAATAAAGAAGCGTTGTGAAATGTGACTCCTCACCAGCAGATTGCAGTGCTACAGTTCACACTGCTATCTCAGCCCGCTGCATGTGTCAATCAGGTCACAGACAATTAAACGTTAACAGGCTGCCTCACCTCTTTATGCGGCTCCATGATCACAGTGACGCTTTTCCCCGTGACTTGGGCAAGCACCTGCAAGGAGTGCATCGCTTGCTTCCTTACAGTGGAGTTTGGAGAGGTCACCTCTCGCACCAGGTCATGGGTCACGTGATGGAAAGACTTTTCCTGGGCCGAGAGGATGTCTTCTGTTTTCTCTTCATCTTTCAGAGGAGTCGCGCACCTGATCAGGAGCTGTTCCAGGGTGGTTTTGGCCATAGCAACTGCTCCGTTCGAAACCTATACAGATTGCAGAAGTGTCAGTGTGTTGCCAATGCAAACTAATGAGCAGCGCTGGAGTACCAAATTCAACAGTGAAGTGACCAGCTTGCAAGAACATTCCTGCTTGAACGTGGATTGGAAACTTTACACAGAGGACCAGTGTGGTCACCCACTTTCTCAAAGGGCCCATCGCCATCAGGACCACCATCCCTGACACTGTCAGAGCCACGGTGCAGCACAGCTGTTTGCTGCCGCCACCAGCCAATTAATCCCAGTTCCCCTCCTGCCTGCAGTTGTGTTTGCCCAGCATCTGCTATTTGTCGCGGGCATCGTATCATGATGGGAGATTGTGTCCATGATGCTATTATTACGGGAGCCAAGCTGGTACTCAGCTCTATGCCACAGCTACCATGTTAAATTCACCAAGATGCAATACCCAACATCTGCACTACGTCTTGGGAAACCTTAACATGGCAGCCACTCCTGCAGAATGGAGCCAAGCGCCAATCTGGTTCCACTAAGAGGCACCACTGCCCACTGCTGCTGGATAAACACACAGGAAGTAGGAGGCAGTGACAAAAGAAGCAGGAAGCAGCCATGCCAGGCAGGCAGGCAGCAGTAGCACCAGGCAGGGGAGTCAGACTGGTGCTGGACAGAGGGCCAAGGATAGCAGCTTGTGCTGGCTACACAGATACATTTCCAAAGCCAGAATGAATTGGTGGTTTAATGTTTCCAAGGTGAGATGTCAAAGCACACCTCATCAGTAAAGTGGAAGTGTCTGTCTGGATGAACAGCACGTGACAAAACCTCACTCAGTGAAGTTCAGTTATCTTTAAAAGTCTTGCTTATCCAATTCCATGCTGTTTTTCTTCCCCACGTTTAGTCACACTGAAACATTGCTATTTAGCAAATGAACGCTTCCCTAGTTTTCCATGCAACCAAAAATAGTAATTACACATACAAAGTTGAAAGAGAAAAAGGCAGGTCCGCATGTAGCGGATTCGATGCTCGTTTTAATCTGGATTCGTAAAATCTCTTTCCTCGCAGGAGTACCATTCCCTCTGGCCTTCTTTGAACCCTGATGAGGGACACAAAGACTGACCAACCTTTCCATTTAACCAGATTTTGAAGGCACAGCTTAAGGCTGACTTCAACTCCTTTTTAGCCTTTAACCATGGTTAACAATAATGCAATATACCCCTTAACAGTGATGAAGGTAAGAGACAGAAATGTGATCCCAAGACAGAATAAAGTGCCCGTGTCTGATATCTTAACCATGGTTAAACGGGGGCCACTATCACATCCCCGCATAGTGCTGGTCAAGCAATCTCAGGCCCAACAACACACCTGTGAAACAGGAATGATGCTGACTTCACTCACGGTGAATGCCTACTGAGAACGAGCCAGATGAATCTACCATGTCCTTCATGGTAAAAATCATACAACTATTAAGCATCTGTGTAAGAACCTCCAAGTTCTTCACCAGTTTTCAGTGAGAAGTATCATTACAGAAGCTCAATGCAATGGTGAAAAAAAGCAGGCGATAAGCTGTCTGGACAGGGACCAAAACTCAGTCTTGGAGCTCTACATGCTGAAGGTCCAGGGCTCAACCCCCAGCACCACCAGGAAGTACACCGGGAAAAGATACTATGGAGAGCTACTACCAGTCAATGCAGGCAATAGTGGACTAGATGGACCAACCATTGGTCCAAGCAGCTTCCTATAATTGATATGAGTCTTAAATACCTCTCCTGTTAGGTCCATCATGACAAACAGCAGCGCCTTGAGGAAAGTCTGTTGATTCTGGAGAACCCAAATGAGAGGCAGCCGCTCCATGAGAAATTTGATGGACACCACTCCCCCGAGCTTCGCGTACCAGGCTTGTTCATAGCAACAAGCGCACAGCCGCTCCACGATGTAGGAGAACAAGGGAAGCTGGCAAGCCTAGAGGGTTAAGGAAAGAAGCAAGCAAATGTGCATCAGTCAGAAAGGCGCTGGGCTGTTCAAAGCAAGATCGCATCTGCAAAGCTGGAAGTGAGCTTCGTTACCCTTTCCTTTGATCCCAGGATGATGCTGGCAACATCAAATATCACGGCTAGGGCCACCTCTCCAATTTTGCAGAGCTCTTTCTCCTCGTACGCCATGCAGATGGCGATGGCATCGATAAGCACCAAGGGATCCATGCCTTTGGATCCGTTTTCTTCACTGTGGAACATGGCCGTGCTGGGCTGGCTTCCAACCTGGTAACACTGAAGCAAGAACGGACCTGGGATTTATAGTAAGGCGGGGAAGAGGAGGAAGTAGAAAAGAAGGAGGCTTCAATTAGATGAGAAGGAAAGAGCAGCCCTGCTGGGTCAGAATAAAGGTCCACCTGGTTCAGTGTCCTGATCTCCCCGGACCGCGGGTATAACCAAATGCTTCCAGGAAGTCCACAAGGAATGAGTGAAGGCATTGGCAACTGCTGCCCAGAGGTATACTGCATAGGACCATGTAGGCCCAACTTAGCCATTGTGGCCAAGAGTTGTTGCCAGGCTGGGTAAATACCTTTTAAAGCCATTGATGCCATTGGCCTCTGCCATATCTTGTGGCAGTGGATTCCACAAATCAACCCCACATGGTGCAAAGAAGCCCTTTTTCTTGCCCATCCCAAATCTGCAGTCAATTTCATTGGGTGAGCCCAAGTTCTTTGATGGCAAAGACGCGAAGGAGTCCGCTCCATTTACTTCCTCCACCCCATACCTAAATACCATAAACTGTTACTGTCATAGACCTCCCCACCCACCCAAAAAATTATGTACAGTAATACCTCGTGTTGCGTAACCTCTAGGTTACAGAATCTTTGGGTTACGACTGCGGCAAACCCAGAAGTGTATACTTCCGGTTTTCACCGCGCACGTATGTGCACAAGCGCTCAACTGCGCCCTGCACATGCGCAGAAGAACTCAATTGCACCCCGTGCGTGTGCAGAAGGGCACCTCTGGTTACGAAGTTTTCGGGATACGGCCAGGCCTCCAGAACGGATCCTGTTCGTAACCAGAGGTACCACTGTATTCCTCTTAACTGCCATTTATCATAACAATTTCAGGCAGCATACAATAGTGTGAATGGCACCATTCACAGAAACTAATTAAAACCGGGTATCAACAACATGCACTTAATGACCTGAAAAAGAATGATATCTTCGCCTGAAAACAAAACTGCCGTGCTTTTACTCCAGGCTTCTTGTTAAAGAGTCACCAACCTGCTGCCCTCCAGAGGTTGTTCTGGCTAGGGCTGATGGGAGCTGTAGTCCACCAACATCTGGAGGGCACCAGGTTGGTGATGGCTGGCGCAACATTTACTTACCACACTGCTGGGCAACTGCCACCATGGTGTAATGCCGAATTAAGCTGGCTACAAATGGAAGAGCGCTGGGACGCAAGTCTTTGATCACTGCCGACATGAACGCCCCTGTCAACGCCTGCTCAAACGTCTTACGGGCAGGTGTGTCCTGGGCTTTGTACCGATGGGAAATGATTACGCTGGGAATCGACTTCTCAGTAAAGCTGCAAAAAGCAAAACAAATCAACAATTTTACAGATTTACTTTAACTGAGAGAGAACATTTTGTTCTGATCGAGGGATGAGAAGCTCATCTGAAACCACATCCGATGTGTCCTGTGCCACAAGGACGCACTGAGGAAATGCAGCTCATAGAATCGCAGAACTGTAGCTCAGCATCAGGAGAACTGTAGAACTGTAGCTTAGGATCAGGATCAGGCCACAGCTGATGCTAGCCATCTGAATCTGATTCTCAAAACCATGGCAAACGTGTCAAGGCTTGCAACCAAATAGTATGGATACAGCCAAGAGAGTTTGTGTTCACTTACCCAGAGCTCAAAGGGGTTAACAGGAGCACCAAGCTGAAGTCTTACATGATAGGCTAATTTCATCCTGAGGATTTACTATCAAAATGTCTACTGCATCATCTAAATGCCTGAAACTGGTTTTAAATAGGAACAGTAATTCCCCGAGTAACTCAAGTTTTGCAATAAAAAACATCAATCTGTTTACTAATAGTGCAAGCTCAGTGCCTAACAGAATGAGCTTTGAACCAGGAAATCCCCCATCCAAATCTTGCCTCCACCACAAACTCAGCAAATGGCCTTGGGCAAAGGAATATATCTCAGCCTCAGTCCCTTATTTATAATAATAACGGGACAGTGCTGTTGAGCTTTCCATAAGGCTGTTGTAAGGAATACTGAACTAGTAACGCATATGAAGCATTCTGAATGTTCTAAAATGCAAGAAAAGTGTTCAGTAACATAGTTCGGTTGGAGATCATCTGTTTCGCATGCAGATGGCCCCAGGTTCATTCCCTGGCATCTCCAGGTAGGGCTAGGAGAAAAGACTTCCTGAAACCCTGGAATGCTGCTGCCAGTCAGTGCAGACAGTACAAGGTATAGGTTCCTTTGTACTACAAGATGTTCACTGTCCCTGGCTGCCATTAAAGTCCTCCATAGGCAAGTGTTATCAGTTCCAGGGGTCTATTCTTTCCTTTTAACAGTGATTCAAGCTAAATACCAGGGATCCATTTACCACCCTCTGGCAAGCATGACACGACACCCAGCCATGAACCTGAGAAGGACCAAGGTATTGCCCCCTGATCAGTGTGTCTGATCAGCAACCCGTGCATTTTCTGCATCCAGGTTTGTCATCTCTTTCCCCACCTATTTATTTCCTTCTATCTCAACATTGCAGAGCTGCACTACAAATCACCCAAACCACCAAACCTGTTTGGTTGTGTATAATGTTATTCCAACTCAGAACAGACCCACTGAAATTAATGAGCATGACTAATGTTGGCCCATTAATTTCAAGGGGTCTACTCCGAGTAACACTCACTTAAGAGGCGACCCTCTGCAGAATGCAACCCCCAAGAACTAGGCGCAGCCTGCCAACCTTAGTTTTGCAAGCCATCATAAAAGAATCTTACTTCGGATGGGCGAGAAGCTGATACAAAGCGTGTTTGTTATCATCCAGGCTCATCATGGCCACCAAGAAGCATTTGATCACCTCCCAGGCCTGTCTCCGGTAGTATGGCTCTGTGTTCGCACTCTTCAAGCAGTCCAAGGCAGTCTCGATGGCCTAAAACAATGGAAGCAATTTGCTTCAGTATACCGTAAGAACAAAAAAGGTGATGCATTTTAGAAGCTGCCTAGCTAAAAAATTGCACAAGCTTCTGTGATGCCCGCTGGCTTAGATCAGTGGTCCCCAAACATTTTCTCCCCCAGACCACTTGAAAATTGCTGACCGTCTTTTCTTTCCCCCGCTGCCAGTTCTAAAAACTACAATGTGCTGTGCCAGTGTTTATTGTTTTTAATTGTATTTTTATTGCGTCTTTGTTTTGCACATTGAATTTTATTGTATTACAATTTGAATTCTGAAGGGTATTCAGACCACAGTCTGGGAACCCCTGACTTCAGTATCTTTAAGAGGGGATTACATTACAAAGTCACATGCAAGGGCACCCTTCTAGGCAGCAACCACAAAAAATGGTGAGGAGCACAGCACTATGAACTACAATGTATTGATAATGAGAAGAGTTTACAATAAAATAGACAAAATAATGAATACATTTGCAAGGCTTACAGTGAACCACAAAGCACAAAAATTACTGAAGGATGCTCTAAGCAACTGACAAATATAATTACACTTGCAAAGCATACATTTCACAGTGACAAACCATACTGCACAAGAATTATTATTGCACTGAAGAACGTTCTAAGCAGCTGACGTTTCAGCTGCTTAGAGCTTTCTTCGGCACAACAATAATAAAAACAGCACCAATAATTATAATATAATAATAAAGTATGTTTTGTACTGAAGGGCTCACTGTAAGCCTTGCTGGGACATACATTTTGCAAGTGTAATGATATTTTGTCTACTTTATTGTAAACTCTTCTCGTTATCAATTTCTTGTTGGTCACAGTCATACGCTCTTCAGCATTTTTTGTTTGTTTAGTTGTTTGTTTAAAAGAGGATTAGACAAATTAGATGACTATCAGCAGATTTGATAAGCAAATGGAATTCCCAAATTCAGAAGATGTATATGGCTTGAATATCAGCTGCTGGAGAGCAACATTGCATGCTTTGAGTGCAGATTGCCTAAGAATGTAACAAAAGCCCTGCTGATCCAGGCCAATGGCCCACCCAGCATCCTGCTCTCACGGTGGCCAACCAGATGCATGATGGGAAACCCTCAAGCAAGACTTGAGCGCAAGATCACTCTTCCCAATCCTGCGGTTTCCAGCAACTGGTATTCAGAAGCATTACTGCCTCCGACTGTGGAGATAAAAGCATCAATATGGTGGCTGGTTCTTCTTCTTTGGTGATCACTCCTAGCCGAGTAAGACTGTCTTCCATAAACACAATTTTAACAATAAGTCCGTAAGTGGCTGTGGAGGCCAATTCTGGATCCACACATCCTTCCACAGTGGGGACATTGGTTTCCAGGCAGGAGTTGATCACGGTGTGGATTTGCCAAGCGTGCCTTCCTCTTAGCACGTTTCTCCCTTTTGCCCTGAGTTCGAGTGTCTTCAAAGCCCATGACACCTTTGGTAAAGGCTGTTCTCCAACTGGAGCGCTCGCAGGCCAGTGTTTCCCAGTTGTCAGTGTTTATACTACATTTTTTTAGATTTGCCTTGAGACAGTCTTTAAACCTCTTTTGTTGACCACCAGCATTACGCTTTCCATTTTTAAGTTTGGAATACAGTAGCTGCTTTGGAAGACAATCATCAGGCATCTGCACAACATGACCAGTCCAACGAAGTTGATGTTAAAGAATCATTGCTTCAACACTGGTGATCTTTACTTCTTCCAGTACACTGATATTAGTTCGCCTGTCTTCCCAAGTGATGTGTAAAATTTTTCGGAGACACCGTTGATGGAATCTTTCAAGGAGCTGGAGATGGCGTTTATAAGTGGTCCATGTTTCACAAGCATATAGTAAGGTTGGTAGTACAATAGCTTGGTAAACAAGCATTTTGGTTTCCCTGCAAATGTCCCGGTCCTCAGGCTGGTAGCTACTGATAGCCTTATCATCTATGAATTTGTCTAATCCTCTTTTAAAGGCATCCAGGGTTACAGCACAACTTTGTGGGAGCAAGGTTCATAGTTTAACTACACGCTCTGCTTTCTTTTGTCTGTCCCATAAATACCTGGAAGGACCTTTGATCCAGCAATACTAAACATAAAACTGAGATCTGAAGTCACTGAGATACACACACAAAATGTACAATGCTGTTTTCTCGATTTAGGCACAGAAAGGTCTACAAAGGAATCTAGAAGCTTAGGAACATTTGCTCCTTCCTCCTGCTCTGCACCGACTTCAGCTGCAATTGCTTCACGCTCTTCCTTGCGGTGTGGCAAAGGTTTGCTCTCCAAAATGGTTCCCTAACAAGCCTTCTCAGAAGAGTTAAAGAGAAAGTGAGCCAAGTGCTTTGCACACACTGTAAATGGCAAAATGCTGCTTTAAGCATCTCATAAGGAAAACCAAACTTTCGTACAAAAAACCTTGCGCGACAGCAAAAAAGCACTCTATACATGAGACTCAGGAAAGGCATCTTGGAGTCTGAGACCAACTTAATGACAATTTATAGGAGTCCTTTCACGGCAACCACTCTGTGAAGCTCCAGGGCTCATGGTTTTGCCGACCCAAGGCAACCCAATAAAAGTTATCATCTCGACTTACTCTCTGATTTAATACACATGCACACACAAGTATGCTTTTGCTCCAAGATGAAGCAAGCAGGCACCCAGAATAGGACATTGATCAAATGTAACCCAGCTGAAAAATTCATCTGAGAGCCATGAAATAAGAAATTTCATTGCCTAACTGATTGTGAAAGGAAATCCAATCATCCATGCTTAAACGCTGGAGATAAAATTATGTAGATAAAAGTGACCTTTGAATGCTAAGGACTCACACACACACACACACACCCTAACAACAGAACCACTCTTGTTTGCAGGGGGGGGGGGGGAATAGTATTTCCAGTCATGAATGAAACTGGTCGCTTGCCTCTCCTACACAACCTTTCTCAAGTTTTCAATAAAAAAAACAATGAGTTTTCCACAGACCACTGAGGTGGAACTTCTCTCACTATACAAGGCTAACACGAAAGATGGATTTCTTCTGTTGGCACTTCATTCCAATTCTGGAGAGATCAACTGTTTTTACTCCCAGCTCTGTGAATGCATAGTGTAAACAGAGATTGCTTCCTACTCAACCCGAAAAAGCTGGCAGGAATTTTATTTAGTATGGGCATATCTACAGCACTTTTCGTTTTATGGCTGTCTATGCAAAGACAGATTTCTAGTCTATATTCAAAGTAAAATAATGGCGTATTTGAATTCAGAACTGCAGAGACGTAATGCTAAGGGGGAGAAAAATTTAGCCAGAAAGGTTTCACTTACTGTCTGGCAACAATGAGGTGAAAATATCCTGTCTTGGCGCAACAGGATAATTAGTCCTATTTATAAAAAGCATTAATGGCGAGGAAGAGAAGAGGCCAAATTGGATCAAAGCTGAGACATCGTGACCTGCCAAATGCTGTTAAGTGATTCAAGAGTTCACAGCCGGGATGCAAGCCCAACAACAAAAATATGCAAGCTAAAATATACCCATCATTTAAGTGGCAGGTTCTGTTGGATTAATTTGCAAGAAAGCTCAAACCAAGTAAGTATTTAACAACTAACACTACACACACAAACACGAAATTGTTTGCCTTAGTCTACTATGTCCTAAATACAGACTCAGAAATTTTATAGGCCACAGCAGGATTCTCCTCTCACCACCATTACAATGCCCTTCTGAGCTGATCATAGTCTTCACTATGATGGCAGAAAGAGATGAGCTACAGGCATAAGCTCCATACCTATGCAACAATGGATTTTAGATGGGTCTCAAGTATAATGGAATCATCATGCAGCCCACACAGACTTAATACAACAATCCTAAACATACTTTCTAAGAAGCAAGCTCCATTTAACAACTTCATGTTTCACAAAGGTTGCAACAGGCATCAACAGGATCTTAAGGAATTTCTGTAGCATAAGTAGTCTCTTGTCGGCAGCTGATGGAACAGACTTCCTCAAGATGGAGCCTTCCTGATGCTTCTAATACTGCTCCCAGCAGGGCCAAAGGTCAGGGATGATAGGAATTGCAATCGGAAAACATTGGGAAAGCACCAATTTGGAAAAGGCTGCAGCAGAAGCCCTTCTAGAATATTTGTGGAAAGGGAATTATTTTGCTATTGGCATAAATATTAAACCTTACCTTCTCCATTGGGAGCTGGATCGATGCTTTGCAGTCGGAGAACTCTGCCGTAATACTGGGGCCTTGAATCTCCGTCACGACATACTGCAACTTCTGAGACTCCTTCAGCATTTTTCTGTTGCTGCCACCGAACTTGCCAAGCACACGATAAGCAACGTGGGAAATGTTCTCTGCTGGATTGCGCAGTGTCCGCCACAAAGCCTTGGGAAAAAGTTTTAAAACATCCATGTGTAGTTCAGAACAATGTTGGTTCAAAAGAATGCCATATGCTGTACAGTGGTGCCCCGCAAGACGAATGCCTCGCAAGACGAAAAACTCGCTAGACGAAAGGGTTTTCCATTTTTTGAGTCGTTCCACAAGACGAATTTCCCTATGGGCTTGCTTCGCAAGACGAAACATATTGCGAGTTCTTGCAAGTTTGTTTCCTTTTTCTTAAAGCCGCTAAGCCGTTAATAGCCGCTAAGCCGTTAATAGCCGCTAAGCCGCTAATAGCCGTGCTTCGCAAGACGAAAAAACCGCAAGACGAAGAGACTCACGGAACGGATTAATTTCGTCTTGCGAGGCACCACTGTACTTTTTTAATTTTGACAGTGAATCCTGGAAGACCTGCTCACTGCCTTGCAGGCCTTTCCCCACCTGCCCTGGAATGGTGGGGCCCTGACTGATTCAGCTGCAAAAGCTGAGTCTGCTGAACAGACTCTAGAGTTGGGGTATTGTTTAGGGGGCTTTGTGGCGGTGACCGGGGGGGGGGGTAGTTTCTGTTATTAATTCTTTGTATCTTTAGTTTACACTTTGTGTGGAAATTGTTCAGTTTGGTTGTGTATCTTTTTCATGCTTTATTCATTGCTTCTGATTACTTTCATTACGTTGCAATTATGAATCTTTTTCATGTTGTAAGCCACCTTGAACTATGGAAAATTGTGATGTATACATGTTTTGTAAGCCACCCTGGACTCAGATTTGCTCAAAGGTACAAAAATATTTTAAATTAACTGTTAATTAATTTGGGGAAGAGCCGCAGTGGCAGAGCACCTGCTTTGCATGCAAAAAGGATTCAATTCTCAACATTTCCAGGCTGCGCTGGGAATATCACTTGTCTTTAACCCTGGAGATCCATGGCTAGTCAGAGTGGAGAATACTGATCTTGATGGACCAACAATCTGACTTCTTATGGTCCCAATTAAAGCTTCCCAAGGCAGCTTCTTATGGTCCCAATTAAAACAAATAAAAATAAACATGAACACTTTCAAATCTGTTTAACAGCAAAGTGAGGGAAGACATACAAAAACAGAGAAAGATAATCCCTGTTATACATCAACATGACTAAACAAGTCAGGATTTTCTCTAGTCTCCCACCCTTGGCCAAAAGACAAATATTAGAATTTGATGTTAACATTTTTCTAGGGTACAACAACCTACATTTTCATTCTTTGAAGGAAGGGGGGGGCAGAATTTAGCAACAAACAGTAAGAGAAAAAATATGCAGAAAGCCTTTGAAAAGTTAAAAATACAAGTGAAACTCCCCACAAATCACCTCAAAGACATAGTTCAATATCAAACCTTGGTTGTCAAACGTAATCCGTTCTGGAAGCCCATTCAGCATCCGAAATGTTTGACAACTGAGATGCGTCTTCCAATTGGCTTTAAGAGCCTCCTGCACTCTAGCGGAAGCCGTCTAAGGTGTTTGGCTTTCGAAAAACGTTAGAAAACCGGAACATTTACTTCCGGGTTTTCGGGAGCCAAAATATTCCAAAACGGAGGCATTTGGGAGTCGAGGTTTGACTGTATCACAGTAGGTTCAGGACCTCACAAAGTAGCACAGCTAGCCGAAGAGATGAATTAAAACCCCTATATTTTACACATACCTGCATTAACCGGCCATTTTGCTATTACAGAAAACAAAAGTCAAAAGGACGACTCAACCCCCATTTAACAGGAAAGTTTCTTCCAACGTTCTATCACCGTCAAAGAGATGGCCAAGGCTAAAACAAAGCAGGCCAGATAACTGAGCAAACACTGACCTCTAAAGGTCCCTTCTGATAACTGCATCTTTACCTGCATAAGCTCTGCCCGCACAGGTTGGATGTGATCATACAGGAAGTCTGGCTGTAGGTTATCCACACACAGCTCCAAAGTCCGCAGGCCCTGGCTGACCAGCGTCTGGGATCCATTCAAGGCAGACACCAAGGGATCCATCAACATTGGCAAATAAGGAAGGAGGGAGCTCAGTCGGACTGGCACGGTGAGGCAGAGCTCTACAAACAGATCCTTCATGTGCTGCTTATGCAGGCCGCTTTGCAGCATGTTAAGCCCTGAAATGTGACAGGTGGCGTCAATAACAGCCCAGATTTGCTACCAACAATCATGGACATAAAAAGGAGGTGTATATCCCGCCCCGCCCGCCCCCCCTGCCCCCGGCTTCTGCTCTGACCTTGCAGTAGGTTTGGTAGCAAGGGCAAGAATTCCTGATACAGGAGATCGTGGCTCCCTCCTCCAATCGATCGGAAGAGAGCTCTGAGCAGCAAGAAATAGTTGTAGGGCTCCTTGGCTGTCTGTGCAAGTTCCATGGAGCTGTTCACAATCTTGTGGAGGTGTGGCTGCAAAAAAAAATTTTAAAAATCGAAAAACAGAAGAATAGAGGTTTTTCTTAAGGTGCACTCACACTGCCCGTTTAACAAGAAATCAGCAAAATATTTCCCAGGGACAAAGGCTCTTTCCTGGGAGACTGGAAACATCCTTCATTTGAGGTTTTTAACCAGAAGTTGGATGGCAGAGGTTGCTTAGTAGGGGGTTGGACGAAATGACCTTCTGGATCCCTCCCAACTCTATTATTCTGCGGTGGATGAATTACTAAGCTTAAGGAAGTTAAAGTAAATATATAACCAGGACATTTGATTTTCCTGCAAGCAACGGGAAGCATATCCGCACCACACCGTGGGACTTTGGGAAATCAAGTGAGCAGATTTTGGGTATTTTTCCCCTCCATTTTTGTTTTTTACTTAATAGAAGAGTTCTGTTGAAAGCTTGCAAAGTAACCTGGCTGAAAGCAAGTGAGTTTGTGTTTGGTCTGTGTCTGGATGGATGACAGCCTACGAACTGTAGGGACATGGCTTAAAATTCTATCGTGAAAGGAAGGCCAACTATAAAAAGGTACCAAGTGATGCATC
This sequence comes from Podarcis muralis, assembly GCF_964188315.1. NCBI lineage: Eukaryota > Metazoa > Chordata > Lepidosauria > Squamata > Lacertidae > Podarcis > Podarcis muralis. Next base: position 44,404,030 of record NC_135668.1, read on the forward strand.
CATGGAGGCAGACAAGGCTATCAATGACTACATGGAACCAGAGGCAACAGTGCCACTGAATACCACTCACTAGGGGACAAACAATGGAGGAGAGCTGTTACTACTTGTGGACTTCCAGAAGGCGTGTGACTGTTAAATAAATAAAGTGGAGATCTGCTTATTATAAAAGGAAGGGGAAACCAAAAAATCCAAGTCCTGGGGATCAATGGACTGAGCCAATGAGCTCTGCCCCAGTTTCTGAAGCATGCTGTACCATTTGTCATCCTATTTCCTTGTTCTCTCACACAGAACTGCATCAAGCTAACGCACAATGCACAAAGGGACCAACATGATTAGCACAGTACAATTTGGATTAATGCATCCTTAGAAATACAGAAGAAATTAAAAGCCTTGTGCAAGCTATTACAAAAAAAAGAAGAAGACAGATCGACAAGACTCGGCCCAGGTACAAACTCTGAAATAATTATGGGTTTTATTAACATCTAAAGGCCCTAGACCTTGCTTCACAATTGCTGCGAATAGCTTTCATCACTCAAATTAAATTGTCTACTCAAGGCCACACCATCAATTCTTGAGAATCAAATAATTTAACAGGCATGGAGTGGCGACGGCAGTATATCACACCATTTAAATTGGATTTGCCGTTTATAAAATGAAAGTGACCTTGGTTCTGGCAGCAGAATAAGGGAACACAATGCATCAGAGGCAGGATGCCTTACACATTTGGGGCTCCTTTACAAGACAGGAAGTGCTTGAGTTCAATTATTAATCCACGAATAATCAGGACTTCCTGGCAGAGGAACAAAATAGTGCACTGTGTATTTAAAACAGCAAGCCATCAAAGTCCAATAAGGAATGAACAGTGCCAATAAACTCTCATCGGAAGCAAAGCAGCTTTGTAAACATTGCTCAGGAACCGAATAACAACTTACATTCATCCAAATGTAAATCTGGATGAATTCTATTCTCCCCACTTTGAATAGCAAACTTTCCTATCTTATGTCACAAACTGCTTTTGATTGGTTTGCCAATTGGTTGATTGGTTGACCAATTCACATACATATGTATACAGTGTAACCTCTACCTGCGACCATAATCCATTCCGGAGGTCCATCCGGAGGTCGAAACAGGTCGCTGGGAGAGGCACCATTGTGCGCAGGCAGCGATCACCGCTCCTGCGCATGTGTGACCAGCGGCAAACCCAGCGGTTAGTTCCGGGTTTGCTGCGGACATTGGGCAAAATGGATGCAAGCAGAGGCAGACATAAGAAGAGGTTTGGCTGTATATAAAATCTACTAACAATAACATCGAGGAGAGCCTAGACAGTGGCTTTACTTATTCTGGCTTTAGAGAACTCTCAGGCAGTGTTTTCTCATTATCATGACATAAATTGGGTTACAGAGATGTTGTTGTTGTAATTTTAATCTTTCTAAAGCAGAAACTGGCTGGCACGTGGCCATCGCTTTGTACTACGCTGTATGTTAGACAATGGCTAAAACAATGAAATTGAACTCAAAACTGCTTTCAGAACTGCCCTCTGTTTCAAAAGAGGTTTGCTGTATAGCCTGATGCCTGAACGAAAGCAGACTTGAATGCACAAAGAAGCCACCCTGACAATCTTAAATTGTCATGTTTTACAGAGTGTGAACCTCCTTTACAATGCAATCCTACACAAATCCATTCAGAAATACGTCCCACCAAATTCAGCAGGACTTGCAAGGTAAGTGCATATGGGCTTGCGGCCTAAAGCTCAAAATCTCATGGGAACTACACTCTCTCTCTCTCTCTATATATATATATAGTGGTAGATACCATAAGATTTTGAGCTTTACACACACACACACACACACACACACACACGTACATTTCAGAAGTCAACCCTGGGCGCATTAAGAGATCTCACCATTTTTACCCGTTTGCAACATTTACCTTAAGCATCTGTTCGTTTTCCGCTGCAAAAAGTGAAACGGAGCCAAAGACTAACTTGAAAAGTTTGAGATACAGGTTGGAGAGCTCCACGTTGGAGCCCATCTCAGGCAACCGATCCAAGAGATACTCCACCAGGATTGTGGCAAACAGAGCTGAGGTAGTTGGGTTGGCCAAGAAAGAATTGGCAACAATCTGTCAAAAGGAGAGAATGAAACAATTAGGAATAACCACTGGCAATGATTTATTTTTTTAAAAAAAAAATTGCTTAATGTTATCGGTCACTGAGTTGATTTCAAATTGTTTTCAAGTAGCTTGCCTTTTTACAGATTTCATTTCACTGACATCCCATTTGATTCCACAAGAAGGAAACAAGAGTAGCAAGCTATGCATCAAATAACAGTTCCTCCAAACCACTGTCCATTTCCAGTGAGGACAAGAGCTATTGTCAGTTCAACTTAGTGTAGTTTATTGCTTAACCCAGCGTTTGCTAACCTGCTGCCCTCCAGATGATTTGGACTACAATTCCCATCAGCCCCAACAAGCCTAGCCATGCTGGCTGGGGCTGATGGGAACTGAAATCCAAAACATTTGGAGAGCACCAGGTTGGCGTAAAGGCGACAGAATGACAACACAGTGGCATGTTAACAAAGAAATCTTCCAAGCTCAACAGAAAGTTTTTGTCAGGGCTCACACTACTATCAAGTACACGAAACATACTACCTGAAGGGCATAGTTCTTAGAGATTCTTTCAACCATGTATGGAACTGTCGTCTGGAAGATTTCTTTAAAAGTCAGAGCATTCATCATTGTGAAGACACCAGCAAAATGCTCCAGGACCTCCTTCTCCTCTTTCATCCTGACGGTCTGGCAATTTGCAACTCGGATGTACGTCTGCCCATTTCCAGCTATTTGAACCTTTTGCAACGGAGACACAAGACAGGATTCAAGCCAACATGCATCCCCACCACCATTTGTACTGGCTTCCCGTCTCAAAATATCCAAAGCAATTGAAAAGCCGCAAATTGAAAAAATGATTTGGAATAAGCCATGGAGATTAAAATTACAGAGCAATTAAACAACAGCTAGGATACGTACCTGATAAATATCCAAAGCTTGCATTGCATATTTGACCAGCTTGATGTATATCTGTGTCTCTTTAGGTTGCAGCTGCTTATTGGGAATGAACTGAGCTTCTGAAAAAAAGAAGAAAAGGAATTGAAAGAGAAATTACTTCTTACTGCTAAAAAGTGTGCACTTGTGCAACAAAATGGGAAAGACTAGAGCTGCTCACAACAATTAATCGATCCCACAGTTTAATCTGCTTCAAAACTTTGAATCTAAAAGGTGCCCCCAATTAATCAGGCAGCACATTTAAATATGCATGTGACTATTTTTAAAATGGGTGCTTGTATTTCTGTATTAATACACTGTTCACAGCTTTGGGGGCCTTTCACCGCTACACAAAGAAAGCCTAATGCAATAAAAACTGAAGACAGAAAGCAGCATCTTAGCCAATTCTCCCTTCTCCCACATCACCAGAGGAGGAATTTCACCTAGAGCACATGCATGCACCACCTAAGCGCAAAGGGCATTTCTTGTTTCGGAAATAATAACCCAGAACGTAAGAAGAGTCCTGCTAGATTAGGTCAATGTCCCGTCTAGTCCAGCATCTTGGTCTCACAGTGGCCAACCTGATGCCTACAGGAAAACCCGCAACCACCACCTGAGCACAGGAACACTCTCCTCTCTTGAGGTTTCCAGCAACTGATATACTCATATGCATATTTTAAATAAATGGGTAACTAAAACCCATATGATAAATTGCTTTTTTAAAAAAAAAGGTTGCACCACCCTAGGAAAAAAGCCCAGGTAAAATTCGAATCATGCCGCCTTACCACCAGGAGCTTTGCAAGAAGTGATACCCCAGGTAATCGTCTTGACACCGCAGACCAAGGTTTTCACCAAGCTTCGGCAATCCGTGACTTGGAATGTTTGCTTGTCTTCCTTCTCCTTCTCCCCTTGCTTCTCAAAGACAGGCCCCGGGGCAGGGGCCACGGGAGTGGTGGGAGCAGGGGACGGAACAGGAACCGGAGCGGCATTTCCTCCAGCCGGCACACTGGGCAAGGCGGCTTCTCCTGCCCCAAGTTCAGACTGCGGCTTGCACTTTTTAAATATCACGGAGAGCTGATAGCGGGCAATGGTGTGGAATTTAAGGACGAAAACCTGGAGGACAAGAAGCGCCGTCACAACTAAGTAAGATTCATCATCTGAGTCTAGGTGTAAAGCCAAATCCGACAACCAGTGAAAGAGGCCGGAATGATACTGGCGTTCACACACACACACACACACACACACACACACACACACCTCCCTCTGCTAGAAGGCAAACCATCGCTTGCCATTAGAGCCGAACAAACTATGGTTTTGAACTTGCCCTCCAAACTGGGATCACAAAGCAGCTTCGAACTATGCTTTGCCATTCCCTGTACGAAGGGCAAGTGCAAGCCATAGTTTTGTCCATTCAGATGTAATGACAACCGGTGGTTTCCCTCTAAACAGGAGGCAGCACAAAATAGAAGCAAATGCATGAGCCCAAGGGTGGTTTTCAACTCAGGTTTTAACTCAGAGTAGATCCATTAAAATTAATGGAGCTAACTTAAACATTCATTCATTTCAACGGGTCTGCTCCAAGTAAAATACTTTGTTGAATAGCACCTCCGGTCCCAAGTAGGTCAATCTACCTTTTCCATTTAGATATATATTTAATCCCACCTCCTCAGCACAGAGGCCTCGTTTCTGAGCAGCTATGTGATTTTAATGACTATTTTCATTCCAGCACCCCTACTTTAAATGCCACAGTACCTCCAACATCCTCATGAGGATGTCTCTGCCATTTCCATTTTCCTGTTCGCTCTTGGATCGAATGCAGTCCACGAGATTTAGCAGAAGTTTGCATGACATGGTCTGGATACTGCTGGGCAATGATTCGTCATCAATATTCTTAGCAAATAACTGGACAGCAAGGGAGAGGTCGTTGAGCGGCAAATGCTGTCGGACATGATGAACCAGATCCGCTAAAGTGCTGTATGCCAGGGGCCTGGGAACACACAAAGAACAAATATACTAGTTACTTTAGCGTAATATCTCCAGTTTATGTGTTGAGACGATATGTGTGAAGCCAACATAGACGTCCAACACACAGTGATGAGGAGTGAAATGGTGGTAACCAATGCTGGTCCTACTCACAGAAGACCCATTGCAATTAATAAACAGGCCAATGGGCCACCCAGTCTAGGATCCTGTTCTCAAGGTGGCCAGCCTAGGAGAAGCATGCACACAGGACCTGAGTGCAAGAGCAACTCTCGCCACTCATGTGATTCTCAGCAACTAGTATTCAGAGAGATCCTGCCTCTGATGGTGGAGGTTGTTGGAATCTGTCTGTATCAAGAGACAATGGAGTACACCTCCAGGGACAGAGTCAAACCGCCGCTAGCAGCACCAAAGTGACCTCTCTAGGGAGCAAGCCTGGGCAGTGCGCATGGAGGTCCTGGGCTGCCCAAATGGCAAGGCCCCACTCCTGGCCTCATTGATGTAGTCCAGGCATGTCCAAAATCCGTTTTGGGGGCCTAATAAACTGTGGTAGTTTATTTCCTGGAGTAAAATCCTTAAAAAACCTCAACACCTGCAACCCTTAAAAAAAGATCAAAAACTTCAATCCTAAAAAAAGTCAACACCTTTCATTGGCCCTTTGGTTGGCCCCCACGGCCCTTCACTTCATCAAATCTGGCCCTCTCTCAAAATGTTTGGACACCACTGATGTAGTCCAAAGGAAAGCAGAGCAATATGTTTGGCACCATCTTGGCTGCAGGAGTTGCAGAAGAAGGCATAAAAGGCGCCATCTAACCTGGGGACTAAACTTAGTAGAGTAGAAAACAGCCATCATGGCACATGCAAGAAAAGATGCCTTGTACAACCATTAACTTATTAGCCGACCCCCTGTAGAGAAGACACAATGGAGAGAAGAGAGGGACTGCACCTGCCAGCAATGCCAAACCATCTGCACATTCAGGGACCATTGAGAAGTGGACATAACTGGGGATCTCAAAATGCACAGAGCTGCAAACTCTCCTTTCTGACAGTTCCCTTAATGTATGGACACCAGGGGACTGGGATGCCAGCAGCCTGTCGTGAGTAGGGTCTATAGGTGTGGTCCTCCTATAGCCTCCTTGGGTATAATGTACACACGGAGGGATAATGAGTGAGCAGCCCTTTTGCCTTTTTGCCTTCTTCAGCCAATAAATGGGAGCGCAGGTAGGACAAAGACCTGGTTATGATCTTGTGCACCCACTAAAACATCCAATGCGCTGGCAGCGTTAACAGATAGAGAACAAGCTTCATTACGCACCTCAGGGTTTCGCGGGCCGTGTACCCAGAGCCTATTAGTATGGATTCATCGAACAATTTGTCCATGCACGGAATAAATTCTGTAGTGAAAAGTGACAAGAGAACGCTGTCATGATGGAGGCAACAAAACAAGAATTATTAAGCAGCTTTAATTAATGCAGAAGGCAGTCCAACCTCTGGGCCACCAATCAAACATTTCCTGCAAAATTTAGCCTACCAAGCATGACTTTTAATCCTCGGGAAGTGGCAGTTCTGCCAAAAGTGAATTTAACATGCTGCTCTCTTCAATGAAGAAAAAATGCCGCAGGTATTTACTTAGCTTGCAAATATTTGTTTCCTTAAACTGATTCTGAGCACCCTGCCCAAGTTTACTGGAGTGGTACAAACATTTAGAGTCTTCTCATCCCTTTGCAGATCAGCAGAAATACTCCCCTAAGAAATTATGTTAAATGTATTAAGGAACACTAGTATAGAAAGATCTGACCAAAATGTGCTTCTGAAACTATATTTCTACATTGTTAATTTCTCTCATTGGTTTAAAGAGCTGAGGGTGATGTACATGCCATTTTACTTTATGTCATTTCACTTCACAACAGCCTTGTGAGTCGGCTAGGTTTGACTGAGAACACGAAAGCAAGAAACATAAGGAGATTAACATGCCCCTTTCAAGAGTCAAACACAGACGTTACTTTCCATATCATTATGCTTTTGTTAATGAGATAAACACACTTAATTAGCAATTAAGTTACAATCAAGACTGCAATCCTTAAAGGAAAGTGCAAGATTAGGGGGTCTGTAGAGCTGGATCCCATGTGCAGAATTAAGCTAAGCTATACCTTTGTCAAATCACGATTTTATAGATCTATCATTCTAGACAATCCAAAAACAAGTTTTATCCAGCACACACCATAAGAAAATGGGTGGAGAACAGAGAATGACTTAATTGTATACAATCCCATATTTCTACTGTACAAAGTAACCGTGGAAGAGTAGTGTAAACTCAAAAATTTTCTTTTTCCACTCTATAGGCTCACCAGCACCTTATGGGGGGGGGGGAGGACTTTGCATTTAATTTGGCAGATTCCAGTTGATTTTACATTTACCAATGTAAGATATTAAATTCCCAGATACCAGCAGTCTGATTTGACCTGTTTGACCGGTTCCAGTTCATAGGCATGGCTGATTTTCTATCCACTTCACGCCAAGTGAAGCGAACTCAAACCAGCTCTGAAACTGCTGTGCTAATTGCACCCACTTGACTCTGGCAGCAATCATAAAGCAACCTTAACAAGAGAGGACTCATAACACTGAGAACACAGAACCATACCTTGTGACCCACCTCTCACCATTTGCCCACCAACATATTCCAACTATTTAAAATATGCAAAAGGGACATACGGCTCCTCAGGTCCGTGGTCAGAATATGCTTGGCTGCGATGAGAAGCTCCTTTCTCAGGTGAGCTGTTTCTGCAGGACAGTTTGACAGCAACTGCAACATGCCTTTCACCATCTGCTGAGAATACTTGGCCACCAATTCCTGATGAAAGTAAAAATATAGATGCATATATTCCAGCTATATTTATGGCATATATAGGTTAAAATCTCAACCCTGGTAGAGGCATCAATAAGGCTTACTTCCCACTGTGTATACAGAGGCCCCATCTACAGAGGTGGTGGAATGGTTGTATTAAGCAGAGATGGGGATAGGAATCCAAACAAAAAACACAAACAAAAACCAAAATTGGGGAGTGGGTGAGAAGGAAAGTAAGGAGAGGGAATTCCCGCTTTCTTCTACCTCCTATGAATCCTCAGAAATCCCCAGTTATATGGCTTTGTGGAGAATCATTAGTCCTCCATGTGCGGCTGAACAAAAACTCCCATAATCCCCGGCCGTTGGCCATGCTTACTAGGGCTGATGGGACTTGTAGTTCAGTAAAGTTTTCCCCACCCCCTGTGTTATACAAAAACATTGTTTTACACATACTTTTTGGGTGGGGTTTCAAAAGTGTTTCACTTTCACATGGAGTTTAAAGGTTTCTTATTTTGTTCTCTTTTGATACAGCCTATCCACCCATCGAAAAAAGTTCTGTTAACTAGTGGAACGCATGACTCTCTGCCTCCACTGTCCAAGAATGCTCAAACCTCTCGAATGTAACTTACCTGATAAATTCTTATTATGTAGGCCAAGAACGACAACGTTTTTATCTGTGCAGCAATGAAGTCAGCATACAGTTCCTTGTTGTAAAGTTTATGCTGCCTGAAAATTGAACGTCAAACAGTGATTTAGTCTTGCCTTTCCTTTTTTAAAAAAAGTTACCTCATGAATGGTGCTTCTTTCTTTAAAGCTTAAACATTACCATTTACATGGCTAATGTAAAAAGGCTTCGCCAGGAGATTTTCTTATGTAACCTTACCTTGCTTGTGTGGACACCTGAATAATAATTGTATTCATGATCAAGGGTACAAATTCAGCCACCACGTTATGGATGTTCAGTTTGTACAGCTAAAGAAAGAAAAGAAAACAATGTGTGATGAAAGATATATGGTTGTTGCTTACAAGGCGGTTTTCGAACAAACCTGCAACCCAAATAAGTTCGCAGCTTGATGCCCCAAAAGTTACAGCCGCCCTCCATTCATATGCCAGATAAGGGGAGAGGAAAGCACTAAAGTATGGCTAGAAGACAGGGCAGAAATTTAGACACAAGCAAGTTATTTATATGAAGCGTTCCAGTACTCACCTGATACATAAGGACAACAATAATGGGCAGCTCAGCTAACACCTTCAAGGAGAGAGAGCCTCGAGGAATTATTGAATGCTAGGGAAAAAACAGAAGCAAAGGGCAAACATTTCCACAAAATGTCTCTTTTAAAATGGGATTTTTAAAAATTAAAAGCTGTTAGCATGAAACACAGTTTGACATCTGCTTTCCTGGATCTATTTGTTTCAATATAGCTTGCAAGTTTTAACCAACATGTTTTTTTTTCTTTCTCAAGCTCCAACTTGGTCCACGTGACCCTGTTGAAGACCCGACAAACAGCTTAATGATGCTGGGCAAGCGGAGGATGCAGAGAACAACATCCTTCAGATGAAAGAGCAGCATCAGACTGTTGGCTGTCACTCCCAATGGGAAATAGAAGGCAAGGCGGGGAGTAAGAATGAAGGAAGACAAGGGGAAAGGCAGAGCAGAGAGACATGAAGCAGCACAAAGGAAGAGACAGAAGGGAAGAGGATAAACTATGAAGGAAAGTAGGGCTGCCATAAAGAGCGTGCCTGGCCAGGGCAACGGAGTAGGGAGGGATCTGAGGCACCAGAGATAGCTTGGTAAGTGAGAGCATGGTGCTGATAATGCCAAGGTCGGACGTTCAATCCCCATAAGGGACAGCTGAATATTCCTGCATTGCAGGGGGCTGGACCAGATGATCCTCAGGGTCCCTTCCAACTCTATGATTCTAGGAGGGCTCACAACCCCCATGGGAAGTCAGTGAAAGAGAAAGGAGAGGCAGAAAGGACAGAAACCGATGCTGTATAGGGGAGTGAGACACTGAATGGGTCAGAAATGCTAAATAAATAAAAACAAAAAGAGTGGTGTCCAGTGATGAAAAGAGATAACCAAACTCCACCAGGTGGCAGACAGGAGGTGACATATATTTATTGCTTATAGATGTATTGCTCAGGTGGGGCTCTCCGCAGTCTCCCATCTTGGCACCGCCAAGGTTCATATTCACTTCATGCCAACGCAGATGCACCGTAAACCACAGGGTTCTATTACAAGCTGCAGTCATGTATTATACATACCGTTCTCGTTTCGCTGTCGTCCCGTTCTGGATTTACTTTCACTACGATCGTCGTGATCATACCCACCATTTCTGGAGTAGGAACAGTGTTGTCGGGGATAACCTGAGGATTCTCAAAGTAGCGATTCTACGGCAAGAAGCAAAGAGATTTTGAAGCATTAACAATAGCTGCAGATCTCGCTGACTTCACAAGGGCTGATAAGCTTACAGAGGTGAATCGTGGTTAAAGCAGGGGAAAGCCACTTCTACCAGACTCCGTGGTTGCTGAGGGATGGGGTGGGAGGAAAGGAGGAAGAAGAGCGACTGCTTTGGCAATGAGCTCTGACAACAGGCAACTTTGGCAAAACTCATCGTTGATAATTAATACAGAACTGTGAATATCATACTAAGAATAGTTCAATAAGCTATTAGCTATCTCTGGATACAATTAGCACATGATTATACTGCTGCAATAATAGGGACTGCTGATCGTCTATGATTAATTGTTTTCTCCCAACATCTTTTCTTATAATATGGCATTTACAAAGCCCACACCAAGTGTTTCAGCATCCCTCTCAATATACATTCAGGGCTATTGCAATCCTATCTTTCTACTACAGCCCCTTGCATGTACCAAAAGGTACTTTGAACACATGAAAGCACTATACAAAAAGGTGGTATAAAGGTTGTTGTTGTTGTTGCTGCTGCTGCTGCTGCTGCTGTTATCATCCCGGCCTTTGAATCTCCAAGTGAATCCTGACAAGATCTTATGGAGCTGGTGGCTGGGTGATTACCAGACCCGCAAGTTCCTGCCAATTTTGCGAGGCAAAATAATAATAATCAAAAGTCTTCCAGAAGGCATAAAGGAAAGACACCAAGTTGGGGTATTTTATCCATGATGGGTCAAAAATGTGGATTTCAGAAGTCGGGAAAAAATAATTAAGACCTACCACTACTTTTGGAAGCTCCTTGTAAATCTGTTTCACAAAATCCAAAAAATGATGTATCTGTGGAAAGGGAGAGAAAAAAAGGATGAGTCTATGTTCTAAAAAACTTTTTTTAAGCCATTCTATTTCTAGGTATTCACACTGAACAACTTTAAAAGCAAAGGAAATGAATTGGGCAGGTTCTAAGTAACTAGTTTTAGGGCATCCAATGATTTAGCATGCCCAGTAGGATTACCACTCTCTTGCCAACTTACACCGATACAACAGTATTCATGGATATGTAGGATGGAGCTGTTTAAGAAACTCACACCCAAGTCCCTTGGGGATGCAGAACCCATTGCTCAATTATTTTATACATTGGCCATGCCTAAGTTTAATTTGAGAACTTAGAATTCCAACAAGTGATCTGAATTGTCTCTATTCTAATGCACAGTATGGGAAACAAGCAAGATGAATTTGAGCCCTTAATGCAGGATGGCAAATATGACCTAATAGGCATTACTGAAACCTGGTGGGAGGAGACTTATAAATGGAAAGAAGAATTAGAGGGGTATAACCTGCTCAAAAGGAACAGACCACCAGTAAGGGTGGATAAGAGGAGATATGATAGCCATCTTCAAATATCTAAAGGGCTGTCACATGGAAGATGGAGCAATCTTGCTTTCTCCTGCTCTGGAGGATAGGACTCAATCCAATAGGTTCAAATTACAAGAAAGGAAGAACTTTCTGAGAGTAAGAGCTGTTCGACAGTGGAACAGACTCCCTTGGAAGGTGGTGGATTCCCCTTCATTGGAGGTTTTTAAGCAGAGCTGAGATGGCCATCTGTCATGGATGCTTTAGTTGAGACTCCTGCATAGCAGGCTGTTGGACTTGAAGGCTCTCAGGGTCCCTTCCAACTTAACAATTCTGTGATTCTATATGTTCTCCCACTTGCAGCCTCAAATGGTAGTTAAGATTCAGAGTTATCCCCTTCGTAACAGCCTTAATTGTAAATGCTTGGAACAAGCCAGTTTTTGAATATTTATTTCCTCCCCAAGTAGCACCTCCCTTTGCCCCATTCCGCACTGTTTAGGAGCACCCACCACCACCCACCCACCCCACTGAGTTAAGAGAGAGCCTGGGCACCATGTAGAGCATCACCTAATGGACCTGGTCCATTATACATTCAATAACAAAGGCACGTTCACCAGGTAGATCGAGATCTACCACCAGTAGATCACTGGACGTCTGCAGGTGATCACTGGCTGCCCCCAAAGAAGCTCAACAACTTTGACCTGAACCCCAGAAAAGGGGGTAGATCACTGCCAGTTTTCAACTCTGCGAGTAGATCACAGTCTCTTGGGAGCTGGCCACCCCTGCTGAATAACACACACCCCAACACTCCAGAGAGGCAGAGTGGAGCATAGGTAAAAGGAAAGGACAAGACCCTTCCTTATATGAACTGAACAGCACAATCCTTTATACATCTACTGAGAAACAAGTCCCAATGAGTTCAATAGGGCTTCTTACTGAGTACACGATTGCAGCCTAAGTTTTCTCATCCAATAAGATAGTGTGTACTGTAATAGTAAAACAGCAAACAAATGATTCCTTTACAAGTATTCTAATAATTTATGAAATATATCCATAAAATCCACAACTATATGCACTTTTTCTCATAACTTGAAGCTTAAGTCCTTAATTACAATATTCTAAGGTTTCTGAAACCTCCCAGAGATTTCATAAGGAGATGGAAGCACTGGTACAATTCTTTTCCATTGCATTTTCAATTATTATTAGATTATGTTTCTAATATGACAAAGCACAGAATCATAGAACTGTAGAAATGGAAAGGACACCAAGGTTCATCTAGTCCAACCTTCTGCAATGCAAAATCACAAATCAAACATATCCAAGTAGTAATACAAAAATAAAACTTTAATAGTACAGGAGAAAGTAATTTACCTCTTGTGTGATTGGTGGCCGGAACTGCTTGTGCAATTCAATGATTATCCTCAAACAAATAAGTACATTTTCTTCATTTTCAGTCTAAGTGTAGGGGGAAAGAGAACAGATTTATTATTTCATGACTGAATTCCTGAACTTTTAAAATAATGTTACAGTTGTCATAGTTTCTGAATTATTCAGAAAAGTGTATTTGCTTCTGTGAAACAGTAATTCCTTAAAAATAATCTTTATTGTCATTTTGTTATGAGAGAAGAAGCCCAAGGTACATAGAGACTTTTCACAAATTACATGAAAATGTTATATAGATGGTATCTAACACATAGCAGATTGCCAAAAACGCATAAATCAAAATCGAATTAAGTGTTGGAAATGCAAAGAAAAAGAAGGTACTTTTTATCATATGTGGTGGTCTTGTAGTAAAGTTAAAACTTACTAGGAAATGATATATAATGAACTGGAAAAGATGTTCAAGGTAACATTTGTAATATAAAAAAGAAGAAGAAGAAGAAGAAGCTTTTCTCTTGGGAATTATAGGTGTAGAACTACCCAAACAGTACAGAAATTTATTTATGTATAAAAGAAGGGAAATGGTTTATTGAATATTTACAAACAAATTGTAAACAGATAAAGACACTGGCAGAATTACTGTAATAACCTGCAGTTTCAAAAGGACATATAATCAAAATAGATGAATAAAAGATTAAGTTGTTAATTTAGAATATGCAGGAAATGATAAAATAAATTTAAGGAACTGCAGAAAGAGGAGGAAGGAAGTCGAGGTTTTAAATGTTAGAACTATTGTTAAACTATTGAAATGTATATAAACAAAAAACTATAAATAAAATTTTAAAAAATAGAGACTTTTTACAACAATGGGGACAACAATAAAACATAATAAATTAGGAGAGGAGGAGGGGAAAACCAGGATGTAGCAAAAACATGCAATGCAGCTTTACACAGCGATCATATAGAGGAATAAGAAAGTAGGTTAATCTTCTACAAAACCTCTCCACACAAGTAACCTGGAAAATTGGAGGTTTGGTGCATTTTGCATCTCAGTTGACAAATGATTTTTTTTTAATGCCACATAAAATGAAAACGGTCTATTTTTTTACTTGCCCCTAAGGGCTCTCATTCGCTGCATTGTGTCTCATATACAAGCAGATTGGAATAACAGAACAACACATGACATTTAAATAGTACTCCATCACTTCTAGTTATCTTTCCAGTTATGAAGTTTCAAAGGTAGCTAAATCCACAACCGGACTAATTCTTTAAAAAAAAAAAAATGCTGCCAAGATTGTATTTTTAAAGTACAGTACCTCTAAAAATCTGAACATCACAGATAAGATATTTTTGGTGTGAGGTCGAAGATGTTCATTTGTTGGTATTCTATGGATTATTTCCAGAACTAATTTTCTCAGTTGCTGGGGAGAGATAAAAGAAGAAGGGTCATCAAATCAAAATGTATAACTCAATGAAAAGTCATATGGTAAAGCCCTAACAGCTTGAGGAACACATTCAAGAAAAACACACAGATAAAATCCCATTATGCATAAATAATAAAGCTTCCTTCTGTTTTTTTCAAAAGGACTCATTGAAAGACAAAGCCGGAGAGAAAGAGAAGAGTTCATTTCAAAATATACCTGTGCTGGCTTTTCCTGCAGAAACTGAACCTCTCCGTCCTGGAGAAAAGTAAGGAAGCGAGGAATGATGTGTTCCAGGAATGTGGAATACTGCTGGGATGACGTCACATTCTAGTAGGAGAAAGCAATGTTTTAAGGATCTTTATTTCAAACATGTACACAATGTGGAATTAAGTACTTTAGTGAAAGCATGGCAGTCAAAGGTTTCATAGCCAACCACTTCAAGCTGCTGCAGCTACTAAAACAAAACAAGCCAAAAATTCTTCAAGCTGCTATTTCGCTCGTTTTGAGGATAATGCATACAAATTGCCAAGCTAGAATAGAGGGCTGTGCAAACGGCCAAGAAACTTGCAATCCCATTGCCTCCTTCCCAATACTTGAACTTTAGTGTGTTTCAGCAAGCCCACAAAAGTTAGTAACCTGCTCCCCTTACAAAAGAAAATTTGCTAGGATACTTGTCATTTGCCTTGCAATGCTGGCTGCAAAAAAACAGAAGCCCCCACCACTGTGGCCAGCTTAGAAACGCAGATTACTGGCCTCTTAGCAGAATAGTTTTTTAAAAACAAAAACAAAACCTACCAAGCAGGATAGCAGTGGAATGATGGAGGGATCCACCCCTTCTCCACCAGTTCACTGTGGTTCTGGGTTGGTTAAGGAGGAAGAAATTTTCCTTCCTCTGTGGCCAGCACAGAAACCAAGCAGACTGCTGAAGGAGAGCTGGAACTATCTGTCCCTCCTCCACCAGATCAAAACTCACCTGTATGGTATACCTGGTAGGCTATGGCTCACAGCAAACGTGTTATACTCAAGGCTGGCTTGATTTGTATCTCTGCACCAAGCCTAAGTAGATTTGGGGGCGTGGGACAATTTTAACTGTCCTGATCAGATTTCAGTTGGGTGGGTCTCTAGTAGAGAAGCCACCTTACATAATTATTGTTTGAAATCTCTCCACAAAGGTCTACAATGTTTAGATCAGTACGACAGCGATCTGATTTTCGTTACCTCAAAGTTTTCGCTGACTTCTTGCATCATCTTCAGCTTTGTTTCATCAGCTACAAATCAAGAATATAATAATAAAAAGGGGGGGGGGTTAAACGACATGTTTGACAGATATTGAAGAAATGCTCTTTGACCGCACTCCAAGAAGCAGTCAGATCTTATCAGTTTAGCTCTCATGACCCAAATTTTGAATTCCACAAATCACAACTCTCACTCAAACACACCTGCACTCATCCATCTCCACGCAGTCACACACAATGTTACTTTTTCAGGGTTCAAGAAAATATTTTTCATCATTTTGCTTCTTCATTAAAGCAAAGCTTAAGGTGACCGTGGAGTTTACTGAACCATGGCCCGGTGCAGACACAACTCTGGCTCACTCCAATTCCTGATTTCTTGGTCAGGAACCAACCTCAGGCCCATATTCCCTTCACTCTCCAAAACAATTTCCTTTTTTCCCTGAGGACCTTAATCACAGTCTAGCATTCACTCTACAGCAATGCTACTACCTAAAGTGAATGCTAACCAGGTTCACTCTTCACCCAAGGTTTGCAAACCCACTTCAAACTTAAGACTTTACACTGCGGTAAAGATGGGGACTCCTGCTAGCATCAAGAATGCTCAGGATTGGTACAGATAAAATTCAAAATCATGCTTAAGGCCAATAAGAATTCACATATGACAGGAAAGATGAAGGTTGAGGACATTCCCAAATTTAGGTTCTGATTTGCGGGCTGCAATTTGCAAGAGCCAGTGATACACCTGCACTAGGCCAGTGTGAATAACTCGTCTAGCAGATGAAGCAAAAATAGAAGAAAAAACCTGAAAATACCAAACTTACGTGTATTGACATCCGTTAGAGCTGCCACAAACTGGAGGTATTTTTTCATTAAAGTGGTTTGGTCAACCACAGTGGGTCCTTGCGTTGAAACAAATGCCATTTTCCCCTCGTTTGAATGTAAGTTATCACTTACAAAGAAGAGTTAAAGACCTCAAGGATCACTCAGCCTGTTAAAAACAAAATGCAAGGCTACTTTAACAAACAATAATAATAATTTAGACCCCACCCATCTGGCTGGGTATCCCCAGCTACTCTGGGCAGCTTCCAACAAAATATAAAAAATAATAAAATGCCACAAACATTAAAAACTTCCCAATACAGGGCCGCCTTCAGATGTCTTCTAAAAGTTTTGTAAATCTTTATCTCCTTGGCATATGATGGGAGGGTGTTCCACAGAGAGGGTGCTACCACCGAGGAGGTCCTCAAGAGGTGGACCTCAGTGTCCAGGCTGAAAGATGGGGGTGGAGACGCTTCATCAGGTATACTGAAGCTCATTCAGCTATACTGAAGCCCGGTGTCAACTCACGCATAGTGGGATACCAGGATCACCCCAACCATCCACATAGGATGCTTCAATTGCCCTTCATGCATTGAATTTCACCTTTGCATAAGGAACAGCTCACCTAGGTCCACACATGAGCAGGCCTCTGGCACACTATCTATATAACTCAATTTTTGCCGTATAAGGACCCAAAGCTCCCACTGCTGCATTTTGCAACCAACTGAAATGTCCAAACACTTTTCAAAGACAACCAACCCCACACACTGCAGTAATCTAACCTGGATGTGACCATGGCATGTTGAACAGTAGTCAGATTGCATTCTCTAAAGAAGGATGCAAACTATGTTCCTAAGAAGGTACTCCAAGCCTATGCACAGTGACTCAGGTGTAAGAACCACTGTAGAAATTGGACTGACTTCTAAGCTAACATGCTTAGGATCCAGATGTAAAAGTGCCTTTTCTGTACTTTTCTGAGAGTAAGCAGTAGCCAAAATGTGACTGCAGAACAGACTGACGTAATGGCATTATACTTCCTGTGCTTCAACTTATGGAGGGAGAAACAGAATTACCTTAAAATGAGCTAATGTTTTCCTTCCTTGCATGTGTGACACTGAAATAATTATTTGGGGACTGAAATGAATTCTGCCCACTCTGTTGTCAAATACGACTGACAAAAGTTTTGAAGGTGGGGCATATGTGCATCTGAATAAGATGTTTTAATTTTCCTCTCAAAATATTTGTTATATAAATTATTATTTATATCAAAAACTCCTATCCCAGTTCTCTCTTCCCAAAAGAAGTTGCTTGAAGCAGCTTTGGAGAGATAAAAAGAAGCACAAAAATAGCAATGATCAATTATTTAAAAACACCATCACCGGCCTAAAAACAGGAGCAAAGGAATAAAGACACAAAAAGCCAAAACTAATAATAAACATATCAAATTAAGCAACAACAAAAGCAAAGGCTTGTTTGCAAGGAAATGACTTCACTTTGCCATATATTTATTTTGTAGGCATTTCAGTGCAGTAGTTGGAAGTCCTTCATTAATCATTCTTAGGGCTACAGTGTTTGGCCAGACAAGACGGTCAGCCAACATGACGCCCTCCAGGTGCTGTGAACTACAACTCCCATCATCCTTAACCAAGTAATGGCTAGTGGTCAAGGATTATGGAAGTTGTAATGTCTGGAGGGCACTTGGTTGAGAAAGGCTGCTTTAAAAACACACAGGCTTAGACCCAGGAACACACAAGTGCCACAAAGGATGCCCACCTCTGTTCTAAAGTGCTTGCTATGGTGCATTTGTGTATCATCTCTAGAACTAAAGCCAGTGGGATTCTTTACTTGAAAACTAATTACACTTAGTAACATTTCCATCCAATTGCTCAATCAATGTTTATTTAATTAGGTGACAGGGTAATCATTCTATATAAAATATATTAAGGCTGTAGCCAATGTTAGTCCTACTCAGAATCAATCCACTGAAATTGATGGATATGACTAACTTGAGTCCATTAATTTCAGGTGTGTACACTGAGTAGAACTTCACTGGGTACAACCCATCATGCAAAATATTGGAGCTAAACCAGTTGTTGTTGTTGTTAAAAACCTACTGGAAAACTTGTAATGGTTCAATTCCCCAATTTCAGTCATTGGCCATAACACAACCTGGGCAAACATGTGATGTTTTCACTTGGTAACAGTTCACATGCACTAAAATAGCTGGGTTTCAAAGAATACACAGTAGCATGGGAGCATGACTGCAACCGCTGTTGTTCATGCAGGAGAAATCCTGCCATTTAAACAAATACGTTTCAGCAATGGGCCAACTTTTTGCCACTGAAATTTATACACTGAAATTCAAAAAGTAACATGTCTGGTCTAAGGCAAGCCTTAGTGCTGTAAGGATAAAGAGAGAAAGAGACATCCCCTGTTTGCCAGGATACAAATTTTGACAAGTAAAGATATAAATGCTTCCTCTCTCCTGCTCCGTTCCAATTCAACATGAGATCTTATGTTGAAGGGTGGTATATAAACAAATAAACCCCTTCCACATGAAAGCTTGCCTCTGTTTTGGACTGTTTGCCATGCCTCTCATCCAAACAGACCCCCTGCCCATATACAATCTACAAAACCTCCACTGTCAGAGGCAGTATGCCTCTAAGAATCAGTTGATGGAAATGGCAGGATGGTAAAAGTGCTGTCAAAAGAGCCCGACCTGATCCAGCAGAGCTCTTCTTATGTTCTTAGTCCCCCTAAACTGCTCTCACTTCACTTCTCCAAAGGAGCAACCCATCTCCCCTCCCATTCTGCCTCAGGCTAAAAACTTTCTTAGAATCACAGTTGGAAGGGACCCCAGGGGTTATCCAGTACAATCCTCTGCAATGCAGGAATCTCAACTAGATCATACCTGCAGAATCTTAGAACCACAATGTGCCAGGTCTTAAAAGGAAGCACAGCTGGTTGGACTTCCTTGGACTCCCAGGTGAGCATGCATGGTTCTACCACGCGCGCACACACACACACACACACACACACCATCAGCACGCGCACACGTACAAACCCACAATTTATCCACACAACAACCCTGTAAGAAAGTTAGGCACAGCAGTACACACGTGAACCCGGATCTTCACCATTTTAGTTGAAGCTATGGAACTGGCTCCCACAGGAGGCAGTGACGGCCACCAAGTCTGCTACGCCGGACCCTTCCCTCCTTACCCCCACCCCGTTCTCCTTTCACGTAAGACGCACGTACTACGTCATCTGCACAACAACCCCCCTGTGAAGTAGTTTAGGCCGAGTGGCGGCGGGTCACGGGCAAGCGGGGATTCGAACTCGGAGCACCTCGGCGCTCAGTCCCTCAACTTCCTGCCCCCCCCCGTGAGGACTCCATCTCCCATCAGCCTTAGCCGGCGTGGCCAGCGGCGAGGCATGCTGGGAGCTGTAGTCCAGCAGCCACCCAGAAGGCGGGAGCGCAGGTGAGGGAAAAGCCGCTCTAACCACTACGAGGCGTCAGGGGCCCCTCAGCGCCTTCTGCTGACTCCTCCCCCTCGCAGGCCACGCGCGCAGCGGCGGACCAATCCCCGGCGCCCGTGCGCTCGGCCCCGCCCCTTTCTTCCCTCCACAGCAGAAACTCCGCCTCCTCCGGCCTCCCTCAGAAGCTCCGCAGCCACGCCCACTTTCCCCTCAGAACGGGAGGGGGACTCGCCTCGCCCTCCTTTCTTGTCCCCCCTCCCCTTTCCCCTCGCCCCGTTTCCCCTCCGTTTCCCCCCCACTTTACCCTCACCAGTCCAGGCCGCGCCGGCTCCTTCATGCCTTCCTTTGTTGCCTCCGCACAGCAGCTGTGGCCGGAGCAGCGACGGCGGCACCAGCGGCGCATGGGCGCCTCTCCTCGCCCGCCTGCCAGCCTCCCCCTGCTGCTTGCCCACCCCAAAGCGGAAGCACACCAAGCGCCACTTCCGGCTCGCTCTCCTCTCTATAGAGATACGAAAGAAACAGAGCGAAGCGCTCCTATCACTTCCGGCCTCCCGTCGAAAAACTGGCTTTCCGCTCTCTCAGGGCAAAAGGAATGTCAGGAAAAGGGGCGGGGTTCATCAATGAGCGGCTGAGAGCCAGAGCGGCGCCGCTTCACGCCATAAAGATTCGGAGCCTTCAATTGTTCACCGGAAGTTTAGGTTGCATGGTCACTCTACTGTTGTTGTTGTTGTTTAGTCGTTTAGTCGTGTCCGACTCTTCGTGACCCCATGGACCAGAGCACGCCAGGCACTCCTGTCTTCCACTGCCTCCAGCAGTTTGGTCAAACTCATGCTGGTAACCTCGAAAACACTATCCAACCATCCCGTCCTCTGTCGCCCCCTTCTCCTTGTGCCCTCCATCTTTCCCAGCATCAGTGTCTTCTCCAGGGAGTCTTCTCTTCTCATGAGGTGGCCAAAGTCTTGGAGCCTCAGCTTCACGATCTGTCCTTCCAGTGAGCACTCAGGTCTGATTTCCTTAAGAATGGATGCATTTGATCTTCTTGCCGTCCATGGGACTCTCAAGAGTCTTCTCCAGCACCATAATTCAAAAGCATCAATTCTTCGGCGATCAGCCTTCTTTATGGTCCAGCTCTCACTTCCATACATCACTACTGGGAAGACCATGGCTTTAACTATACGGACCTTTGTTGGCAAGGTGACATCTCTACTTCTCAAGTTGCTGTCTAGGCCTGTCATTGCCCTTCTCCCAAGAAGCAGGCGTCTTTTAATTTCGTGGCTGCTGTCACCATCTGCAGTGATCATGGAGCCCAAGAAAGTAAAATCTCTCACTGCCTCCATTTCTTCCCCTTCTATTTGCCAGGAGGTGATGGGACCAGTGGCCATGATCTTCGTTTTTTTGATATTGAGCTTCAGACCATATTTTGCGCTCTCCTCTTTCACCCTCATTAAAAGGTTCTTTAATTCCTCCTCACTTTCTGTCATCAAGGTTGTGTCATCTGCATATCTGAGGTTGTTGATATTTCTTCCGGCAATCTTAATTCCAGCTTGGGATTCATCCAGCCCAGCCTTTCGCATGATGTATTCTGCATATAAATTAAATAAGCAGGGAGACAAAATACAGCCTTGTCGTACTCCTTTCCCAATTTTGAACCAATCAGTTGTTCCATATCCAGTTCTAACTGTAGCTTCTTGTCCCACATAGAGATTTCTCAGGAGACAGATGAGGTGATCAGGCACTCCCATTTCTTTAAGAACTTGCCATAGTTTGCTGTGGTCGACACAGTCAAAGGCTTTTGCATAGTCAATGAAGCAGAAGTAGATGTCTTTCTGGAACTCTCTAGCTTTCTCCATAATCCAGCGCATGTTTGCAATTTGGTCTCTGGTTCCTCTGCCTCTTCTAAATCCAGCTTGCACTTCTGGGAGTTCTCGATCCACATACTGCTTGAGCCTTCCTTGTAGAATTTTAAGCATAACCTTGCTAGCGTGTGAAATGAGTGCAATTGTGCGGTAGTTGGAGCATTCTTTGGCACTGCCCTTCTTTGGGATTGGGATGTAGACTGATCTTCTCCAATCTTCTGGCCACTGCTGAGTTTTCCAAATTTGCTGGCATATTGAGTGTAGCACCTTAACAGCATCATCTTTTAAAATTTTAAATAGTTCAGCTGGAATACCATCACTTCCACTGGCCTTGTTATTTGCAGTGCTTTCTAAGGCCCATTTGACTTCACTTTCCAGGATGTCTGGCTCAAGGTCAGCAACCACACTGCCTGGGGTGTACGAGGCATCCATTTCTTTCTGGTATAGTTCCTCTGTGTATTCTTGCCACCTCTTCTTGATGTCTTCTGCTTCTGTTAGGTCCTTTCCACTTTTGTCTTTTATTATGGTAATCTTTGTACGAAATGTTCCTTTCATATCTCCAATTTTCTTGAACAGATCTCTGGTTCTTCCCATTCTGTTGTTTTCCTCTATTTGTTTGCATTGCTCGTTTAAGAAGGCCTTCTTGTCTCTCCTTGCTGTTCTTTGGAAATCTGCATTCAATTTCCTGTATCTTTCACTATCTCCCTCGCATTTTGCTTGCCTTCTCTCCTCCGCTATTTGTAAGGCCTCGTTGGACAGCCACTTTGCTTTCTTGCATTTCCTTTTCATTGGGATGGTTTTCGTTGCTGCCTCCTGTACAATGTTACGAGCCTCCATCCATAGTTCTTCAGGCACTCTGTCCACCAAATCTAAATCCTTAAACCTGTTCGTCACTTCCACTGTGTATTCATAAGGGATTTGACTTAGATTGTATCTTACCGGCCCAGTGGTTTTTCCTACTTTCTTCAGTTTAAGCTTGAATTTTGCTATAAGAAGCTGATGATCTGAGCCACAGTCAGCTCCAGGTCTTGTTTTTGCTGACTGTATAGAGCTTCTCCATCTTTGGCTGCAGAGAATATAATCAATCTGATTTCGATGCTGCCCATCTGGTGATGTCCATGTGTAGAGTCGTCTCTTGTGTTGTTGGAAAAGCGTGTTTGTGATGACCAGCTTGTTCTCTTGACAGAACTCTATTAGCCTTTGCCCTGCTTCGTTTTGATCTCCAAGGCCAAACTTGCCAGTTGTTCCTTTTATCTCTTGATTCCCTACTTTAGCATTCCAGTCCCCTATAATGAGAAGAACATCCTTCTTTGGTGTCACTTCTATAAGGTGTTGTAAGTCTTCATAGAATTGGTCAATTTCAGTTTCTTCAGCACCAGTAGTTGGGGCATAAACTTGGATTACTGTGATGTTAAAAGGTCTGCCTTGGATTCGTATCGAGATCATTCTATCATTTTTGAGATTGCATCCCAGTACAGCTTTCGCCACTCTTTTGTTGACTATGAGGGCCACTCCATTTCTTTTACTGGTTTCTTGCCCACAGTAGTAGATGTGATGGTCATCCGAAATGAATTCGCCCATTCCCGTCCATTTTAGTTCACTGATGCCCAGGATGTCAATATTTATTCTTGCCATCTCATTTTTGACCACCTCCAACTTACCCAGGTTCATGGTTCTTACATTCCAGGTTCCTATGCAATATTTTTCTTTACAGCATTGGACTTTCCTTTCGCTTCCAGGCATATCCGCAACTGAGCGTCCTTTCGGCTTTGGCCCAGCCACTTCATCAGCTCTGGATCTACTTGTACTTGCCCTCCGCTCTTCCCCAGTAGCATGTTGGACGCCTTCCGACCTGAGGGGCTCATCTTCCAGCGTCATAACTTTTATATGCCTGTTGTCTTTGTCCATGGAGTTTTCTTGGCAAGGATACTGGAGTGGCTTGCCGGTTCCTCCTCCAGGTGGATCACGTTTGGTCAAAACTCTCCACTATGACCTGTTCGTCTTGTGTGCCCTGCTCGGCATAGTTCATAGCTTCTCTGAGTTTCTTCAAGCCCCTTCGCCACGGCAAGGCAGTGATCCATGAAGGGGGGTCACTCTACTACTTTTCCTATATTTATGTCCGTCGCTCTTTTAGCCCTTCGTCCACCAATCAGCGCACTGCTGTCTTTTCTCCCCCTCCTCGCTTCCCTGGGCGCGCAGGGCAATCCTATGCAAACAGTGGGGCGCGCAGGGCAATCCTATACTGTATACATCTTTACTGGGAAGTGCTTCTACGTTCAGTAGGGCGTGCTCTGTAATAAGGGTGTGCAAAGTGGTTGTGTAAACCTTATCTTCCTTTTTTCCCTCAATGGTAAGCATCAAAATCATACCTATACATCAATAAACTTAACAACCACAATAAAAATCGCCCCCACCTCTCACCCATGTATTCAACGAAGTACATTAAACAACCATTGTCCATGCCAGTTTTATAGATTGCCAGACAGGAAAGTAATGAAAACAAACCATAATTCCATACAATTTTTGGGAGTCTTGAGTTCCATTTGGAGCTTACATATATTTTCTAAATTTCTCCATTAATGCCACCACTGTCCATACATTTTGTCTCCATATGGAAAGTTGCAACTACCCTCAATTTTTCCAGTTTTGTGCAATCAGTTGTCCGGCTGCCACAAGCAACAATGTTATTAGTTCCTTAATTTTCAAGAAAAGTAAGGCTGCGATCCTAACATCTCTTACTGAGCAGTTAGCCCCATTGAATTCAATATGCCATACTTCTAAGTAGATGTGTATATGATGCCAGCGATACATGGAGAAAGGAAGGGTAGAGATTATAATTCTGCAGTACTATAAATTTTAAAACCATAGAAGCCCAGATGAAATTTCACTATTTTCCTTGAATCAGATCCTTTTAGGCACACCATGCTCAGTCACCCTCAATCTAACACCTGTGATGTGGAGATATTAATATTGACAAGCCTTACAGGGTTGTTGTGTGGATGACTATAAAGTTACTGTATGTGATACTTTCAGCAACCCAGAGCAGGACTGCAAATCTGACTGGCTGGGGCTGATGGGTAGTCCAAAACATCTGTCCTAAAGTATTAGAATATTATTTAACTTTCATATTTAGTCATCATTCATAATTGTATCAAATAAGGTCCTTGTGTGGCAAAATAAATGAAAAAAAAATTCAGAAGAATGCTACAACTTAAAAACCAAAATCAATTAGAAAAGGAATATATATAGGAATGTGATTTTTTTATTTTTGAATGTTTGGTATTTAGTTCATTTCCTAAGGATGCACTGCTAGCAACCTGCATTCTGTTTCATACTGGAAATAAAGATGTGACCTGCAACAAAATGTTGCAGTGTAGCGGAGCAGTTCAGTGTTCTGCTCAGCCAGCCTCTTCCATTCCATCGCCTTTGCCATCCAGTTTTTCATTCCTCCTCCTTCCTACCCCTAATTTTAGGGACAGGTGAATCCGTTGATTTCAGATTTTGCCTATATTCTGTGCTTCCTGTATGTTCTCTAAAACTCAATAAACATAATTTATTTAAAAGAAAGAACAGCAGTTTTCCCCAGCCACAATATTCTGGGGGTTGTCGTTTCTGTATATTTGTTTTGCTTTTAATCTAAAACAAAAACAAACAAATCTAGGAATAACATTTCTGCAGGGATGGGATGCGACCCGCATCTGCAGCGCAGGAACAATGTGCAAGGTGCAGTACAACCAGCTTGCCCTTAGGGGGCAGCACTTGCCATTGCTACTTGGCCGTCTCCTCCTTAAGGCAAGCTAGCACAATTGAAGATGAAGCCTGATTGCCGGAGCTAAGCAATTGCCGGAGCCAAGCCGATGACATTTCCTTTGGAAGCTGTTTTCTAAATGGCCCAGACACTTGCCTCTCTGAGCCTCTCCAAGGTAGTTTGCAGTGTGCTGCTCCTTTGCCATGTCAGATCAGCATCAGGTAAGACTGGTCAGCTCTCTATGTCTAAGGGAAGCAATGTGATTTGTAAACCCTGAGATGCAAACATGCACCGGAGATTTTATTCTGCCAGCATCCCGGCACAAGAGCATGGCTATAAATATCAAGGTGTGTTGGCTGGCATTCAAGGGGCTGCATTAAAATCTAGCGTTCCACATTGCACCGTTCATTTCAATTATATTCCAGACCTCTAGAAGAAGGGCAGGCAAGAATTGCCTTACATCTCAGGGTCCAGGGGGTTAAAAGATAATAAATGGCACCTGAGTTGGTGGACAGTGACTGTCTGAAGAGCTGGCTTTTCGCAGCTCTGGAGTTGATGGCTCTATGTTCTGCTTCTGTGCAAGATGGAAGAAGGCGTGGCAGGAGCTTTTCTCACCCAGGACATTTCCCCATTGGGGGAAAAGAGCAAAAAACAGCAGTTCTGCATCAGAAACTTTTAATCCTAGGGACAGGGCCTCTGAGAGGAATTTTGAACATTTGATTTGAACACCTTTGTTTACGCTGCAATACAGATGAGGAGAAAGAATTCACATTGAAACATTATTTTATATTGCAGTGCAGATCAGGCCATCAGAATACATTAGTATTAGTTTTAGAAAGGTAGATAAACTTACTATTCACTTTTTTAAAAAATGCTTTTCTGGCCTTTTTGTGGAAAAATTTCCAGTCACCACGTGAAAATTGATTGTCCTGGTAATGTTTGTTTGGTTCAGTAGCCTGGCCAAATCCACAAGATGTTCCTGATTGTAATTCTTTATTAGCTTGCTTTTTGTTAAATGACCTCTTTACAGAAGCTCCTGCTGCTGCTGCTGCTGCTGGAATTGTTAATAGTATTCTTAAGCTAATGCAAACATTTGGAAACAGCCCGGTCACTGAGTCCGTACTCTGTTAACATGCTGAACAGATCTGATGGCTTTAACTCTACAATTACAAAATTTGCTTTACGTACAGAGGACAGATGTTCGTTTCTTTTCCAAAGTCATCACCATTCAGGTCGGCAGGATATTGTTCTGATAAAGCTCTGGGGTCAAATACGGCCTTTGAAGCCTCTCTCTGTGGCCCTTGGAATTCTTCATGGGTTACCTTAAAAATTGGGGGCGTCTTATACATGGATAGTGTATCCCCCCATTTTCTTAATTTGGAGTCGTCCCCCCAAAAAGTGGGTGTCTTATATACAGGGGTGTGCTATACACGGAAAAATACGGTAATAATAAAATGAGCAAAAAGCAGCATCCATATACCATATACCAATATGTTACATTCCCTGCTCATTTTTCACCCTCCAAAGTTTGGAACCAAGTGGCAGGAGAAAGTACAGTTTCTCAAAGAGCTGGCTTTAAATAGCTTGCGATTTATCACACTCCTGGATTTGTTCATCACACTGGTGTGCTAACATTTGTCATCAGTTATGGCTGGGTAAAGGTACATTAGGAATCTAGGCAATGTGGTACAGTGTATTTATCCTTAGGTGAGAGTGAAAACTCTGCTGAGGCAAAGAACTGGCCTGCTGGTCTCCAGAAGAACATTTTGTGGAAAGTCTTGTAAGCTCAAGGATCCCATTTATCGTTTTTTATTATTAACGTTTAACAAAGAAAAGGAAGGCAGAAGGGGGGGGGAGAGAATTAAAGGCAATAAAAAACAGAAATAATATATAAATAATACCAATAGTAACAAAAAACCCCCCCCACCATTCGTTCACATTGCAGATACAATAGTCATCAGCACATATGTCTTAAGGTTAACATCTAAGTTAATAAAAGCCCTCCAGATGTCCAGATCAGTATCAACACAAAATTAACACCAGGCTCGAAGTATAAGTCGCATTTATCATTTGCAGTTTTAAAGCAAGATGAATCCATCCAACTAATATCTAACCAGTGTTGCTCATTCTCAAGTTGTCGCCTGCCCAGAAAATATTTTGGGTTCAGAAGAAAAATCTACCATTCATTTATTTAAATACAGTGGAACCTTGGTTCTCAAACTTAATCCATTCCTGGAGTCCGTTGGACTCCCGAAACCATTCGAAAACCAAGGCGCAGCTTCTGATTGGCTGCGGGAGCTTCCTGCACTTGAGCGGAAGCCGTGTCGGACGTTCAGCTTCCGAAAAACGTTTGAAAACCGGAACGCTTACTTCCTGGTTTTCAGCGTTCGGGAGCCAAAGCGTCCAAGTACCAAGGCGTTCGAGAACCAAGGTATGACTGTAGTACATGCACAGCTTAATGCCATATTGCATAAGCAGCATTCAGTAGGGATAAAGCATGCATCATAAAATTCACTTAAAAGTAAAACTAGGAGAAATAAAAACTTGAAATGCCTGCTGAAATAATAATAAATCATGAAGTCTTCCCCAAGCCCTGGGAGTTCAACAGGGAGGGTTCCTATTTGTTCGCTGCAGGGCAGAAGTTTTGCAAAACTGGGCCCGCAATGCTGAGTTCACAGCTCTTTGTAGATATGAGCTGTGCATCTGAGCCACAGGGGACCACAAACAGCAACTATGAGCTCCTCTATGGTGTGTCTAGGAAATGAAAACAGATAGTGGTCCTTGCTTTGTTATTGCCATAGCTAAGGCTGCAGTCTTACCTGTGATCACTCTGAATTCAACAGGGCTTAAATTTACTTCGAAGTCAGTATGGTTAGGATTGCACTGTGAATTTCTGAAATCGTATACATTGATTTTATTTCTTCAGTCCTGTATGACTTGGACATTACCAATGATGGCCCCATCACGACAGAAGCACAGGCTACGATTCATTCCACGTTGCGTGTGAAGGATGGAGGCAACTCACCCGCTAGTGACCGGAAGTACCATTTCAACTGGGTTTATGCCCCTTTGACTTTGGTAGAGAGCTCCGAGCATGGCGCGGACTCCACAATTATAGTGACCAGCCCATTTCCTGGAGTCTTTCCTGTTTCCGTTCAGGTGACGCACACAGACTGCTGGCTCTGTCAGACCATTGCAAGAAACCTAACGGTGCTAGAGGTGTCAGGTAAAATGTGCATATTTTATTATGTTTTCCTGTAAGAGAAGGGGGTCTCGTACAGTGCTTCTGAAGATGTCCTACAGGGCCAGCTCTAGGTTGAAGGGAGGCAATATCTGTGGTGGACTCTCCACCCTTGCCTGTGACCTTGTCTACCTGTCCATGACTCACCTGACTAGGGTTTCCTTGATGGCAGTGGCTGGATCTGGGAAGCCACTGGCCATGTTGAACTCCCACTATGTCCAGGAACTTTACAATGCTGGTTTTCCTAGGCTCATCAGTTCTCAGACGCCTCCCAACCCTTCCTGGCTCTGGGACAGCCTTCCCCTGTGACCATTGCCTTTTCACAAAAAATACTTTCTCAATACAACTCCAAAGCTCATCTCTGTTGCTCACCCACATAATTGATGAGAGCCCTCTGCCATAGCCAGGCCTTGGCTGGGGTGAACCAGGGATCATGGGACCAACCAGTGATAAGGACCACACAAGAACCACAGGGTGAACAAAGAAGCAGCAAGCCATAAGTCAGGACTAAAAGTACTGTATAGCAAAGTTTGGGAGACACAGCCAAGCTAAGGATGACGCTGTTGCATAAGCAACGCTCAGCTGGAACAGGAAGTCCTCTTATATTCCTTCCTCTCTAAGAGGAAGGGTGGACAGAGAGATAGAACTGGTCTGTGGAGCTACTTATTGCGGTTGGCTTCCATTCTTCCCACTTTTTAGTCTCAGCCAATACTCAGAATTTTTTTGCTCCATTAAAATGTACTTCCCCCTGATGAGCAACTTAAAATTTTAGTTGATACCATGTACCAATTAAACTTGATCAAAGCTGGGGAAATGCCAGTATTTGCCTGTCCTCAAAAAGAATAAACGAGAGATTTTCTCATTAGATGGGAAGGTCTTTGAGAGAGCTTCAGGTGACTAAATATATTCTTTGTATTTTTTTCCCCCCGACAGAGTTTATAGTAGGAAATCTGTCCATTACCCAAACAGAGGACCATGAGGTATTTGACAAACTTGACTCCCGAACTCCAACAGGCGCCCAGACCTGGGTATCATTCTTACTTCATGACCCAAGTAATTATTTCGAGTCAGCTTCATTCACTTACAAATGGGATTTTGGAGATGGGTATGTCCCTATTTTTTCTTTCCCTCCCTTTTATTTATACAGATTTTTAGCAGAGACCATTATTTATATGCCTGTACTAATATATCCTTACCGACAGACCCCACCACCCCCGTAAACATCATTTCTCACCAGGTGGACCTCTGAGATCACACTGAATGATAACCACACATAGAGCGCATTGCAGTTACTGAGAATTGAGGTTACCAGGCATGAATCACTGTGACTAGACTACCCCTAGCCAAGAACAGTCGTAACTGATATCTGGTTTTCAACATTGCAATATATCACCAGCTAAACATTATGTTATACTGATATATCACAATATCTGAAATAAGAATATAGCTATGAAGAGGCTTTGGCTGGCTTCACGGTTTTTCCTGTATCGTGATTTTTGCATAGCACACACATACATCATGATACGCAATATATTGTCAAAAATTACGAAACCAATAGCACAGTATGGACTTCAAAACAGTTTTGGATGATATATTGATATATCTCCCAGTCCTAGCCCTAGATCTTCATTTCAGAGGGATTGGAACATGTCTAGAGTAGACGGCTGACCAATTTCTTTGACATAAGAGCCACTCAACCACAGTGCCTCTGACCACTAGCCATGCTGGCTATGCTCAGGCTCCACAGCTAGAGACCCTAATGCTTCTGAATACCAGCTGCTGGAGGCTAGAGGATGGGAGGGTCCTTGTATGCTCAGATCCTGGTTGAGGGTTTCTCACAGGCATCTGGTTGGCCACTGGGAGAAGAGGATGGTGGACTAGATGAGCCATCCAGAAGGCTCAGCTCATATCCTTAGTGTTCAAACACAGTTTATTGGCCCTGATCCACTCCACCACTGAATCCAGGCCACAGTCCAGATGGCGTATAGTCTCTTCTTACTCAGGTGTTAAAGATGCATAGGAAGCAATTCATGAATGAAACCATCAAATAATATGCCCACACAAACACTGCGTGACAAGAAATTGATTTCCACTGTTTCCCCATCACCTGCAGAACCGAGATGACAACAGAACACCCCACCGTCTACCACAATTACCCTACACTTGGGGTTTGCACCGTGAACCTGGAGGTGACAGCAGAATGGAGACAAGATGGGACCAGGATGGAGCAACGAAGGAAGATGGTCCAGAAAACAGGGCATTTTTCTGCTGCGTTGGAATTGATGGGTAATGGCAGGGAAAAGCTAGTGCTATACTCAGCATCCCTTGTGGTCTGTGAGGAACACAAGTTCAGGAGATCTGATCCGCAAACAAAGACCACCCGAGTCGGCTTGGTCTCCTTTCCTACAGATCAGTGGCACTAGCAGCACAAAAGGCAGGGAAACCAACAGTGGCCAGAGCCAGAGCCAACAAATTCTATTTTTGTCCCCATCGCCCTCCTCCCTGCAGAGTTCCACAAGGGCGACACTGAGGCAGAGGAGGAAGGCGGCAGGTAGGACCACTGTTGTAAAGGGCCAGACAAGAGGAGCTGGCCGAGGGCAGCCTGAAATTGGCAGGGCAGCTACAGACTCTTGAGTAGGCTATGGAACAGGAACAGTCCGCAGCATTCAGTGTAATGCCGGGTTGGTTCAGAAATCATCATCATCATATTTTTTTATTTATACCCCGCCAGCCTCTCTGGGCAGCTCCCAACAGAACAATCAAAACACAATAAGACATCAAACATTAGAAACTTCCCTAAAAAGGGCTGCCTTCAGATGTCGTCTAAAAGTCGGATAGTTGTTTATTTCCTTGACATCTGATGGGAGGGTGTTCCACAGGGTGGGCGCCACTACCGAGAAGGCCCTCTGCCTGGTTCCCTGTAACTTCACTTCTCGCAGTGAGGGAACCGCCAGAAGGCCCTTGGCGCTGGACCTCAGTGTCCGGGCTAAACGATGGGGTGGAGATGCTCCTTCAGGTATACTGGGCTGAGGCCGTTTAGGGCTTTAAAGGTCAGCACCAACACTTTGAATTGTGCTCGGAAACGTACCAGGAGCCAATGTAGGGCTTTCAGGACCGGTGTTATGTGGTCTCAGCGGCCGCCCCCAGTCACCAGTCTAGCTTGGCAGAGATCGAAAGACACAATGTTTGTGTGTTGTCCTTCCCAAACTGGCCTCAGATGTTCTCGCTTGCTGGATTCCAGTTATCTCTGCCCATCGCTAAAATAAAGCATGTCTAAGCTCAGGCCCACAGGGAAGGAAAAAAAAACATTCTTTAGCCTGGGCATTCTTCCCCTCATCTCAGCTGTGAGGATCTGGTTAAGAAGTGAGAAAAGCACTTTGCACATGCTTAACTGTGCTCACTTTGCTGAGCGGGGAGGTTGGGTTCTCTTTGTAAGGAGGTCTGTGGCACATTTTGGAGTATTTGCATTTGTTTGCAGATATGCGGGTTGTGCATAGGTGGCTGTGCACAGCTTGAACCAAATTCTGTTGGCAACAGGATTAACCCTTAAGTTGCCAGCCGAATGATCCCCGCTGTTGTGCTTCCAATGTTATCCCTCTCAGATTTGCCCAGAATACTAATTACATTAACACCAGCGCCGAATGCTCTTCCTTCAAAGCACAAACTTACGGTTCTTAACCTCTCTACCTCAGATGCTGTCAGGGGTATTAACATTGTTGGATCCACAGAGGCTCATGTGATGGAAAACTTAAATTTATCGCTGCATATCCAAGGCAGGTAAGCAGCCAGCAAAAAAACAAAAACACCTATATAAATCATTCTGCTTTCCCTTCTGATCTGCTATTTGCATTCTCCTCTGGGGTTTCCTAGGACAACAAGCACCTCCTGAAGGCATAGGAAACAGGAGCTGAAATGTGTATCAGTTGTCTCTTAAGGAATTCTCTGGTGAGTGGGTGGTTTGAGGAGCATCCCAAGTGCCAGACAGAAAGTCTTGGGAGGCTGGATTTGGTGCCTGGACCCAAGGATTCAAGTTACAAGAAAGGAGTTTCCAACTATAATAATAATAATTGGTTATTTATACCCCGCCCATCTGGCTGGGCTTCCCCAGCCACTCTGGGCAGCTTCCAACAAAATATTAAAATACAGTAGTGCATCAAACATTAAAAGCTTCCCTAAATGGAGCTGCCTTCAGATGTCTTCTAAAAGTCTGGTAGTTGTTCTCGACATCTGGTGGGAGGGCATTCCACAGGGTGGGCGCCACTACCGAGAAGGCCCTCTGCCTGGTTCCCTGTGACTTGGCTTCTCACAGTGAGGGAACTGCCAGAAAGCCCTCGACGCTGGACCTCAGTGTCCGGGTAGAACGATGGGGGTTCTGACTAAACGCCAGGAGGAACTTTCTGAGAGTTAGAGCTGTCCGAGAGTGGAACAGTCTCCCTCGAGAGGTGGTGGACTCTCCTTCCTTGGAGGTTATTAAGCAGAGGTTGCATGGCCATCTGTCATGGATGTTTTAGCTGAGATTCTTGCATTGCACGGGGTTGGACTGGATGGCCCTCAGAGGTCCCTTTCAGCTCTATGAAATCAAGGGTGTTTATTAGATCAGAAGTAAACACGGCCAAGTGCATTGCTTTCACTGGGCAGACTACGCCCCGGGCAGCAGGGAGAAGCAAGCAGCTAACCTCTGAAGGATGAGATAGCTGGTGTTTGCTGTCTGTACGGAGGTCCAAAGAGCAGGAATCTGTCCCGAAACGCAGCAGGACAAAGGTCTGTTGTTGACTCTTCTTCAAGACACAACAGTCACATTGCTGGTCAAAATCTGCCACATCATCTCTAAAAACAGTCGCTGAGCTAATGAATCTGGAGCGGCGGCTGTTTTTGGCTCTCTTATCCATTTGCACTGCCAGCCAGATTGTCACGCTTCTGCTTTGGCAGAGGCAAGAAAATACGTAGTAGAATGTGTGCGTAGGGGAACATAACAAGAGCTCTGCTGGATCAAGCCAATGGCCCATCTGGTCCAGGATTCTGTTCTCACAGTGGCCAACCAGGTGAGATCATCTTCTGACGCCCTCCTTCGTGTGCCCCCTCCTTGAGAGGTCCGGAGGGTGGCAACACGAGAACGGGGCCTTCTCTGCAGTGGCTCCCCATTTGTGGAATGCTCTCCCCAGGGAAGTTCACCTGGCGTCTTCATTGTACACCTTTAGGTACCAGGCAAAAATGTTCCTTTTTAAACATGCCTTTGGTTGACCTGATTGACATCCTATACCCTTTTAAAATGTGTCTCTTTTTTGGGGGGGGTGTTATTTAAGTTATTGCTTTTATTTTGATTTTATATATTGTGATCTTTTCTGTGAACCACCCTGAGACCTCCGGGTGTAGGGCAGTATATAAATTCAATTAATAATAAATAATAATAATAATAATAATAATAATAATAATAATATAATCATAATAATCACATTTCCCACTAATGTACACATTTAAATGCACACTCCACCCTGGTGTGTGCATTTCTGTACATTTCTGTACACATTTTACTTGGCTGGAGAGCTGCATTGGAAAATTGAGTCAGCACATGTCAAAAGATCCCAGTGTTTCGGTTCACGCATTGTTTTGGAAACTCCCCGTTTGGTAGGCTTGTTTTGAAATGGGAGAGGAATCAAATGTATCCTTTATCCCTACCTGGGATAAAGTCCCATTTCAGCTTGATTCTGAGTTGGCACACAGAAAATTGCAGCGCCGGCCACCTAAAGCAGAATAGAGCTTTTGTCCTTCTTTCTTCCCAGCCTGCCTCTCCACTTGTGCTGGTTAATCAAGACCGAATGCGTTCCGCTCGACAGGGACCACTGCCACCTGGTGGCGATGAACGCTACGCACTACAATCTGAGCCACGTCTTCAGGGATGCTGGGCAGTACTGCCTTAGCGTGCGAGTGGAGAATGGGGTCAACATGTTGCAGTCGTACCAGGAGATTCAAGTGAGGCCGTCAGGTGAGAGTTAGGAGAAAAGCTACTCCACAGTTGGAAAGCACATATATGTGTGTGTGTGTGTGTGTGTGTGTGTGTGTGTGTGTACGTACACACACACACACACACACACACACTAGGAGAATTTCATTTATAAAAAGTCTCTTGGCCACCATTAGGGTGCCTAGAACCCATTTTCGCTGTCAATTGTTGTCAATTTCCATACAATGGGTATATAGTTCAAGAGCCTATTCACTTCTGAATATCTTAAATTTTCCTGTAGTGTCTTGCTTCTGTTGAGCAGCACTTTCTCCCCAAACCTAGTGTGGGACACAGTAAAAGCATGTGTTTCAAGGAAGCATTGTCCATATTACACATCTCCAACAAAGAGCTACATTAGATAGGGAGTCCAATAGATTATAAATAGTATTTTGTGCTGTATAAGTTTTGGTGTGTGCACCAGTGCTCCTTGCTCCATTTCGACTGGGCCCTTTACATTCCTTCACCTTTTCTCCTCCTGCACAAGATTGATCAGCGTATTTAGGTGACCCCATTGGGTTCCAATATTATGAGAAAAGGGGCTTAAGTTTATCCACTTCTTCTACCCCTTGCATAATCCTACACACACCTCTCTCTCTCTCTCCCTCTGTCCCTCTCTCTCTCTCTCTCTCTCTCACACACACACACACAATTTCCCCTCCCCCCCCCAAGTGCAAAGCCACTACAGTCATACCTCATGTTAAGTCTGCTTCAGGTTACATGTTTTCGGGTTGCGTACCGCAGGAAACCCGGAAGTACCAGAACAGGCTACTTCCAGGTTTCGCTGCTCGTGCATGCGCAGAAGCGCCAAATCATGCCTGTGCAGATGCGCCGCTTTAGGATGCGAAAGCTGTGGGTTACGGACGTGCCTCTGTCATGGATTATGTCCACAAACTGAGGTTCCACTGTAATTCCATAAGCTTTCCTAGGGAGGGAATTGCTCTAACCGCCCAACCATTTTGGTTCCCCTTTCCTATACCTTTCCCAGATGTACAACAAGGAGTGCAAGGAACCCTCAGGCCCAGGGGCCAATGTGGCCTCCATGCCTCTCTACCTGAGCCCTCAGATCTCTTCCCACAAGCCCTGCTTTATACCCTGAGCATTTCTGTCTACATGGAATAACTCACCGAAACGCTTCTCTGGATGGCAGCTAGAGAAGGGCGTGTGAATGTGTGTAGAAACTCGCCCTGCTGTACCAAAGTCAAATGTGCATAGGTTGCTCCACCCACTCTGGCATCTGGCCCCGCCCCCACCACTGACACGTGGCCCTCAGAAGGTTCCCAGAAGGCAATGCGGCCCTCGGGCTGGGGGAAAAAAATCACGCTGCTCCTTTTTGAGTTGTGGCAACAGGAGCTGGACATAGAAGCCCAAGTGTGGTCACACACCTTAGATTCGCACAAAGGCGTTGAGATGTTTCCTGTTAGATTTCCAATCTAAGCACCCTCCTTCTCCTCTTCTCCAGGCATCCACCCAGCTTTCTTAGCGCTGCCTTGCATCACCCTCTTATCAGCCATGCTGGGGTTAGCTGCCTACGTGACGTTCCGGAGCAGCGCACAGCAAAAGGATCTTGTGGAGGTACTTCCGTAAAGGCTGCTATGCTCACATTGGGGGCTGAGGAACGCAAGCCGAATTTAACCTTAGTTGCATCACAAGCGGGGCCTGCAATGAAATGTTGCCTCATGGAGCACAGCTGCCACTCTGTTCCATTCCTCAAATCATGTTCGGGTCCGAGGCCAGATCCCACAGAGCAGGCAGCCAGGTCACACTCTGTATGACCCCAGGCTAGCTTCTGAGAGGAGACTGAGCCTTTTAAAGCATCTGCCTGCCCCCCAGACCACCTCCTCTAGGCTCCACCCTCTTGTGCATGACATTAGTGCCTTAAAGGGGCCAACACTCTGGCCTGAAGGCAGGTCATTCCTCCTCCACTCCATAGCCTTCTAGTACGCTCTCAGCTGCGCCACCCGACTGGTGATGTGCGCCGGGAAGCAATTTGCTTCTCAAGCTTGGGGGAACACACCCTCAAAGGTCCTGGCTCAGGCATGAGAGCTTGCCTCCCATGGGCTCCTGTTTATCAGTCCCAGGCTCAATGGTCTCTTGGCTATGACTCCATAGATGGAGACTCTGCAGCCCCTGACTCTGACCCTTGATCGCTGCTAGATCCTGTGGTCCTGACACCCCATGTTCCTGGATGTCCCCCCGTTAGGATCGTCCTACTCTCGTGTAGGACCCTGGCAGAGACATATGCCTGACTGGCATGTTCTCTCCCTCCTGGTCGGTCGTTCGGGAGCTTCAAAAGCTTTCTTCAGCCCGAACATCCCAGCGACCAATGCCAACAGACATCGCCACACTTACGATCCTGCAAAGTATTGGCACTTTGCGTAACAGAACTCAGTAGCACAGCATTTTGGCTAATCTACTTTTACTTACATATAATACACTCGGAGCATTCTTGCTTAGCTCCTTCCTCTTTCTCATCAGACAGCAAAGAGAGAAAGAACAAAGGACAATAGTCCTACATTCTGGAGCACAGTAGTACAAAACATCCTGTCTCCGTCACTTCCCACTCTGTGGAATGAAAACATACACCGTCATGTGATAGACAAGAATCTCATGACTGCAAACACGGAGCAAGAACCCTAACGCTCCCCACCAACAGTGAGTCAGGCCAGGCTGAGAGGCAGTGACTGGACCAAGGTCACCAGTGAGCTTCATGGCCGAGTGGGGATTTGAACCCTGGTCTCCCAGGTTTCGAATCCAGCACAGTAGCCGCCACCCTACATAATTCTTCACAGAATTAGATGCATTGCTGAATGCATCTGGCTATTTTCCAAAAATGCAAACTTACAAGTATACTTAAACTTCTCTAAGCCTTCACGGGGAGGGTTGGTTTGTCACCCGAGACATTCTTGGAACCGGCTTTGTCTTCCCCGTTGTCAAAACGCAGGTTGCCGATTTTGACTTCTCCCCGACGTCCGACACCTCACCTTCTGGCTCCAAGTGGAGCTGCCGTCAAATGTGTTGCGAAACCTGCTGCCTCTGGCCATCTCAGGAGTCTTGCGAGACGATCCGAGAGCATCACCGCCTCCTGCGCCCTTTGCGTGAGCCAGTGAAAATGTACACCATGTGAAGAACAGGAGCTTCGTTTGCCATATACTGCTGCTGGCTTGGCCTTCTCCTGTCCGCCTCCTCTCGTCTCCATGCAGGGGTGCTGCATGGACAACCCGTATCTTTTGCTGGTGCATGAAAAGTTGACATCTGTGCTAGGGCCCTGGGTTGCAGGTTATTTCACCAGGTCACCCGAAAAGAGCAGACTTGGATCTGCACTGAGAATGCATTCCTATGCAGCGGGGATGGGGGAGCCTCAGCCCTTTGGGCCAAATGTGGCCCTGCAGGTATCTCCTCTGTCTGGCCCTTGGGGCTGCTCCACACCTTCCTTAAGTGCTTTTGCCTTGCTGGATTTTGCCCTAGAACTTCCACAATGCCTCTTGCTTGCCTAGATGAAGAGATGTGCTTGCGTGTGTGAAGCATGCCTGAAATGTATCCTGTTGCCAGATGGTAAGAGCCATTGTGCTGCTCCACCTCTGGTCATGCCCACTTTTGCCGCTGGCCACGGCTACCTCAGACATGCAGACTCTGGAAAGGCTGTCCACGAGGGACTGTGTCCCTGCAGCTGAAAAAGGTTCCCCACTAGGACTGGGCGATATATCGATATACAGTGGTACCTTGGTTCTCAAACTTAATCCATTCCGGAAGTCCGTTCCAAAACCAAAGCGTTCCAAAACCAAGGCACGCTTTCCCATAGAAAGCAATGCAAAATGGATTAATCTGTTCCAGACTTTTAAAAACAACCCCTAAAACAGCAATTTAACATGAATTTTGCTATCTAACGTACAGTTACCAGATGATATCTGGGGGCACTCTTTTTTCCCCTCTTTTTTTTTTTTTTTTGGAAGCAGAGTAGCAACAGGGAGTCAGTAGTGGGGATGGTGAGGCAAAAGATCCTGGGCCCAAGCACACATGCACATTGTATAAAGGTGCAAAGCCCTTCTTTCACACCCTGTGAAACATAAATGCACAGTTTTTAAAAAACTGGGCAACGCCTGCCCGCCCAAGCCTCCCCCAATCTGTCAAAACAAAGGGGGAAGGGGGCAGGAGATCTGTACTGCCGGACGTCCCCAATTTGTGCAGTGAGCAGCTCCTGAAGTCAGCCAGAGCCAACTGTGCTACCAGGCTGGCTCCAGGCTGCTGAGGCTGCCGCTGCCACATTTCCCGGGGACAGAATTGCAAATCTGGGGACATTCTGGAGATGGAATTTGTCCAGGGACAGATTTACAAATCTGGGGACTGTCCCCGGGAGCTGGGAACGTCTGGTAACCCTAAAATTCTAATGAGACCATTGACCCATAAAATGAAAGCAATAAACAATGTACAGTGGTGCCTCGCAAGACGAAATTAATCCGTTCCACGAGTCTCTTTTGTCTTGCGGTTTTTTCGTCTTGCGAAGCACGGCTATTAGCGGCTTAGTGGCTTAGCGGCTATTAACGGCTTAGCGGCTTTAAGAAAAAGGAAACAAACTCGCAAGAACTCGCAAGACATTTCGTCTTGCGAAGCAAGCCCATAGGGAAATTCATCTTGGGAATGACTCAAAAAACGGAAAACCCTTTCGTCTAGCGAGTTTTTCGTCTTGCGAGGCATTCGTCTTGCGGGGCACCACTGTACTGCAGTCACACAATCAATCAATCAGTAGCTG
Organism: Podarcis muralis; assembly: GCF_964188315.1. Lineage (NCBI taxonomy): Eukaryota > Metazoa > Chordata > Lepidosauria > Squamata > Lacertidae > Podarcis > Podarcis muralis. The sequence continues at coordinate 44,443,588 of NC_135668.1, forward strand.
AACTGGGTTCCACATTGTCACAAAAACAAAACAAAAAAGAGCTGCAAAAACAAAAACGGAAAAGAAATAGCAAAAACAGACAGACCTCAGCGTAACACTCAAAATGGAAGCATAACACTCAAAACAGAAGTGTGCCACGCAAAACAGAAGTGTGGCACTCAGATTGGAAGTGTAACACTCAAAACGGAGTACATTCGGCTTCCAAAAAAGGTTCGCAAACTGAAACACTTACTTCTGGGTTTGCAGTGTTTGGGTTCCAAGTTGTTTGAGTACCAAGGCGTTTGAGAACCAAAGTACCACTGTAGTGTCCAAAACCAGTTTCATAACTTTTGGGCTGGCAATCTAGCGCGAATCATGATGTGTGTGTGTGTGTGTGTGTGTATGTGTGTTATGCAAAAATCACAATGTGGGAACAACTGTGAAGCCAACCAATGCCTCTACATAGTTCCTTCCTTATTTCAGACATATATCGATATATATCGTGATGTTTGGCTGGGAATATATCACGATGTTGAAAACCAGATATCGCCCAGTCCTACCCACTGCTAATATGCAGGCTTACTGGGAAGCAAGTTCAACTGAGCTCACTAAGACATATTCCACAGGAGGTGCATTCAGGATTGCAGTCTAAAATGGCTGGTTTTGTTTTTGTTTGTTTTTAAATAAAATAAATGTATGCTCTATCTATCTCACACATATATATGGCACTCATATTGTGTAAGTGTCACACTTTAGTCAGAACTTCAAATGATTTTATTTTGTAGGATTGGGAGGGGTGAGAAATGTAATTTTGCTTGCATCTTAATTTGCACTTTTTTGAACGGAGAAGCCAGCTAAAACACAGCTACCCTTTGGAATTTGCGTGTCTCCAAATCTTGCAGCTCTGTTCTGCAACAAAAAAGTGTGTACAGCAGTGAAAACAGCATACAGAAATGCATTCTGTTAGGGAGTTGTTTGCAAAAAGAAGAAGTGTGGCTTAATCAAAGTTGTGTACAAGGATGTGTTTATTAGGGTAAATTCGCACGTAAAATGCTGCTGAATTTTCATGAGGATTTTTTTTTTAAAAAGCAAATGGCTGCAGATATGAACTGAAAGTATGACTGGAAGACAGAGAAACAGAAGGAAACAAAAACTGACAGATCCATCCCTATTGCATGTGTTCCTCTGCAACCCATGAGATATACTTGACCATGTTTTGTTTTGGTTTTTCCATTTTCAGCCAAAATCTTAAAGGGGGACCATTCCCACCCCCTCTGCCTTTCTACATGTGTGCCTTTGGATTGCCAATCAATATGCTACGTATCTGAAGGAAACTCCTATTTCCCTCCTTCCTTCTGTCATGGAACCCAAGGTGGCTTGGTTCCCGGATGGTCAGCTATTCAGGGACTGACCAGACACAGACCTGCGTAGCTTTAGCAAGATGGTGGCCTCATTTTCCTCTTCCCAACAAACCAGACATCCTGCTTCTTACCTTGCCTTTTGCCTCAGTTCTATTAATTATATTCATAAAAGGCATCTAGCAACTACAATTTCACTGGTAGATCTCACTTTAAAAGAAGGGCACTTCCAGACACTGCTTTGATAATGGCACAAAATCAGAAGGCACTTCAGCGAAGAGGTGACTTCTACCACCAGCTCTGCCGGTCTACTGCGCAGGCATATTGGCAGGCGTCCGTATGTACTGCAGCAATCAGAATAGGGATAGGAGGTCCATTAAGAAAGAAAGAAAGAAAGAAAGAAAGAAAGAAAGAAAGAAAGAAAGAAAGAAAAGGAAAGGAAATGGTACCAGAGCCGAGGGGGAAAGCCGCCATCTGGTAACTTACTTCCTTGTAGCAGGAAGCAAGGGCTGTGTTGAGGATGTTATATGGCTGTCAAGCCCGCAAGCTGTCGAAATGTTGTTTATACTTAACATAAAGATGTCACATTTCAAAAGAAGACCTTGAAGTGCATTCTGGGATGTGCATTTCCAGCAAGGAAGGCACCCACCAGAGATTCCCTCTGACGCCCGTCACAAACGAAAACAGAATAGGCTCTGCCACCTCTGTTTTACCACTCACTGCCTCAATAAAGCAAGTTCTGGTGCCCTTCAAAAATTGTGTGCAAGTTACTTTTTGGCAGAAAGAGGTTACCAGAAGGGGGGATACCGCTCTTAACTTCTTGGTTTAGGGCTTGACGTCCTTGAGGTCTACCCCCATGCCTCTGAAGCCTTTGGACCTCCTTCATCATGTGGTAGATGGGGCTGTTACCTTTTCCTCCCTTGAGTTGAAACCATAGAGCCTAAAGAGGAAGTTAGGAGGATGTTCTTTTCCCACTTCTGTTTTGGCTTCTTTGCTTCTTTTCAAAGCCCAGGTCCGGCTTACTGAATCCGACTTGTACCCGGATTCCTTGGATAAGCAAAGTGTGTTCATGTGTGTCTTCTTTCTCTCTTTTGGGGTGGGCGGGCTGATTTGGAGAAGTCTGTGAGAAGTGGCGATAAGCAATGGGACTTGCTTCAAAATCCAGATGTGCCCATGGCCTTAAAAGGTTGGGGATTCTGGCTTTGAATGTAGGGTTCGTTTCCCAGACAAGCCCATGCAAACAGGGGAAGAGGGCCATATTTTTCGATAACTATCTAGAGATGGACCATCACTCCATGGCAGACCATGTGATTTACACTAAATGCAGAAGTACTATCTTTTTATCTATCTTGACTCTTCCAGCATTCAGCTTCATTGGGTGACCGTGAGATTGGTTTTCTCTCTGTGCTCAACACTGCATAGGGCAGTTTTCTATTTCAGATCTGTATATATCTCTGCATTTCACAAGACCTGAGAACCTCATTTTGCTGCCAATTTGATAGGCACTCAACTGCCCTAGTTAGCTATTATAGAGAGAGAACGATCTCCTTGAAATCCACCTTACGGACGTCAAAGAAAATGTAAGAGTGTCATTCTGAATGTGGCCCAAGAAGCTATTTCCTGCTCTGACATTAAAAAAAAACAACCCTCCATGAATTAATCTGTAGATTCATTAATTTGCAGTTGAAGACTCTTGACATTCTACCTTTTGAAAGCAAAAGACAATCTAGCAACAGAGGAGGGGGGGGGGGCAAGGCAAAGCGAGCAGTGGTTGTGCCCAGAAAAGATAAAGGAGGAAAAAAGTCATCCAGAGAACTGATTTTTTTTTTAACCTTACAGATCAATGACCTGGAAAAAAGGAACATTCACTGCTAAAAAAGAAAGAAAGAAAAGATGAAACTTGCTGATTTGGAACCAAGGGTTGCAGGAGTACAGGCAAGAGAGCAATTCAGTCAAAATAATAAGCACCAAGTATAAAGATAAGTGCTTTATTATGCAACTCTCTGAGCAAAATTATGAGGAAACGAGTCTTAGGACAGAAGCCTATATTCCGAGGACATGGCGTAAAAACAGCAGAGCAGTGCACAATGGTTGTTAAGAAAAATAGCTGAAATACTTCATCACAATTAGCAGGTATTTACCATTAAGATTAGGGACGCGGGTGGCGCTGTGGTCTAAACCAGTGTTCCCCAACCTTGGGTCTCCAGCTGTTTTTGGACTACAACTCCCATCATCCCTCGCTAGCAAGACCAGTGGCCAAGGATGATGGGAATTGTAGTCCGAAAACAGCTGGAGACCCAAGGTTGGGGAACACTGGTCTAAACCACTGAACCTAGGGCTTGCTGAGTGGAAGGTCGGCGGTTCAAATCCCCACGATGGGATGAGCTCCCGTTGCTCAGTCCCAGCTCCTGCCAACCTAGCAGTTCGAAAGCACATCAAAGTAGATAAATAGGTACCACTCTGGCGGGAAGGTAAACGGCGTTTCCGTGCACTGCTCTGGTTCGCCAGAAGTGGCTTAGTCATGCTGGCCACATGACCCGGAAGCTGTCTGTGGACCAACGCCAGCTCCCTTGGCCTATAGAGCCAGATGAGCGCGCAACCCCAGAGTCATCCGAGACTGTACCTAACGGTCAGGGGTGCCTTTACCTTTACCATTAAGATTAAATCACTGAGCTGAAATTTTACAAAACTTTGCAGTGAATCCCTTCCAGGGAATATCCCTGCATATTAAAGGGTCAGGAATCTCCCCTGCCCGCAACTTCTTCTAGGATGCTTTCTGAAGGCCATTAGGGGCTTGGGCAGTTCAATCCCCTCCCCACAGCTCTGGTTTCTTTTTAATCCCCCTCAACATTCTGTAAATCCTGGAAGATCACAGGTCTTTGTAAGTATATGTTTTGAGGATCTCATTTCTCTGTCTCTCTCTCTTTCCGTTTACATACAGTAGTTGACTGCATAGCTACAGAGTCCCACGAATGTGTCAGAACCATATTTTAGGAGTTGCCCCATTTGCTCTCTAAATTAATTGGCACATTGTACAACCCGGGTCCACCATCATGGGAACGATGGGGTGTTTGCATGAGTTTGCAAACTTAGCTCTGTCGATCCAGGGTCTGTGAAGATCTCTTTACAATGCATAAAAAGAAACTGTCAAAACGGCTCCTGTTCTTTCAAGGTCAACAACATCAGGCCTTCCGAAGTTGGAAGCTGGCCACAGCATCTTTGTTATCAGTCTCACAAATCAACAAGGAGCTATTTGGATCTTGTCTGTACAGTTGACAAAATGTCAGATGACAGCTACCCATTTAATTTCCGCCTTTCCTTGAAACAAACCCACAAACAAACAAGCACTCTTGCCAGGAGGAATGTTTAATGAAATAAGAGGAAAGCCGTATCTTTGCAATCCTTGGCTAGGAAGTCTCTCAATGTGGATAGTCTTCTTTTCAGGCCTACACAAAGGGAACCAGATAGACAAAAGACTGTCATGGGACTGCTTCTTCCACAAAACATCTTGCATGCAGAGCAAATATATAAATTCCCAGATGTGCCATCACTGGCTGAGTAAATTGCAGCTGTTCAGCCTCTCTCTCTTGCCTCAGAGGGTCACCAGTGGGTTTTGCTGTCCTGGACAAATTTATTTTGGCCATTGTGGGCCAATTGGAAACCTCAGCCTACACTCGAGTAGGACCCTGGTAGAGACACATGCACGACTGGCATGTTCTCTCCCTCCTGGTCAATCGTTTGGGAGCTTCAAAAGCTTTCTTCAGCCCGAACGTCACAGCAACTGATGCCAACTGACACCGGCACACTTAGGGATCCGCAGGGTTTGCGCACCTTGTGTGACAGGCCTCAGCAACTCAGCATTTTGGCTAATCTCCTTTATTTACATATAAACACACACAGAGCACTGCAACATGGCTCCCTCTCTCTCTAGCATCAGACAGCAAAGAGAAAAAGAACAAAAGACAATAGTCCCACTTCACGGAACACAGTAACACAAACATCCTGTCTCCGTCACTTCCCACTCTGTGGAGTCAAAACATATACCGTCATGTGATAGACAAAAATCCCATGACTGCAATCATGGAGCAGGAATTCTAACAGGCTGGACTACTGCAATGTGCTATATGTAGTGCTTCCCTTTGGCTTAACTGGGAAGCTGCAGCTTGTCACGGAATGCAACAGTTGTTGGCTGGGACATCACATCAACACTATGCGGCTCCTTTGTTGAGGGAGCTGGATTGGCTGCCAATATGCTAGCGGGCACAGTTTGTGCAATTAATATTCCCTATATGACAGGGTCACATTTCTGGGAAAGCCTTCTGAACAAAAACTTCAGTAGGCTGGTCATTTCAGCTGGCAACTTATTCCAGAGGGCCAGAGCCGCAACACTAAAAACCCAGTTTCCAATGCAAGCTAAGCACACACCTCTGGGCATGCATTAATCTCAGCGGCTGGCTGCCAGGCACTTGAGCATTGCTGTGCAATGGGATTTGACAAGTGGGTGGGACTGCCTACCCACCGGACACCGGGTGTTTGACAGGCAGTGGGTCATCCCAGCCATCAGTCAAAGTTGGCCTGTGGGGTGGAGCCAGATAACAATGTGACCTGCCAGGCCAGAGCCTATGGGAAAGCTGCAAGATGAACAAGCATAAGGCAGACTAAGAGAACAGAATGGTAGATATTTACACATTCACAAAAGAACATGAATAAGAGGAGAAGTTGCTCACAAGTTTTCTCATCTGTTTCCCTGCCACACCATGCATCTTTGGGCTCCATTCTTCCAACATTTGTGTGCGCGCTCCACCCTTTGAGCACTAGATGTCTCCCTTGCTTAAGAATGCATCACAGAATGAGTCGGCGATAGACACAGCCCACTTTTCAATGAATGGGAGCTCCATTTATCTCCATTCATTGCATTGCATTGGCTTGGCACTTGTGCTAAGGAACACGATGTATGTGTTTCATTATTCCATTCTTTTGATGGGGTTCCATCTCCACGGACGCTTCTAGCGGTCAGTGTTTTGGACCGCCTACTGGAGGGAACATTATCCAGTCAGTCAGTCCATTTATAAGGCTATTTGCCATCCAACAGATCTCAAAGGAGCTTTTAACAGGAGCATATCCAAATACATAAAATCAACATTCATAGGTGTGATTTATTTAAGAAATATCGAAACACTGGACCATATCCAGCCTCAATCTTACTCAGAGTGTATCCATTGAAATGAATCAAGACATTATATAGGTCCCATTCACTTCATGGTTTCCAGCTTATGTAGGGGTTTTTTCCTGCTATGCAAATCTATTAGTCATATGTTGCAACATGTTAATTACAGGTGTGCTTTGATGCACTGCTGCTGCAATGTCCTGTCATGTCTGTCAGTTGCAGGGTACTTTGGGGATGCTCTTAGATTCAACAGTCACTGGAGAGAGATGACTTGCCCATTGTACTTCCAGACTGGATTATTGCAATGTCCTTGGAAACAACTTGGAAACTTCAGCTGGTGCAGAATGCAGCAGTCAGATTGCTGGCAGGGCTTGCCTTCAGAAATCATGTAACGCCTTGTTCTAAAATGGCTGCATTGGCTACCAGTTAGTTTCTGGGCCCAATTCGAAGTTCTCATGTTAGTGTTTAAATTCTTAAATAACTCAGACTCCCAAATACCTGGAAGACCATCTCCTTCCCTAAAAACCGCCCATGGTATTAAGAGCAGCAAAGGGAGCCTTTTTGGTAGGCCCAGGGATTAGTGGGGGAGATGACAATGAGTGGTCAGAGGGAGAAGACTGGGAGGAGGAGGTGGCGAAAGCTGAGGAGGTAACAGGGCTTCGTGAGCAGGGAGAGTCTGTGCTAGAGGGAAGTTCAGAAGCTGGAGCTGGAGCCAAGGCAGGAGAGGAGGGGAGTCAAGAGACAAAAACAAGTCTAGCTATGCAAGAAAAGCTTTCACTCTTGCTAGAAGCTCAGCCTTGCCCTCACCGGTTCTGGAAGGCTCCTATAGAAGAGTCCCGTACGCACATAGACTTTCCGCCTGCCTATTAGGGGAAATAGGAAGCCCCGGACATATATTTTTTAGATGTCCTTTTTATGTTGAGATTCGTAGAGACACTATTGATCCTTTGCTGAAGAGGCTCACCAATCTTTCAGACAAGTCTAAACTTAATTCTCTCCTCTTAAGCAAAGATCACAAGACGACCTGGCTGGTAGCCAGATTCTGCGCCCAGATTTGTAGGCACAGATCATCCTCTAGAATAAAATAACTTATTAAGGAAATGCTGAAGTCGCCCTTTGGGGTGCCTCAGGGTCAATTTTTATGGTAGCCTAAATCTCAGTTGTACAGGTGTGTGTATATATCTCAATTTTAACTCATGAGCTATTGCTGCAATCTGCTCTGATTATTATATGTTATCTTTATGAATGCTGTTTTTATTGTGTTATGCGAGCTGGTCTTTGACCGTAGTAAATTATCTAAATCTAAGTAGCTAGTGAAGAGGTACATCCTGCTGCAACAAATTTCCCCGGTCACCCAGAACCAGGAGAGGCATGAAGTGGGCACAGGAAGAATGAGCACCACACAGGTGCAGTTTCAGATTGCTTGGAGAAAACCCTGGAGAGGAGGGGACTTAGGCAACTGTGCGAAGGCAGGGGCTTTCAGTCTCTGCAACTGTGTCATAGGGGGCAAGACCTACTGAAGATGAGTTGCTGCGCTCATTGGGCCTGACACCTGCGCAGATCCTGTTTTTTCTTTCCTAAAAAAGAGTTGATTCCACTTGCTTCGTGTTACTGACTTATGGCTCACTCCTGTTTTTAATTTATTGCATTTATATCCCATCTTCCGCCCCCCCAAAGAACTCAAGGTGGTGTTACATGGTTCTCCCCCCTCCTCATTTAATCCCTACTACAGCCCTGTGGAAAAAAGCAATGACAAACCTAGACAGCATCTTAAAAAGCAGAGACATCACCTTGCCAACAAAGGTCCATATAGTTAAAGCTATGGTTTTCCCAGTAGTGATGTATGGAAGTGAGAGCTGGACCATAAAGAAGGCTGATGCTTCAGCTTCTGCTGAATTGATGCTTTTGAATTATGGTGCTGGAGGAGACTCTTGAGAGTCCCATGGACTGCAAGAAGATCAAACCTATCCATTCTGAAGGAAATCAGCCCTGAGTGCTCACTGGAAGGACAGATCGTGAAGCTGAGGCTCCAATACTTTGGCCACCTCATGAGAAGGGAAGATTCTCTGGAAAAGACCCTGATGCTGGGAAAGATTGAGGGCACAAGGAGAAGGGGACTACAGAGGATGAGATGGTTGGACAGTGTTCTCGAAGCTACCAACATGAGTTTGACCAAACTGTGGGAGGCAGTGGAAGACAGGAGTGCCTGGCGTGTTCTGGTCCATGGGGTCATGAAGAGTTGGACACAACTAAACAACAACAGCCCTGTGACGTAGGTTAGATAGACTGAATGTCACCCAGTCAGTTTCATAGCCAAGTGGGGATTTGAACTCTGGTCTCCTGGGTCCTGGACTGACACGCTAACCACTACACCAGCTCTATCAAACATGCATCACCTTTACTGTCCTTTTGGCACCTGTTGAAGATGTCCCTCTTTCAACATGCCTTCTAAATGCAGATTTCCACCCCAGTGTGTGTCTGTATTTATTTATTTATAATTTAAAACACACACACACACACACACACGTGCCGTTGTTGCACAAACGGTACTTATTTTATTGTGAAATTGCTTTGAGATGTTTCACATCTCTCCACCCCCCGCCCCATCCAAAATCTTCCCAGGAAGAACTATCGGAAAGAGAAGCTGCTCAGACACAAAGCTTTAAATAATCAAAGAGGATGGCTATAATGAGAAGCAGAGGCTGCCAAAAGCAGAATCGTGATGGATCTCTTTGGGGAAATGGAGCAGAGAGCCTTGAAGGATTACGAGGCTTTGGAACCCTCTCCAAACAACATCTGCCACTTCCTTTAGAAGCATCCCAGTTAACAGGCAGGGAAGGGCACAAGGGGAATCCAAGCGCTGAAGCAGCATCACACAGCACTGTCAGTGGGGAAGAAGGTCACAACTCCATTTGGCAGGGACAAGCAAACTAAACTATTGCACAGAACCAAAGCGTGTGCGTTTGTGTCCACCTGTCGGGGACCGTGCGGAGGGAGGGCGGCACTGAGGAAGAATGGGGGGAGCCTCTGCCTCTGCCTCCCCCTGCTCCTAATCAGGATCCTGAATCTTCCCAGGAGCAGTGGGGCAGCATAGATTTGGAACAATGGTTGCAGAGGGACATAGTTCAGAAGACAGAAGTTGGGGAGAACTGGGGGGTGAACAGTTAGGAGGAGAAGAACTAGGAGAGAGAGAGCTAACAGACTCAATGTCGCTGGATCAGCCCAAGGTCAAGGAGGGCAGATAAGGTGGTGGCACAGAAAGCACAGTGGTTGCGAGATCAGGTTACAAGATGCAGTAATGAGGTGGGTGGCTAGGGAGGAAGTGGGTGGAACCCTTAATTGGGAGCACCTTCATTCTGAGGAATTGATTATTATTTTTTAAAAAAAATTAAACAATTTCATCATAACAAATTATCAAACCATATAATCACATACATCATTCCCCCCCTTCCCTCCCTCCCTCCCTCCCCCCCCCCACCAGGGACTTCCCTCAGCTCCTCTCTCTGATTTCTCTGCACATATTATTCTCTGCATGTTCTAAAATTATACATATCCTTGCTTTGTCTATCATGTTATCAACCAATAAATTTGTGTATGCTTATTCAAAACCTGCCAAGGAGTCCAGTTCATTTTGCTGTCTTTTTAGATAATTTGTAAAAAGCTCCCATTCTTCCTTAAAGTCACATTTGTCCTTGTCCCGCAGTTTGTATGTCATGAGGAATGGATTCTTTGTTGTCTCTCTGTGATCATTAAAATCTCTAACTGGTAAGAGACTCCTTTTGCTTTGTTCTGTTTATCTACTACCAAAGGGGGAGGGGGAGGTAGCTGAGTCCCTGAAGCCTGACACCACCTCATCCCAAGGTGCAACTCTGTCGGTAGTTTTGCATTGTGTGCAGTTCGCTGCCAAATGCACACCTAAAAGCTGATTAGATCTTGAAAACCCAGTCTGTTGGCACAGATGAAGTCAACACTCCACCTCCCTGGTACCACAGCCCCAATCCATATCCCGTTGTATTTTCCTACGTTAGAAGCTTCAGTTGTGAAGCGTCATTGTCTCACAGCTCGTTGGTTAGAGCATGAGGCTCTTAATCTCAGATTCATGGGTTTGAACTCCACATTGGGTAAAAGATTCCTGCATTGCAGAGGGTGGGACGAGATGACCCTCGCGGTCCCTTCCAGCTCCACAATTCTATGATCTAGTTTAGCCCAATGGAAGCTGATCTCTGGCCCATCGGTGGTGTTCCTAGAAAGGTGCCATGCTGCTGCTCAGTTATGTGGACCGCTGCCCCGTGTGGGGATCTGCTGAACTGCAGGTAGCAGCCTCTCAGCAAAGAACCCTTGGGTGACTCCAACCACCCAGACTTGCCATTAGATCTTCCTGGGCAGAAAGGCATTGGGGGAAAGTGGGGGCTGTCTTCCTGTTTCAGTTGAGCCTTGCTGAAGCAACATGGTCTTTCTGAGCTCCATTCTTGGGTATATTTATTAGGTTTGTAACCAGCCCTTCCTCCCAAAGGAGCCCAGGGGGGCAAACTTCAAGATCTTAGAACAACACAATTTAAAATAAAATAAAAACATATTTGACAACAAAACAATATCTAAAAAACATATTAAAGCAAGTTTGCCGTGGCCAGTATTTTTCAGCACTCAAATAGGGTAAAGAGGAATGCCTTTACATTTCTCCTTCAAGTCAATAGTGAGGAAGATAGAGGCACCTCACCAGAGAGGGCATGCCACAAACAGGGGACTACCACTGAGAAGGCCCTGTCACAGGTCAATACCAGCTGGGAAATAGCCAGGTGTTGCACCCAGAACAGGGCCTCCACTTCTGATTGTAGTGCCTAGGCTGGTGGATACTGGAGAAGTTGCTCCATTAGATACTTGGGTCCCAAGCTATTTATGGATTTGTACACCAGAGTTGTAACCAGTAACACACACACACATACACACACACACACACACCGTCCACCTGGCTGGGTTTCCCCAGCTACTCTGCACGGCTCCCAACAGAAGATTAAAAACACAATAAAAAGTCAAACATTAAAAACTTCTCTATACAGGGCTGCCTTCAGATGTCTTCTAAAAGTCAGATACTTGTTTGTTTCCTTGATATCAGACGGGAGGGCGTTCCACAGGGCAGGCACCACTACCGAGAAGGCCTTCTGCCTGGTTCCCTGTAACCTCATTTCTCACAGCGAGGGAATAGCCAGAAGGCCCTCGGCGCTGGACCTCAGCATCCAGGCAGAACAATGGGGGTGGAGACGCTCCTTCAGGTACACTGGGCTGAGGCTATTTAGGGCTTTAAAGGTCAGCACCAACACTTTGAATTGTGCTCAGAAATATTTTATTAGTTTTACTCAGAGTACCAGTATTGAAATGAATGGACATGACTAAATCTGGTCTGTTTATTTCAATGGGTCTACTCTGAGTCAAACTTACCTGGATACAGCCCCTGGTCTTTGGCCCTGGCTGCTGGCTTTGTTCCCAATTCACCTCCAACTGCTGCCCACTGCCCAGCACTGACAAAAGGATTCAGTCTTCGCATTAGGCCATTTGGGCACGTCAAAAGGACAAAAGAGCATCCTAAAATACTACAGCAGAGAAAAATTTGCCACTCGGTCTGAATTCCCCTGCTGAATAAAATCTATAACTTCTTCTCCTCCCCCTTCAGGGGCTAGTTACGAAAGATCAAACCCTGATGGGTAATACTCAAAGGATTCAGAATTTCTGCGTAAAAAGCAAGGCTCAAAGTTCAGGTGCTGCCTCGGTGCTTGTGGGATCTATCAGAACATTGTCATGAGCCTGCAAAACCGACTGAGAATTTTAAGAGTCATTTCAGCACTTCCTGTCTCCTTTGGGGACCCAGAAGAGAATAGGTATGCAATACTTTTTCAGAACTTCAGGGAGGAAAGTGTATTTTAGGCAGAAGCAGCTATCTGGGTGGGGCAGATACCTCCCACCAGCTTCCCAGCAAATGCATTGTGGCTGCTTATTGCCCCCCCCCCCCATCCACTCGAACAAAGAGGAATGATCAGAGTTCAAGGTCACATTCCAGCCAGGCCAAAATACTCAGGCGGAAATCTGGGCCAGTAAGGGGTGCAGCATGAAGAAGATCTGAGGGCCACGTGGTGAGGTCTGAAGGGCCACATCTAGCTCCTGGGCCTGTGATCCCCCACCCCATTTCTTGAGTAAGGTAAAGGTAAAGGGACCCCTGACCATTAGCTCCATTCGTGGCCGACTCTGGGGTTGCGGCGCTCATCTCAGCAATGTTCAGCCCGGACACTGAGATCCAGCGCCAAGGGCCTTCTGGCGGTTCCCTCATTGCGAGAAGTGAGGCTACAGGGAACCAGACAGAGGGCCTTCTCGGTAGTGGCGCCCGCCCTGTGGAACGCCCTCCCATCAGATGTCAAAGAGATAAATAATTACCTGACATTCAGAAGACATCTTAAGGCAGCCCTGTTCAGGGAAGTTTTTAATATGTACTGTAATATGTACTGTACATATTACAGGGAAGTTTGTAATATGTACTGTTTTTAATATGTACTGTACTGTTTTAACACTGATTGGGAGCCGCCCAGAGTGGCTGGGGAAACTCAGCCAGATGGGCGGGGTATAAATAATAAATTATTATTATTATTATTATTATTATTATTATTATTATTATTATTATTATCTCGCTTTATTGGCCGAGGGAGCCGGCGTACAGCTTCCGGGTCATGTGGCCAGCATGTCTAAGCCGCTTCTGGAGAACCAGAGCAACGCACGGAAACGCCGTTTACCTTCCCACCGGAGCGGTACCTATTTATCTACTTGCGATTTGACGTGCTTTCAAACTGCTAGGTTGGCAGGAGCAGGGACCGAGCAACGTCGCAGACTCATTTAAAGGACTCATTTGTTTTGGGACTCAGCTGCAAACAAAACATTTCAAATGTGCTGTAAAGTGCAATAAACAAATGTGACACTGGATGGCAACAGTGAGCTATGCAAAATTCAATGGTTTTTTTCCAAATGTTTTAATATAAAGCATTTTCACAGCATGAAAGTTTAAATTCAGGAGGTTCATCTTCAAATGCAATCCAAGCTGAATCTGTCCACCATCTCTACTCCTAAGTAAGGGGGCATAGGATTGCAGTCTTCAGGTAGCAATCCTATACCCACTTTGGAGAAAGCTCCACTAAACGCACTATGACCTATGTCTGAGTAAACATACACAGGATCATTAGATAGATAGATGATAAATAGATTATTTTTCTGCAAATCTTAGACTGGCATCCATTGCCAGTAAAGGGGGGGGGGGGAATTCCACTATGAAATGAAAAGCTTTTGCATTTTGTTTGCAAGAGTTTGCCCTCCATTAATTGCTGCCTTCTATTTCCCTTCTGTGCTAAGTCAGCTGCAGTCAGCGTGCCAAGGTTTTATTGCATTGTTTATTCTTTTGCAAGCCTACCTGATATGCGCTTGTCATGTATGACCCACTTTTTTCCCTTCGATAACATCACGTGATGTAATGTGAGAGACACAAACACACACACGGGCTTACACATACGGCAGCCACTTCTGAGTAGATTTCTGCATTTGTTACCATAGTAATGATTCCGCGCACCGAGCGAATGAACGGCTTTTCAAGGAATTTTACAAATGCTGCCTAGAAAATAGCAACCATCAACAACTCCTGCAAGGCTGAAAGCAGATGTAACAGCATCAGCCTGATTTGTTGAAGCATGAATCTTACCCAATTATGTATAAAGAGCTCCATGCTTTAAAGCAAAAGGGGACAGGTGGATATGAAATAGAAAGACCTGCCTTAAACCTAAACGGACCTGCCTTAAACCTAAACAGATCGCTTATCTATTTAGCCCAGTGGAGCCTCTTCTGACTGGCAGCAGCAATCCAGGGGCTCAGAGTTTTCTTGATCAACTTCTACTATCAGGAAACGCCAACATGGTGCCAACCAGTCAATCTTTTGGCACCCACAAAAGCTCTCAGTAAATACCCATTCAAAAATCCATAAGGCACAAGAGACTGCTCTTCAGTCGGTGGAGCCTGAGACTCTTCATCTCAGGGCTGTGGGTTTGAGCCCCACACTGGGCAAAACATTCCTGCATTGTAGGGGGTTGGACTAGATGATCCCTGTGGTCCCTTCCAGCTCTACGATTCTTTGATTCTTGCTGCTCCATTCCTGTTTGCACTGGTTCAGCCTCTCCTACACCAAACAGATCTTCTTTAACATGCTCACATTTCATGGGATGCCAGGACTGGAAACCCTTTCACTTTTATTCTGAGGGGCACATTAATTTTCCCTCTGTGAGCAAGCACAGGAGGTGTTTCTCCTCACATAAATGAGAGGTTAATTTGGGGCATGTCTGTACCTTTTTGTGGTTCTGTCTCTTTTACATAGGTAGCGGCCATTTTGGGTTAGGCCACCCATGGTGGCCATTTTGTGGCTGGTGCTCACAGTACTCTCAAAATTCTGAATGTGCCCACTGGCTCAAAAGGGTTGCTGCCCCACTGTGATCCACATCCTTTGGCCTAGGGCAGCCAGACCTCCAGGGCTGACCTTAAGGCTCCATGTTGGCTTGAATGTGGGCGAAAGTTCCTTTAATTTTAATTTTTAAGATGCCCTCTACATGAGGCTAACTTTGAAGGTGACCTGAAACTACAATTAATCCAGAATGCAGCAGCTAGACTGTGACTGGGAGTAGCCGCTGGGACCATATAACACCGGTCCTGAGAGGTCTGCATTGTCTCCCAGTATGTTTCCGAGCACAATTCAAAGTGTTGTTGCTGATTTCTAAAGCCCTAAATGGCCTCGGCCCAGTATATCTGAAGGAGCGTCTCCACCCCCATTGTTTAGTCCGGACACTGAAGTCCAGTTCCAAGGGTCTTCTGGCGGTTCCCTCACTGCAAGAAGTGAAGTTACAGGGAACCAGGCAGAGGGCCTTCTTGGTGGTGGCGCCCGCCCTGTGGAACGCCCTCCTATCAGATGTCAAGGAAATAAACAACTATCTGACTTTTAGAAGACATCTGAAGGCAGCCCTGTTTAGGGAAGTTTCTAATGTTTGATGTTTTATTGTGTTTTTAATCTTCTCTTGGGAGCCGCCCAGAGTGGCTGGGGAAACCCAGCCAGATGGGCAGGGTATGTACAAACAAACAAACAAACAAGTTGTTGTTAACAAGACTTGGTGTTCAGCTTGCAAGCTTCAACCCAGCGATATTGCAGTGGTAGACATTGGGCTCTCATATTTCAAGGGTGCCCTGTGCAACACTAAAATTTGGTACACCCCCTACCTGTGGGAGGTAAGTGTTATGTATTGAAGTTCTCACCCTGGCCACCAGGAGTATTGTGTATGTAGTTTTCACTCAGGTCCACGTCAGTTATTTTAGGCGGGAAACCCTGCGTTGTTGTTGCTACATTGTTGACAGCCGGCTGCCTATAAAAGCAGGCCGGCTGAGCTGTTTGCAGTTCAGTTCTGTCCAGCTTACAAATAAAGAGCTGCTCTGGAGAAATCGCTGTGTCGTCTGCTATGTTCACCCACAACTTAGCAGTAAGGCATTTTAACCCTTTCTCCCTCTCCCCAGGGGCCTGATCTGATCCTTTATAGCTGGAGATTTCCATCTGGGACCTTGTGCGTGCGTATTGCGCGCTTCCCCTAGTCAGCTCTGAGATATTTGGCTAAAATACACTTTTGGCAGGTCCCTTTCCTGTGCTCATTTCACATGCAGATGTCATTGACAAATACATCCCTGCCTGGCTGGCATTTCAAACGCAGCCAGCCACGGCCAACCAGAGACTCTCCTTCGCTGGCAAATGTCACCCTAGACAGGGAATGGCTCTGTTTGCAGACTTTGAGGCAGTCTATGGCAGCCTGCTGCTGCCGAAGGAGATTCCCCCTCGCCTGTCACTCCAGACAGCAGCAGCTTTGAGGGCAGCAATAGCGGCAAGAAGAGGCAAGGAAGTTTCAAAAACGTTCATTAATTAGTGCTTAGCCTTATTTGGGGGGAAGAAAATGCATCTTTCATGATGTGTCGTGTTAATGTGCCAAAGCCTGGTGAGCACCGTTGTTTTTATGCTTATCAGGCAGGCCCCGGCTCGAAGGGAAGCGGTTTCGATTTGATTCAATCTAATGCATGTTTAATGTGGTGTTTGCACACTTGAAGATGCTACTCTATTAAAAGAGCAGGGAGCGAATAGGGAGGCGGGGTGGCGGGGATGGTAATCACAGGGTGTGGGAAGAGAATGGATCAGGATTGCAATCAATAATAGATCACGTGTGTGTGTGTGTGTGTGTGTGTGTGTGTGTGTATCTCCTACACATATGAGAGGAGCCCCCAAATTGGGAGAATCCTGTATCGTCAGCAGACATTTTGGGGGGAAGAGTAGCTCAGGGTGTTTGGTTTTCCAGTAGAGAACATTAAATCCACTTTTAAAGACCTAATACCATAGATGAGGCATAGGCGCCAACTCCTGGGGGCAGAGGTGTCACTCTCTTTTATATATATATATATAAAGCTTATTAAATTTTCTGTTTTACAATTTAAAGTACTCATTTTTACATCCTTAAGATATCAATGACTTCCCTTCTTCTCTTTCCGTGGTTCATTTTGTGTATCATAAATCCATGCATATTTTTTAAAAAACTATATCATTCAGTATTCCATTACTGCATCCATCAAAACTCATTTACACTGTTGAATTCATCTTAATGCTGCCAGCGTTTCAGCTGTACATGATGATTTCCCATATATTCAATAAACGTTTTCCAATCTTCTTTAAACATACGTTCTTCTTGTTCTCTCATTCTATACGTTAAGTCTGCAAGCTGCGCATATTATGTCAACTTAAGTTGCCATTCTTCTTTGGTTGGGACCTCGCTCGTTTTTCATTTTCAGGCTAACAAAATTAAAAACTTCAGGATGAGAACAGAAATGGCACGGCGGCGGCACGGCGGTGGCGGGAGGCCCCATTAGCTAAAGTGGTACTTCAGGTTAAGAACAGTTTCAAGTTAAGAACGGATCTCCAGAATGAATTAAGTTCTTAACCCGAGGTACCACTGTACCTTGGTTTTCGAACCACTTAGTTCTGAAACGTTTTGGCTCCCGAACGCCGCAAACCCGGAAGTGACTGTTCCAGCCTGCGGACTATTTTTGGAACCTGAACGTCTGATGGCACTTCTGCGGCTTCCGATTGGCTGCAGGAGGTTCCTGCAGCCAATCAGAAGCCTGCTTTGGTTTCTGAATGTTTTGGAAGTCGAATGGACTTACGGAATGGATTCTGTTTGACTTCCAAGGTACGACTGTACTCAAATATACTCATATAATACATTAATATTTCATATAATGTAACATCATGAACAACACTCAAGTAATAAACGAAGCAATAGTCTGAACCACTAATTGAGCAAAATAAACAAAACCTCAAACTCCCCCTAGTTCAAAAGTCATTCACATTGAACCAACAATTTTTCCCATTTAACCTCCCCACCCGACCCAGAAGTCTGGTGTCAAGGCCAGCTGTGGCAAATCAATGGTGGGTGGGTCCAGTGCCCCCCCAGGGATGGATTTGCAGACCAATTTATTGATGGGGTGGGGGCAGCTCCTAAGTTCCCAAGCCATTAGAAAGCAAGTCAGACTCATTGGGGGGGGGGGAGGGAATACTTCAAAGAGCACTAAGGAAAAACCCAGAGAAGACATCTAACATTTTGCTTATTAGCTAGAAAAACTCACATTAGTTACAAGAGTCTGAGTCTGACCCTCGATGACACTCAAGCACAAAGAAGATGTGTGTATGTGATCAAAAGAAAACGTAATCACTGCCAGCACCAAGACTTGACTGTCAAGTGAATTCGACATCTGAAGAGCTGGCAGTTCCATTTTTTCTGTTAGCACAATCCTTGCTAGAATACGTCCACATTCCCTGAGACACACCAGCATGCACAGGAAAAGAGGGCCTAGCATAAATAGTTGTTAGGATAGGGTGCAGGGCTAATAATAATACAGTTGTACCTTGGAAGTGGAACGGAACATGTCAGATGTTCAGATTCCAAAGAATGTTCGCAAACCGGAACACTCACTTCCAGGTTTGTGGCATTCAGGAGCCAAAACGTCCGAGTACCAAGGCGTTCGGGATCCAAGGTATGAGTGTAGTAATAATAATAATAATAATAATAATAATAATAATAATAATAATACTTTTTTTATTTATACTCTGCCCATCTGGCTAGATTGCCCCAGCCACTCTGGGCAGCTTTCAACACATATAAAGGTAAAGGGACCCCTGACCATTAGGTCCAGTCGTGGCCGACTCTGGGGTTGCAGCGCTCATCTCGCTTTACTGGCCAAGGGAGCCAGCGTACAGCTTCCGGGTCATGTGGCCAGCATGCCTAAGCCGCTTCTGGTGAACCAGAGCAGTGCACAGAAACGCCATTTACCTTCCTGCTGGAGCGGTACCTATTTATCTACTTGCACTTTGACGTGCTTTCGAACTGCTAGGTTGGCAGGAGCAGGGACTGAGCAATGGGAGCTCACCCCGTTGTGGGGATTCTAACCGCCGACCTTCTGATCGGCAAGTCCTAGGCTCTGTGGTTAACCCACAGCGCCACCCGTGTTCCAACACATATAAAAACATAATAAAACATTTGACATTAATAGCAACAATCTGATCCAATACTAAAAAGTCACTATAACTTTATCTAGCTCAAGTCCAGCTCTGAGCTCCCTCTGGGCAGGGGACATTTTGCCAAGCATAGCAGGAACTCAAGGAGTGGCGAAGAATCTCACGAGGCCAGGGCACTAGCTCCTGGGGGCAAAGCCCTTTTGGGGGCCATGAATATTTTGGGGTAGGTGTGCCTTCCCCCAATGTCCATAAAGGTAAAGCAAGGAGCTGAGCACTTTGTGGCTCCAGTGGCCAGTTCCTTCTCCTCCTGCTGCTGCTGTGGAGGGGAAGGAGGTTTGAATCAGCCTCCCGCCAGTGGCAAGAAGCCAGCACCATCAGGCTTCTCCTCTCGACATTCATGCTGGTCATTGTAAGAACTATCCTTTAACTTTGAGGATGGACACCTGGGGCTGCTTCTCTCCTCTCCCCTCCTCATCCCTTTTTCCTTTTGTGCCATAGAATCATAGAATTGTAGACGCACGAGGGTCATCTAGTCCAAGCCCCTGCAATGCAGGAATCTTTTCGTCATGTCTTCTTGGTTGTTCACCTGCTGACTGAGGCTGATTTGAATGTAAATAAGCCACTCTGGGAGACTTGGGGGGCAGGGGGCACAAAAGGAAGGATAAAATTCTCCAAATAAATAAAACCACCTCTCTTCACTAAACGGTGCAGAAAAGCAGCTAAGAATACAAATGCGCTGAAATATAATAAACGGCAATTAAACTGTAATAAAATAGAAAGCAAAGGAAACCCCAGACCTCCAGGTTGGGCAAGGCAGCTGTAAGAAATGTTGATAATGCTTAAGAAGGGAACACATGTCTGTGTGTACACACACACACACACACACACACACACACACACACAACCAAGCACATTACTTCCATTTCCGACAACAGTCAAATCCTGCATGCATACAGCTTCTGCCTAATCCATTTATTCCAGGGATTAGAGATGTAATTGCCTTGAAACGCTCTGCCTTGTAATGACATTAAGGGTTATTAGAAAATGTGACCAACCTCCACCTCTTCAACTGCTCTTCAATATCATAACACTCCCCGAGGGGCGTTTGAATGGCGTTTTATAAGAAACCACCTCTCGGCTCCCAAATTGGGTTCTTTGGCTTCACAAAGGCTCATTTGCTGTCGATTAGAAAACCCCACACACACACACATATACATATACAAAGCTGCAGGTGTTTGTTTGTTTGTTTCAAGGGTCTGCTGCTGCATGGATATTGTCGCTAGCTGCACACAGGTGACACTTCCTCACCCTGGCAGCTGACACCACCGTTAGCTACAGCAACAGCCGCACCACGTTAATGAGTCCCAGGGAGACCTCGCTGCGCCTGGAGTTGCCATTTCAGCCTTGGCTGAAATGGGGAGCAGAGAGAGAGCTGCTGGCAACTTTCAACGCTGCTCAGAAAACCAGGCATTTTGGAGAGCTTTTTATGCTGGATTCTGCCCCTCTTGCCAGTTTTGCTCAATGTCATCTCCTCCTTTTAATTTCCTGTTGTTGTTTGTACAGCAGTAACTGTCAAGATGCCAGCGATAGTGGGCCGAACTGTAGTGTAGCAGCTATTTAAAGCCCTGGATTTTTTGGGGGATGAAGGAGGGGATTGGAAGCTGCATTTAAGGCACGGATGAGGAATCTGAAGCCTGGAGGATGAATGCATGAAGACACGGGACATAGGAAGCTACATTAGCCAGACCATTGGGCCATTTCGCTCCGTATTTACACTGGCAGAAGTTCCCTGGATATGCTGTCGATTTAGGCTGGGACCTCCAGCATGCAAAGCAGATTCTGTGCCACTGAATTATAGCCCTTACTGCAGCATGGAGGAAAGACCGTCCACCCAACACAGTATTGTGGCTCTCATCCACATTGGGGTCTCTGCCGCTAACCTTTACCCGACTCCCCTGTTCCCTAATTACACTGGGAGCTCCAAACAGCAAGGTAGCATTAAAACTGGCCTTTTGTCTGATCCAGAAAGGCTGCTTTGACGTGGGATGTAATGTAGAGGACCAAAAGGAGGAGAACCAAAGAGTTACGCAAGGTCACGCAGAGGTCAGTGACCGAACGCTTTAGCAAAGGAGGACATTGTAGCTTCTAGTTCCTGATATAAGAAAAAAAAACCTGCTCTTTTTCCCTTATGGGGGTACCCAAGAGCCCATATAGAGTCCTCTTTTGAGGTTCTCTGTCGGTAGGAGGAAATAACAGAGACCAACCAAAGAATACAGTCATACCTCGGGTTGAAGTCACTTCAGGTTAAGCCTTTTCGGGTTGCGCTCTGTGGCGACCTGGAAGTAACGGAGCGTGTTACTTCCGGGTTTCACCACTCGCGCAGACACTCAAAATGACGTCACGTGCATGCTCGGAAGTGGCGAATTGGGGCATAGCAGCACAATCGTGGGTTACGTTCGCTTCAGGATACGAACGGGGCCCCAGAATGGATCCCGTTCGCATCCTGAGGTACCACTGTATTGAAAAGCAAAGCAGCTAGTAAGCCTGATCTTTATTAACCGATGCAACAGGGTGCTCCCCCACATGAAGGAGAGAGGAGGAGGACCCAGAACAAAGGGGTGCCCCCCTTATATAGACTTTTGGAATTGCCCACCCTCAAACCCCAGACCACCCCCAGAAACATCATACATACATCACAGAAGGGATGTAGTAGTCCAGGACCACCTCCCCCAGATACATCATACCTACATCACAGAAAAGGCGGTCTACAACAGAAATCTGAGTGCGTTGTTTATCTCCTGTCTGGCAAGTTACCTGGGTTTTGGCCACTCTTTTGTTATTATAACTACTTAATTCCTGAATCTAGGTCACAGGCTCACACCCTGTTCATATCTTGAATGTGCCCTTAAGACACGATTTGTGAGGACAGGATTTGTGACGAAGGAGACAATGGGGAGGTTTCCGACTTTGACTTTAAAATTCTTATAACAGTTCCCAAACACAGGAATGTTTTTAAGCGGGTGGGCCGTGGGGACTGAACCACGAGTCTTTCACACCGGGACCATCCTGCTCCCTGTTTTAAAACTTAAAACACAAAAACCAGAAGCCTTTTTACTGGGTGTAGTGGATGAAGAGATACCAAGGGAAGGTAAAAGCCTGTTTATGTATGCAACAACTGAGGCAAGAATGCTTTTAGCTCCAAAATGGAAACAACAAGAAGTACCAATGAAAGAAGAGTGGCAGATGAAGATGATGGACTTTGCAGAACTGGCGAAGCTGACAGGAAAAATCCAAAACCAACACAATCAAGTGTTGGTGTTGGAGAGCCAGTGTGGTGTAGTGGTTAAGAGCGGTAGTCACGTAATCTGGGGAACCGGGTTCGCGTCTCCGCTCCTCCACCTGCAGCTGCTGGGTGACCTTGGGCCAGTCACACTTCTCTGAAGTCTCTCAGCCCCACTCACCTCACAGAGTGTTTGTTGTGGGGGAGGAAGGGAAAGGAGAATGTTAGCCGCTTTGAGACTCCTTAAAGGGAGTGAAAGGCGGGATATCAAATCCAAACTCTTCTTCTTCTTCTTCTTCAAGTATTCCAAAAGGACTGGAGTAAATTTATACGATATCTGAAAGATTATTGTAAGCAATTAACATCACTGGCAGGGTTGTCTGAAGACTTGTGATGAGAAATTTTCTATATTTCTATTTCTATTTAAATTTTGAGCTATTTTGTAACGAGTGTAAGTAGAATGGGAAAGCGTACACAATGCAATAATATAAAGGTTAATTTTGAAAGCCATGAGGCAGGTAGCAGGGGATGGGGAGGAAGTCGATAGGCTCTAAGGAGCTAAAGTGGTAAAGTGGATAATGATGTTGTGAATGTATAATATTAATTGGAAAATAAATAATACACACACACACACACACACAAACACACACACTTAAACACACACACACACTTAAACACACACACACACACACAGTGCAGTAAAAGCCACCCAGCCACTAAATTTAATATGCATAGAGGTAAACGTCATGGTGTGAGGAGGAACGTGTTTGTGTATAGGAGAAAGAGAGGGAGGGAGAGGCCATTCCAGATGTTGGGCAAGACTTGTGCTAGTTTTAAAATGTGCATAAGCTGCAGCTCCTGCCAGCAGCTGGAAGGTTGGGCAGAGGGCCCAATCCACTCACAGGGTTGTTGCCAACTGTGTTTTACTCCAAGCAGACCCAACTGAAATTAATGAACCAAGGTAAGTCATGCCCATTAATTTCAATGGGTCTACTCCTGAATGTAACTAACATTGGATACAACCCAAAGTGTAAAATCCTGCTGGTGCACATAGCACAGAGTACGCCCTGAAAACAAAAAAAGTCAGCATGATTTGATCATAATTTTTTTTAAAAACTGCTGTTTGGGGGTTTTTAACAGTCAAGCGCCATATGCATTTTAGGAATGAATGAATTAATCAATACACTCATATCAATTACCGTATGCAAATTTGCGTTACAGGCTTTTAAATATCTAGCAGCAACCTCCTTGCAACATGGCATGTGCTGCTTCACGCATTACACCAAATACAGATACAAGCTGTCTCTGCACACACACAAGTGTGTTTGTGTGAAAGAGGTCACATTCATCAATTTGTACAGCTCAGGAATTGTGCGCTCATTGAACACTGCATGTGAAGAACTCAATGAGTGTACAGCCCAGGTATATTTGCATACACAGCTTGTACATTCACTGAATGCAACATTTGAATGGCCCTGATGTGATTTTGGTGAAACCCAGCCGAATAATTTTTTGGCCTGCAGTATTTCAGTGTGGCCATCTGTTGACCATATTTATGAATCACTGCAAGGATGTTACAGCATTTAATTAGTGTTTTTACAGCAAGTAGTTTGGACTTTTTCAGATGAAAGAGACCAGGGGCAATGTAGCACATTTCATTGCTGAAATAAAGATGGATTTTGATCCTCCCAAACTTTTATTGCTTCCGGCTGGAACAGCCATTGTGGCAGATTTTGCATAGACAGGTGTTTGCATACTGGGCCAAATATTCAGAGCAGAATATCTATTTATAGCTCCTTTTTATTATTCTTATTATTTATGACCTGTTCTAGCCTGCCAGGCTCGGGGAAAAGGAACAAGTCTGCACCACACAACAAGGGGAAAGAAAATAATTTAAAACATATAAATGCATTTACAGTTGTAATCTTGGGCAAGTTTATTCAGCAGTAACTCCTACTGTCTTCGATGTGGCTACCAACCTAGTAAATGTGTTTAGGGCTGCAATCTTACCTGCAAAATGTAACTTAACTCAATCTGCCCTCATCCCACGAGACAGGATAGGGGCAGACTTTGGTCTTTGAAATTTCAGCAGTACCCTGTGCAAGGGCAAAAATTGGCACCCTAGCCTACCTCACAGGATGTTACAGGGATTAAATGAAGAGGGTATGGTTCATATATGCCGCCTTGAAGTTATTGGAGAAAAAGGAGGGATCTAAATGAAATATATAAATAGAATTACACACACACCCCGGACAAGTGCGTCACTTCTGCAGCAGAGATCCAACAAGTTGTTCTCCACACAGAAGAACACATTCCTGTTTGCAGAAATTTTGAATCAGGGGGTCTTTCTCAGCTGGCAGTGAGAGCAGTCCATTTAATTCCAGGACACAGGGAAAAGTGGCGAAGGAACCAATTCACATTCATCTCCCTGCAGCAGAGATCAACAAATTGGGTTTTCTCTTTCCTGGCAATGCTTTTGCCTCCCCTTGGGGAAAAATGAGGGCAACATACTCCAATCTATACAAAGCCTAGCATCTTGAGTTCAAACAGAAACAATGTTTTTCAAAACACACACAGACAGAGAGAAATTCAGGGTCGAGTAAATCATCCAGTTGCTGGAGTTTTGTAACATCTCTGCTTCTAATTTAGTTTCTCTCTAGAAAAGGGCGTGTGTGTCAGGGGGCAGCTCATAGATGGAGAAAAGGAAAAGGAGAAGCGGTCTTCTCTATGCCAGCATCCAACAATTCTGAAACACAATCTTCTATCGTCATGATTTGGTTGGCCACTTGTTACTCAAAAGGATCTCTAGCTGACTTACAACATGTTGAAGAACATAAGCATGAGTGAAATGTGTTGTGAGCTGCCCTGAGATATGCAGATGAAGAGCGGCATACACATTTAATAAATGATAATAATATTTATAAAATACATGGGGATGTGTCCGATGCACTTGTTCTATTGCTGCAAGAATTTCAGTTTGCACAACAAAACTCTCCCCTTTCCTTTCCTCATGCACACCACATGCCCTCCCCAAATCTGCTATAGAGAATTAGGGGAACTCACACAGAGAGCGTGAAGGGGAAGAAGAGGGAGAGGAAGAAGTCCTGTTGAATAGTCCAAAGTCCTTGTGATAATGCAACGTGTGTGTTGGATACCACCCATTATAATAAAAACCCCATCAACGTTGATGCAATGCAATAAATCTGGAAGTTCTTTTCAAGCGGTTCAATGCCCTGAAAATTTGCACGTAGGAAAATATCCTTCAGCAAATTCCAGAAGCCAACCAAAGCCAAATACTCTCTGTTGTGGCCCATGGGACTTGCCTAGATGGAGGAGAGGGAGAGAGAGCATTTGTAAAGCTAGCCTACTGTATAAAGGCAACATTTATATGCATTGCTCCATCCACATTCCAGAACCCTCAAGGATCAGAGTCCTAGAAGGTGTGGGAGCCTCCTGTTACTTGCCAAGGCTGTGCCCACATTCTAGAACCTTGGAAAAACCAGAGTTCTAGAATGTGTGGGTAAAGGTAAAGGACCTCTAGACCAGTGTTTCCCAACCTTGGGCCTCCAGCTGTTTTTGGACTACAACTCCCATCATCCCTAGCTAGCAAGACCAGTGGTCAGGGATGATGGGAATTGTAGTTCAAAAACAGCTGGAGGCCCAAGGTTGGGAAACACTGCTCTAGACAGTTAATTCGACTACTGGGTGAGGTGTTCATCTCTACTTTCAGACCAAGGGAACTGGCATTTGTTCGCAGACAGCTCCCCGGGTCATGTGGCCAACATGACTAAACCACTATTGGCGCACAGAGGACTATGACGACTGCCAGAGTGCACAGAAACGTCATTTACCTTCCCGCCACAGTGGTACCTATTTATCTACTTGCACTAGTATGCTCTGCAGATGCTAGGTTGGCAGGAGCTGGGACAAAGCAACGGCAGCTCACCCCGTTGCGGGGATTCAAACTGCCGACCTTGTGACTGGCAAGCCCAAGAGGCTCGATGGTTTAGATCACAGTGCCACCTGCGCCCCAATAATGTGTGGGGAGCATCCTCAAGGCTCCACCCACATCCTAGAACCTTGATTTTCCAGGGTTCTAAAATAGGAGGCTCCCCAGAAGGAGGCACGGTCACCTTCCAAGTCAGGTGACAAAAACATCAGCAAGGGGACAGACCTACTGTACACTCTTTCCTGAGTCCTACCCTTTGTGTGCTCAGCAGTACTATTTATTTAGTTTTTAGAAGCTCAAGGTAGTATACACAGTTCTCTCCTTCCTCAATTAATCCCCACAATAACCCTGTGAGGTAGATTAGGCTAAGAGGCAGTGTCCCACCCAATATCACCCAGTGAGCTTCATGGCTGAGCGGGGATTTGAACCCTGGTCTCCCAGGTCCTAGTCCTACACTCTAACCCCTACACCAAACTGGCTCAGAACCTCAGAAGCCAGCTTTTTGTGAACTTGCTTTCCCGCCTCTATGCAATATTAACTATCTGAGATGGCAGTGTGAGATTGCCTGTGCCTTGCCAAGGCGACTGAGTTTATGGGCGGGTGAGTAGGGAATAAAAGCACCTTCCAGGATCATTCTTTCAAAAAGGGTTACTTGCCTCTGGAGATATGAGCTAATTTAACTTTAATCAGCCGGCCCAGCTAATACAATTACGGTGAAAGTGAGCAGCTTTCCCTTTTTCTTCTTCTCTTTTTTAAAGTTGTTAAATGCCTCCTTGGAAAGCTGGTTAACACTACAATGAATGCTCTAATTAAAATGTTGGCAGGCTCCACACATTGCGCCGAGTGATAAAGACGCTTTCATCTTGAATGGAAAATCCTCCTGGATAAAAATGGAAGGGAGACACCTGCCGTGAGGCAATAGAAGGAGGAATGCGAGATTCTCCTGTGAATAATAATGAGAGGAAACCACAGACACAGCCATGTGGCTGTATTGCTCTTGATAAAGTTTCTATCCAAGCCATGTGACCTCAAACAAAGGTTTCTTCCCAGAGCAGGAACTCCAGCCTCTCACCCCAGGAACCTGTTCAAAGTTTTTTGGGGGAAGTGTGTGGCACAGTCCTCCAGACAGGACTACCTACAGGACTACCTACGGGACCGCCTCTCCTGGTATGCCCCGCGGAGGACCTTAAGGTCCAAAAATAACAACACTTTGGAGGTCCCAAGTCTCAAGGTGGTTAGATTGGTCTCAACTAGGGCCAGGGCCTTTTCAGTACTGGCCCCAACTTGGTGGAACGCTCTGTCACAAGAGACTAGGGCCCTGCGGGAATTGACATCTTTCCGCAGGGCCTGCAAGACAGAGCTGTTCTGCCTGGCCTTTGGTTTGGACTCAGTCTGAGCCTTATGTTTCCCTCCCCTTATGGTTTTGATCTATGGGCTACCATTAAAATGAGGCTGCATTTTAAATTGTATTTTAACCCATATTTTAAATGGAGGTGTGTCCCCCCCCCCATTATGTTTTTATTGTAATTTTACTGGTGTTAGCTGCCCTGAGCCCGGCTCTGGCCGGGGAGGGTGGCGTATAAATAAAAATTTAGTAGTAGTAGTAGTAGTAGTACAGTGGTACCTCGGGTTACATACGCTTCAGGTTACACACTCCACTAACCCAGAAATAGTGCTTCAGGTTAAGAACTTTGCTTCAGGATAAGAACAGAAATCGGGGTCCGGCGGCGTGGCAGCAGCAGGAGGCCCCATTAGCTAAAGTGGTGCTTCAGGTTAAGTATAGTTTCAGGTTAAGAACGGACCTCCGGAACGAATTAAGTACTTAACCCGAGATATCACTGTATACCACTTCTGAATGCAGAAGCAGGGCTGCATTTTCAAATCTTGGGGCTCCTGCTAAGTTCCCTCCTATGTACAGGTGGCACCACTTCAGCTATATGTCGTGGACTGGTTGGAAACAGAGGAATGGTGAGAGGAAGCAGCTGGGGAACCCTCAAGGGAAGAAGGCTCAGAGCCTGGGGAGTGGTGGTGGAATGGCAAAGAGTGGTCAGCGGGAGAAGACTGGGAAGAGGAGATGTTGGAAACTGAAGAGATAACCAGGATTAGTGAGCAGGGAGAGCCTGTGAATCAGAGAGCCCAGAATCAGAAGCTAAAGCAGGAGAGGAGGGAGGCCAAGAAGCAGAGATGAGTCAGGTTAATGAAGACGCATGGGTGTCTCATCCCCCTGCTATGGCAAGCTTCCCCTCCCCCCTGGTCTCCCAGTACCAGGAGAGGCATGAAGTGGGAGGAGCAAAGGCAGGCATGGCAGCATAGTCTCAGATTGCTTAGGGAAAACCCCAGAGAGGAAGAGACAGGCAGCTGTGGGAAGGTCTTCAGTCTCCACACCTTTCACCTAGGGGCAAGGCCTACCAAAGAATAGCTGCTGTGCTCATTAGATCTGACACTCCTGGGCAGATTCTATTTCTTCTAATAAAGAGTTTACTTCACTTACTGCACGCGATATATTGCTAGCTCACTCCTGACACTATATAACTCAAATTATCCATTAGGGACACGGGTGGTGCTGTGGGTTAAACCACAGAGCCTAGGACTTGCCAATCAGAAGGTCGGCAGTTCAAATCCCCGCAACAGGGTGAGCTCCCCTTGTTCAGTCCCTGCTCCTGCCAACCTGGCAGTTCAAAAGCACATCAAAGTGCAACTAGATAAATAGGTACCGCTCCGGCGGGAAGGTAAACGGTGTTTCCGTGCACTGCTCTGGTTTGCCAGAAGCGGCTTAGTCATGCTGGCCACATGGCCCGGAAGCTGTACGCTGGCTCCCTCGGCCAATAAAGCGAGATGAGCGCCGCAACCCCAGAGACGTCCGCGACTGGACCTAATGGTCAGGGGTCCCTTTACCTTTTTAATCCATTAGTAGATATGTTTGTTAACAACTCCTGTACCCACTTGGCACAGCTCTGCCAGATGGGCACTATTTTCACTATAAATGCTTTTGAAGTCATCTAATCTGCTTCACTGTCTGCAGTTTTCCCCAAATCAGGACCATCTGGCTCAGTGTTATCCACACTGCCTGGCAGGGGCACTCCAGGATTTCAGACTAAGGGCATTCCCAATCCTACTTGAAGGTTCTGGCATTTGAATGTGGGACCTCCTGCATTTAAGAGTTGCAGTCCTTCCCCTTGTTTTAAAATGCAGTATTTAAAGCCAGCCAATCCTATCCAGTTTCAGCTTGTTTTAAGTGCGTCTCTTCCAAATCCCACATGAGCAAGCTCACCCATCATTACTTAGAAGAGTAAACCTGAAATCCAACTCTGGCACCTCCGATTGTGTTAACCAAGTGTTCACTGCCCAGACAAGTTGCTCAGGACGACATCAGTCACTGGGAGAAGCAATTATGCAGAAACTGCTCAGAAATATGGTTACAGATGGGATTATTGAGGCAAATTAAATCTTCCGTGAGTAATAGACTTATTAACTCCCTAATGCAGCTGTAAAAAAAAAAAAAAAAATCCCACTCTCCAACTATTTCACAGCAAGGGCATTCGAAACCCCAAATAAATGATTGGCCATCAGTCTTGAGTGGGAGGAATTCAATTAATTTTTAGATCTTTCCTCAACATTCAGTAGGACTGCTAAAACGGAGAGCATGCGCTCTTCCACTGAGCAGACTGGGAGCATTAAGAACATAAGAAAAGGCTGGTGGATTAGGCCCATCTAGTTCAGCATCCTATTCTCACAGAGGCCAACAGTGATCTCCCCATTTGTGATTCTCAGAAACTTTCATTCACAGATATACTGCATTTGAAAGTGGAGGCTGGTAGCCATTGAGACTTGCCTTCTCCCACTCGAAAGAAAGAGGAGGGTTTGCCCTGCCGGACTTGAGGTTATACTATGAAGCTGCAGCCTTCTGCTGGTTGAAGGATTGGCTTTTGCTGGAAAACACTGATGTCCTAGATCTGGAAGGTTTTGATAATGCTTTTGGTTGGCATGCATATTTGTGGTACGACAAGGTTAAAGTTCATAAATTGTTCAAAAACCATATTGTCAGAAAAGCAATTTTTGCAGTCTGGATGAAATATAAAGACTTATTAGAGAGTAAAACCCCGAGGTGGCTATCACCGATGGAGGCCAAGGCCCCAAAAAGGCCCAATATGGAGGCGCATTGGCCGAAGTATTGGGAAATAATTGAAAAAATTGGAGACAATTGGAAGCTGCAGAGCCAGGATAAATTAAAAAATAAGGTGCGAGACTGGTTACATTATGCTCAAATTCAAGAGGTTTTTAAAACGGATAAAAAAGTTGGGTTCCAAGTGGAAAAATCGAATTTGGAGACAGAATTGTTAGAACCAAAAACTAAGATATTATCAAGAATGTATAACTTGCTGCTTAAATGGAATACACAGGATGAGATAGTTAAATCTGCCATGATAAAATGGGCACAGGATGTTGGACATAACATTATGTCTGAAGACTGGGAAAAGTTATGGAACACCGGAATAAAATTCACGGCATGTACTGCCCTGAAAGAAAACATTATGAAAATGGTATACCGGTGGTACATGACCCCAGTCAAACTAGCTAAGATATATCACCTGTCTGATAATAAATGTTGGAAATGTAAGGAGGCAGAAGGTACCTTTTTTCATCTCTGGTGGACCTGCCCAAAAGTGAAGGCTTTCTGGGAAATGATTTATAATGAATTGAAAAAGGTATTTAGGTATACCTTCCCCAAGAAACCAGAGGCCTTCCTGCTGGGCATGGTGGACCAGAAAGTGCATAAGAAAGACAGAACGTTATTTATGTATGCTACTACAGCAGCAAGAATTCTCATCGCTAAGAACTGGAAGACACAAGATTTACCCACTTTGGAAGAATGGCAGACGCAGTTGATGGACTACATGGAATTAGCTGAAATGACCGGCAGAATCCGAGATTTGGATGAAGAATCGGTTGAGGCGGACTGGAAAAAATTTAAAGACTATTTGCAAAAACATTACAAATTGTATGAATCCTAAGATTGTGCATGTTATTGGAAATGTTATGCTTTAGCAAATATGATTAAGCAAATGGCAAAATAAGTGATAAAAGAGAAAAGAAGATAAAGTGAACCAAACATATTATGTTTATTTTAAAGGTAACAAATTTGAGATACAATATATTGAATACGGATACATAATAATTGAAAGTTGTAACAAGGTTTGAAATAAGGTAACAAATTGCTGATATTGTCATTACAAAGAATGCAGATCTGGAAGGTGCGGGGAAGTACAATGTTGCTTTCTTTTGTAAAAAAATCAAAAATTGTTTCTTGTATTTGATTTATTCTGTATGGTTTGGAATCTACAAAATTATGAAAAGAAACGCAATAAAAAATATTATAAAAAAAAAAAAAGAGAGACTTGCCTTCTCCCTGCGCCATGCATGGATCTCCTGCTGTGCTATGGGCACTCCCCAGAAGTATGCCAGATCTTAGCCTGCTTTCACACAGGATGCTAGCACCATATTTAATATATATATATATTATTTATACCAAAAATATATATGTCACACTTCTGCCTCTATGAGCTCTTACAGAAGCTCAATGCCTTAAGTTTACAAGAATTAAAATGTGACTGCAAGCTACTTCAATTCCAACAACTAGCTTTCAGTAATGAGGGCAAGGAACTTTCTGGCATCTATCCTACATGAACAACATCCACGAATAGCTTTGTTTAATCGACTATTGCAACACAACATTTCTCCATGTCACCAGGGTAGCACAAAGAAGCCCCAGATCACAGTGAAGGGTCTCGTGTTACATTGCCCCTACACAGGAATATTATTACCCTGCTTTCCAGAAGGATGAAAGAGTACACTCACAAATTTACGTGCATTTAACTTGTGCACATTCAGCTTTAAGTGCCTGGCAAAAAAATAAAATACATTAAAAAGGGAGCAGAAAGGGGGTGTGTGTCTGAGGCAGGAACGGTGTTGGCTTTAGCCACTGTCCTTGGATTGTAATTGCTATGTAAGTTGCAGGCTTACTGTACTGATTTAGTTACAGATAGGTAGCCGTGTTGGTCTGCCATAGTCAAAACAAAAAAAATTCCTTCCAGTAGCACCTTAAAGACCAACTAAGTTAGTTCTTGGTATGAGCTTTCGTGTGCATGCACACTTCTTCAGATACACTGAAACAGAAGTTGCCAGATCCTTCTATATAGTGAGAAGGTGGGGAGGGGTATTACTCAGAAGGGTGGTGGGAATGGGTGATTACCTGTGCAAGTTTCTTGGTGAGGTTGATGGACTTCCATTTCATGCGGCTCAATGGTCTTTAAGGTGCTACTGGAAGGAATCTTTTTTGTTTTGACTATGGCAGACCAACACGGCTACCTATCTGTAACTGGAACTATGGAAGGCACCACATTGAGCCGCATGAAATGGAAGTCCATCAACCTCACCAAGAAACTTGCACAGGTAATCACCCATTCCCACCACCCTTCTGAGTAATAGAAGGATCTGGCAACTTCTGTTTCAGTGTATCTGAAGAAGTGTGCATGCACACGAAAGCTCATACCAAGAACTAACTTAGTTGGTCTTTAAGGTGCTACTGGAAGGAATTTTTTTTGTTTTGTACTGATTTAGACTCTTAGAATTTTAGCATTGGAAGAGAACCTTGGACATCATCCTAACCAACTGCAACTCAGTGTATGCACCTTGCATCTACAGCAAATGGCTGCCGAATCTCTGTTTAAGCACCTTCAGTGCACATTACAGCTATGTGTGCCCACCACTGCTATGTTCTGGTCCAGTGCCAGAACTCATGTGGGAAACAGCAAGGCTAGTAAAAGGTTGCTGGACCATGGACAGCTCCGAGTGAGAAACATGCTTCAACAAAGGCTGGAAGCAGATTGAGGCCATTTATGCCTCCAGATTTCCTCCTCCAGGCAGAACTCCCCCTTGACAGGACTTCAGACCCTGAAAAGGCTAACCCTCTGGCCTGGGGATGAGTGCTTCTCCTTCGTTCCATAGCCAACCTCTTGGTGCATGCCCAGCACTGCTGGGCTGGTGATATTTGGTGAGAGGCATCTGGTTCTTCAGGCTCAGGTGCCCATGAGGGTCCAGGATCTGACCCTATAGGCTCTGAGGGTTCCTCCAGGACTTCTTGTCCAACTGCCTGAGGTGCAATTGTCTGCCTCTCTTCTGTTGTTAGATCTGAGGCCTAACCCAGACCCAGCTCTCCATCTGGTACCCCAGCAACTTCCGACTTTGTGTCCAGCTCACTGCTGGATACAGGGCTCATGACAACCACCTCCTTTGATTGCTAAACAGCTCTTTCCATTAAGACGTCCCTCCTTCTGCTGAGTCAAAATCTGCTTCCTTGCAGCATCCACCCACTGGTTCCAGTCTTGCCCTCTGGAGCAACAGAGAACTAGTCTGCTCCGTCGCCTGCAGGACAGCCCTTCAGATATTTGACGAGCGCTAGCATACCTCCCCCTAATCTTCTCTACGCCAGGCTTAAACATATGCAGCTCCTTCAGGCATTCCTCCTAGGACTTGGTTTCCAGATCCCCCATCCTATCTTAGTCACCCTTCTCTGTAGGGAAGAGCTCCTCACATGCGCCCAGGGACTTATTGCGCTAGTGTGGCAATGCAGAGACATACGAAGGGCTCTGTATATGTAGACAGTCCCAGTTCCAGCCCCTGGTATCTCCAGGTGGGGCTGGAAGAGACCCTTGCCACTGCCAGTCAGGGTAGATGATACTGGTCTGGCTTGCTATAATCATTATAATTTCCTACCCTCCCTTTACCGGTGGATCCCAGGATGGATTACAACAGTGTAACACCCAGAAATGAAAACCAGTTAAAACAAATTACATTCATGGGAACAGAGGGTCTCTTGAAAGGTAAAGAGACATGTCTTCAGCATACAATGAAAGCTGTACAATGAACGGGAAGTCAGATGTTGATGAAGAAAATTTAATTTATTGAATTTTATGACTTAGGGGTTGCTACAGACAATGTCCTCTCCTGGGTCACCAGCACTCTGAACTTCTGAACTACCCAGAGGGCCCCCTCTCCTTATATTAACACCCAGGAGTGTCTATAGGGAAGGAGGAAGTCTCTCAGGTATTTGGGGTCTTAGTCATTTAGGGCTTTAAATGTTGGCATGAGCAACCTTGAATTGGACCCAGAAACAAACCGACAGCTTCCTATGATCCTATGCAGGAAGAAACTCTGATTCTACCAGCCCAGTGCAAGGGTGTTTGTTAATATACCTTTTCACCACACCATATACAACTGCTGAGGGACCCCACCAGAGACAGTGGGCAGTTCTGCTAATAAGAACTCTCCACTTGGAGGATTTTTCTTTCTCTCTTAGCCGTCCATCAATTGAAGCATTCAGTGCATGTTCTGTTCTTGCCAGGGATGGGGTTGGCATCATCAGGCACCTGCCAGGGCCCACATCCCTACAAGGATCCTGCTGCTAATCCCCAGAACCATCCCCGCCCCCATCCTTGCCGTCACTCTCTGTTCATGGAATGAATCTTGAGCGCCATTTGACGGCCAGCTGATCGGGACTTTTGAGAGGACTTTTGTGATCAGAGACAATACAGCAAAGGTAGAAATAGGATTTGGCAGCTACGGGAGAAGCGATAAGCCATAGTGACTCTTAAATAGCAGGCCACAAAAATATTATCCTTCCTTCATTCAAAGGCATGGGATCCCATTATGTAGCCTAGGCAACAGAGGGCTGGCAGCGCAGAAAGGCAGCCACCTGTGCCTTAATGAGAGATGACAACTCTCGCCACAAAAGGGGATTCTACAAGAGACAAAAAGGTAATTGTTCTTAATCTCTGCTCTTCATTGGTACCGTTCCTTTCTGATGGTTTATTGATCTGTTGAGAGACCTAGGGAAGTTTAATCATTGCCTGGCCTTTCCTTTTAGCTGGGACAGTAGGGTTGCCGCCAACTAATTTTTACTCAAGAGTAGACCTGTTGAAATTAATAGACCTGTTAGTCATGCCCATTGATTTCAATATGCTTATCTGAATAGGGGCAAACTTTGGATGCAACTCGGACTTACAAAGGGCTAAAGACCAAACCAGAACACGGGGAAGACAGGAGAGTTCAGGAACACTTTGTAGCTCAGCTGGAGCAAGACCTTCTTTACGTGTCTTCCTGCCAAGAAAGGTCCAATAGTGAGCCAAGGTAGGCGAAGTCAGTTTGGAAGGTTCTTCCCTAAGAAGGGCACCACCCTGCCGTTCACCACATGGAGCAGCTGAGTACAGATTCCAGCTCTTCCTCACACAGAGAAGCTAATGAATTGACAACACACCTGGTGAGAACGGAAGGAGAACTGGGTCAGGCCATTGGCACGGCTAGTCCAGCTTCCTGTTGTCACAGTGGCCAGTCAGGTATCTGTGGAATACCTCGGCGGTGGTGGCCTCTCTTCCTCACCTGCTCTCTGGCAGTCGCTTTGAGCTGTCCAAGGGGAAAAGGTGGCAGCATGTCAGGGACTGGGCAGAGGAGGAATGGTGGAGAGCGCCTCCCCATCCTGACCCTTCCAGGGAAGAGGAAGAGGAAGACACATTATAGGTTTTCAACAGTGGTTTGCGGGAGGTCACAGCTCAGAGGCAGATGAGGGGGAAAGTTGGGAAATAATGGGAAGAAGAAGAAGTAGAGTTTGGATTTGATATCCCGCTTTATCACTACCTGAAGGAGTCTCAAAGCGGCTAACATTCTCCTTTCCCTTCCTCCCCCACAACAAACACTCTGTGAGGTGAGTGGGGCTGAGAGACTTCAAAGAAGTATGACTGGCCCAAGGTCACCCAGCAGCTGCATATGGAGGAGCGGAGACACGAACCTGGTTCCCCAGATTATGAGTCTACCACTCTTAACCACTACACCACACTGGGAGAGGAGGAGCAGGCAGAGCACCTGGCTGACACATTGTCACTAGAAAGCATTCCAGACCCTCCATCTCCCAGAACCCGGCGAGCTTTAAAAGTAGGAGAGCAAAGAGCTCAAAGACAGAGGGCACGTAGCAATACCTGTAGAAGTGAGGAAGTGGGATAGATGGGGAGTGGAGATTCACTTGGGACAATGCCATTACCCAAGAGGCTGGGTTCTATAGCCTCTCTCTGTAAATATTGAAATAAAAAAGGACGGTAAGAAACTTTTCCTTGTCTTTATACTTTCCTGGGCAACCAGTCGGGAGCCACTAACAGCATCCTGACACAGCAGCGGCCATGAAGAAGCAACGGGATGCTCAGAAGACACGCTGGCTCATCTTCCTCCCTGAGCTTGGGGGTGGCAGCACTGGTAGGGGAAACAGGGACATTCCAGCATCAAATTAAAGCCATGCTGGCTTTCAGAATCCCAGGACTGTCCCAGGAAAATCAGGACACTTGGAAGCTATGCCACTGTTCATGGTGAGAGCAGGATGTTGGGCTAGATTGGCCGTTGCCCTAACTCAGAAAGCTCTTCCTATGTTCTTACCAAATGAGGTTTGTATGCAGTGTTTTTCCCCACTAGTGAATAGCCAATGGCCATGCCAAATGGCAGGTTTCCGTGGGTTGGATTGCTCTGCCATTTCTCACCAAGTCCACTGACTTCTGTTCTCCGGCATCACATGGCAAGCAGCAGGTTAGAATAGGGAAGGGAAACTTTTGGCCAGATGTTGCTGGACTCCAACTCCCATCAGCCCCAGCCAGCATAGGCAGTGGTCAGGAATGGTGGGAACTGTAGCCCAACAAGAGGAGGGCCAAAGGGTAGCCACCGTGCTTGGAGCAGTTTTGGGGTGCTCACCACTAGCCCTGCCCATAGCCTGCATCTGTCAAGCAGTGATGGGCAGCTGTAAAACTAGTAGTTGTTGTTG
The DNA here is from genome assembly GCF_964188315.1 of Podarcis muralis. NCBI lineage: Eukaryota > Metazoa > Chordata > Lepidosauria > Squamata > Lacertidae > Podarcis > Podarcis muralis. The sequence continues at coordinate 44,480,786 of NC_135668.1, forward strand.
TTTAGTCGTTTAGTCGTGTCCAACTCTTCGTGACCCCATGGACCAGAGCATGCCAGGCACTCCTGTCTTCTACTGCCTCCTGCAGTTTAGTCAAACTCATGCTGGTAGCTTCGAGAACACTGTCCAACCATCTCGTCCTCTGTCATCCCCTTCTCCTTGTGCCCTCCATCTGTCCCAACATCAGGGTCTTTTCCAGGGAGTCTTCTCTTCTCATGAGGTGGCCAAAGTATTGGAGCCTCAGCTTCAGGATCTGTCCTTCCAGTGAGCACTCAGGGCTGATTTCCTTAAGAATGGAGAGGTTTGATCTTCTTGCAGTCCATGGGACTCTCAAGAGTCTCCTCCAGCACCATAATTCAAAAGCATCAATTCTTTGGCGATCAGCCTTCTTTATGGTCCAGCTCTCACTTCCATACATCACTACTGGGAAAACCATAGCTTTAACTGTACGGACCTTTGTCGGCAAGGTATACAGAGCAGTAAAAGCTGGCTGAGAGCAGGACAAGATGAACGCCACTCTCCCACCTCTTTGTTCTTTGCAGGCATCGCTTTCATCACTTTGCTGCATCTCGCTGCAAACAGAACCTTTGTACCCTGGACAAATTCAATAACCGTGACTCAAGCAGCAGCCCATACTGCGCTGCCTTCTGTTTCAACTCTCTTATTAAAAGGCCGTACATGCTGTTAGATGAGTGGTGCAGACATTGATTCCTAGCTATCCAAACCCCGGCAAAGTGGAGAGTAGGATGCTGGAAGCATGAAAGAAGCCGCTGCTGTTGTTCAGGATGACGCACGTCAACCCTGGCCTTCTTTTTAAGCACGAGCAGGCACTTTCTTTGTCATCTGTTCCACCGGCGACCTGCTAGAGGCATCTTTCAGAAACAACGCTGCCACCTTTTAACTTCATTGTTTACCCAACGGCGAGAGAGTCTAAGAGCTACAGCCTTGTGCTTTCTCTAAAAGGGTTGTTGTCTTCTAGCTCAGAACTGAGTCACCTGTCCTTGCATGTGGAACGGACTAGCAGCTAAATTCCACGGAGGTAAACCTAGGAAGCGTCTTTATACAGAACCAGATGTTCTGGGTCCGTCTAGTTCAGCATTCTCCAGAGTTTCTCAAACTTGGGTCTCCAGCTGTTGTTGGACTACAACTCCCATCATCCCTAATTAGCAGGACCAGTGCTCTGGGATGATGGGAGTTGTAGTCCAACAACACCTGACTCTGACTACCAGGGCTGGCCATTGCCTACCTCTGGGCAGGAAGGATTTTAAGAGGACTTCCTGTCTCGAAGGGTCTTTCAAGTCTACCTGAATCCTGATGTGTCTTGTGCCTCTGACTATGTTCTTTGGTGCTGACTTGTTCACTGCCCTTGCTCCTGCCTGGCTCTGATCCTAATTGCTCTTCAGTCCTGACTCACTCCAGACTGCTGCCCTCAGCCCAGCCCTGACAGAGTAAATACCCTGAGATTCCACCTGAGGGGCAGGGGGAAGATTTTGGTGATTCCTTTTTTCATGGCTGCTGTGATGGCATGGTTTGATACATCTACAATTTATCTGCTGGTCCCCCCTCCCCGTCCCTACTGCTTTACATCTGGTATTCAAGTAACTGCCTCTACTTGGGACATCTTGTTGGGCACTCTGTTCTGCAATATCGTTGAGATGAATTATTGCTAATGAAACATTTACTTTATACTTTTGAAACGTCTAAATAAATAAGACGTTGCGGTTCAGTTTCTTGGCTATGTCTCCTTCGCCTTGTCTTGAATCGTTCTCTTCTGATCGGTTGAAATCAGATTATACCTGGGGCGTAAATCTTGTGCAGAGGTGGCAGGCAAAAAAAAATGGATTGCAATTAAGTAATCAATCGGCCATTGACTGATTAATCAATCGTTGATTGTGGAAGCCTGAACCAGATATCTCAGAAAGGCCCACCATCAGTCTGGATTTACGTATAAGCTAAACAAGCTATAGCTTAGGGCCCCATTCTCTTGGGGGCCCCCAAAAAAATTTAAAGGGGGAAAAACTGGATGTACATTTCCAAAATATAAGAGAAATAACAATTACTTTGATAAAATATATATTTTGTTATGTGAAAATGGCTTTAGATATCTATTGTTGTTGTTGTTGTTTAGTCGTTTAGTCATGTCCGACTCTTTGTGACCCCATGGACCAGAGCATGCCAGGCACTCCTAGGTCCATAAATTACCACATAGCATATATTCAACACAAAAAACAGTGGCAATTTGTTGTTGACAAAGGACAACTGGACATATAAAGGGCCCTTCAGTAGCTTAGGGCCTCATCATACCTAAATCCGGCCCTGCCCACCATACACCCCCAACCAACACTCATCCTGTCTGATTGCACACACATGCACCTCTTGTAATTTGGTTTGTTCATTACATTGAAAACTTTACATCAAATTAGTCATCCCTTGAGTGGGCATGAGTCATTGTTATTTTTAAATTGGAACAACCATGCACATCATGCTCTGGAGTGGAGAAGGGAGGAGTATTCATGCCCAATGTTGCCTTTCGAGAGCGCAAACCCCACACTCAGCCATATGCTTGAGGGAGGCAGTGCGCTTCAGCCCACAGCTATCTTACCTACTGGATCTAAAGATGCCACGGAGCGAAATATGCTTCCCTCAGCTTCCATTTTTAAATGCGCCTCTCCCCTCGAAAGTTCAGCGGCACCCATGCTTTCTCCACATGGCCAGATCTGAGGAAGCCTATGCAAATGTAACCGCTACCGACAATCCCAAACGGAACAGATTGTGGCTCGTGATGGCTTTGCAAGTAGCACAGCCCACTAGCTAATTAATTATAATGCCTCGTGGGCCCCGGAAACATTTTGCAGCAGAAGTTGTAGGCAGGTAGGTCTCTCCAGCACACTGAGTCACCGGGTGGTCTCTCCAGCGTTGACATGCAAGCAATATTTGTCGTAACCACAACATCATGGCGCCTGGTGGAGAAAATGAGCTCAAATTTACTGGGTGCTGTTGAGAAACATGCCATTGGTCTGCCCTGCCACAGAGGTTTGTTGTGAGAATGTAATGGTTTATTTCCTCCTCAGAGGAAAAGCAAGATGTACGTATGATAGTCACTGTATTCTTTTTGGCATCTGCCAAAAGCTTTTTGGTTTAGGCAAACCTACCAATACAGATGAAGTTGCAGTGCATTTAAATCTGTAATTTTAGCTTTAACGCATACTTCAGTTGTTGGTTTTATGGATTTTACTTTTTTATATAAACTTGCTTTAAATGTTGATTTTTCACTGAGAATTTCAATGCACATCTTTTTGGTAAGACTGGTTAGATATTTAATGTACGGTTAAGCATTGTAAAAATTTCGTTAAATAAACTGAAAGCCATCAGCAATGCCACTGAGGATTTCCTTTGGAGCACGTGCAGAGTGCCTTTTAGCATAGATAGGCAGAGCAAAGAGGAATGTCTCTGAGGATGTGTCTCTGGATCGTGTGCAGGGTGCTGTTCGGCATGCAATAGCCACAAACCTCCCCTACCATCAATGACTAGGAAGAAAGAGCTTTTAGATCGGAAGACATGGTATTGGAAAAAGCATAAGCCCCGGCACTTATGTAATGGCATGAGATTTCCCCAACCTGCAACTTTGGCCTCCTTTCTTCTCCATATTGCCTCAAACAATTTGTTGATCGTTCCCCACCCCCCACAGAGAACTTCTTACACATTTCAAGAAAGGACTGTCAGACACTCTTTCTTTTGTTATCGATAAAAATGTGGGGTTTTATTATTATTATTCCCAGGCCAATAGAAAAGTAGGAAGCTTTAGAGGGGGGAAAGAAACCGCTCTGGCAAAATAATAATGAGTTTATTGGAGAAATGAAGATGAAGGGAGAGAAGAGAAAGGAAGAATCTCTAGCAGATTTTTTATTTTTTTAACCTTCTCATGTTCCCATCATGAATATGGAACAAAGTAGAGGGGGAAAGTGCCTAGAGACAGAGCAGCCACAAATTCCCTACGGGGAGATCAGAAACAATCTCGCAAAACCTCAGGATCTGAGAATTTGCAGCTGGGGAGCAAGAGCGAAAGACCGGGGCGACTTTTGAGGCTGGGGAGTGATCATGGTTGCGGCGGCCTGGGAGAATTTGTCAAGAAAATGGCACACGGTACTCAGCTAAGATGGCACAGCGCAGCATAAAGCAGACCTTGACACTGATATGCAAGGATAGCTTTGAGATGCAGAGAGAGCTGTTAGCATCCTTCGGGGAGGACCCAAAGAGCTTGGCCTGATTTTGTATGGAAGCAAGGCACTGACCAAATGGAGAAGAGAGGAGAGAATGGAACAGATGTGCATTTATTTATTACATTTACACCCCAGCTTTTCTTATGGGGAGTGAGAGAGCATCGCCCGGTTTGCATTTTAATGCTAAACTATCCTAGCTGGATAGTTGGGAAGGGCATATATGTGAACTGAGCTGTCCTTCAAAAGCTGCACTTCTCTGAAAGCTGTTAGTTCTCCAACCCAAAATGTGTATGTCAGTGAATAGGGCACACAAATATTCTTATAGTAGTGAAAACAGAGTACAGTGGTACCTCGGGTTAAGTACTTAATTCGTTCCGGAGGTCCGTTCTTAACCTGAAACTGTTCTTAACCTGAAGCACCACTTTAGCTAATGGGGCCTCCTGCTGCTGCCACGCCGCCGGAGCACGATTTCTGTTCTCATCCTGAAGCAAAGTTCTTAACCTGAGGTACTATTTCTGGGTTAGCGGAGTCTGTAACCTGAAGCATCTGTAACCTGAAGCATCTGTAACCTGAAGCATATGTAACCCGAGATACCACTGTACAAAAAATATTGGGGGAAATCGCTTTTAAAATGTGTATGCATGAGGTAATATTGCATCCGGAACTGTGTATATTTGAAGAAGTGAACCACAAAAGTGTGTATGAAATTTCATGTTGGCTTTTTAATAATAATTAAAAAATCACAAACTGATGCAGAAAAAGGGTGAGCTTAAGATGGGGATAATGAGAGAAACTGAAGAATCCCAGATTCATCCATCGCACCTTCTCTTTTTCATAGAGGTCAAGGTGACGTACGTGGGGTAGAGATAGGGGAGCAGTTCAGATCAAATCTTCATGTTATATTATATTTGCACTTCCCAAAACAACATGTGAACTGAAACACAGCTGTCCTTTGGAATTTTCACTTCTCCGAATATGGTGATGCAATTCTCTTGCCTCAGGACTTTAAAATAAAGATCAAAAACTGTTCCAGAGATGTGAATTGAGTTTAAGAACGGGGGGGGGGGGGGTAGAAACTGCAAGGAACTGAAACTGAAAATATATGGTGAAAGCGTGCATTAAAAAATATTGGAGTCCTTTTCGTCCATCCCTGAAATGGGTCTCCCAGGTGCTTCCTCATCCAAGTATTGAACAAGCCTGAAGCTCTTTAACATAAGCCAGCAGTGCAAGGTGAATTTGTTCTTAGACTCCATTAAGATAATCACAGTGTCCAAATCATGGAAAGTAAAAAAGTATGAACCTGCCTCTGGAGTGCGGTGCTGAGTTATGGGTGAAACATTTTAAGAAAGGTGTTGATAAACTGGAGTGTGCCCAGAGAATAGTGATCAGAATAGTGAGGTGTCTAGAAACCAAAACTTATGAGGAACAGTTAAAATAGCTGGATATGTCCACCCCCAGTGGACAGAAGATTAAGGACAGGGCAACAATCTTCAAATATTTGAAGGACTGTCGCACAGAAGATGGAGCAAACTTGTGACCCTTCAGTTTTTGCACTTCTCCCAATTCTGAGATGAAATTCCTTGGCTCAGAAAAACAACCCCAAATGCGTACAAACAAATATAGTTTAGGGGCAAAGGCATATTTTATGGGGAAAGGCATACAATGTGCATTTTCATGCAGTTTTGTTTTGTTTTTATTACAAAAAGAAATTTGATGCAGAAATAGGATTTTTGAAAGAACTTATCAGAATGAATGCAAGGAAAGTTATTAGTGTAAAGAAGTGTCAGTCGGGTTGGTTCACTTCTATGGGATCTTTGAGGCCCATTTGGCACCCCTCTCCTGATTCACACTTGTCCTCTCAAATAAGTGTCCTCCAAGATGCTTTTCTCCCCAAGCATCTTTGAATCTTTTCTTCAGAAGATGAAAAAGCAACTGGAGAAAAATCACTATGGGCAAATAACTGCTTGGCAAGGAAACAGAATGCCTGGCAGTCTGAAACTGCATGCAGTTGTGTTTTTTCTTTTTTCATTTTAAACTACAGAAACCATTTCAGAACCACACTAAACATGCAGCCTGTTCCCTGAGATGTTGTTTTTCTCCTCTGTGTAGCCCAGTCACATCTCCTGACCTAATCACCATCCTCTTTTCTAATTCACTCTTCACAGAGTGTCTGACACATTTGCAGAACATATTCTCAAGCTACTCATGTTTGGGCCATGTCATAGAATGCGTGCTTACCACATGCCCAACCCCAACTTCGTCTTTCTGCAGGGTCCTGTGTGGATTCCCAGCTGCAAGCTTTGATCTCAACTCTTTGCATGCAGGCTTGTCCCTCTGGCCACTTAGGAAGCTTTTAAAGCTCAGGTCTTCAATTGACAGAGGCATATTTCAAATAGTTCCTGCATTCAAGTAGCCTCCAGTAATGGAGGACGGACGGACAGGGGGCTGCTCATTGTAATATGTTGTTTCATAACACTATATTGAAGAAGGACTGGTTTTCAAAAGATAGACAAGTTTGCTTTAGGAGATATCTCCTAAAGCCAGTGTGGTGTAATGGTTAAGAGTGGTGGACTCGTAATCTGGTGAACCGGGTTCGCGTCTCCGCTCCTCCACACGCAGCTGCTGGGTGACCTTGGGCTAGTCACACTTCTTTGAAGTCTCTCAGCCCCACTCACCTCACAGAGTGTTTGTTGTGGGGGAGGAAGGGAAAGGAGAATGTTAGCCGCTTTGAGACTCCTTAGGGTAGTGATAAAGTGGGATATCAAATCCAAACTCTTCTTCGTCTTCTTCTCCTCCTCTTCCTCCATCATATGTGTTCAAGGTCTTGACATATTCAAAGCAAGGATGGGAACCTGTTGGCATCCAAATAATAATCATGGTTGATTCAGTCCAACAATACCTGGGGGCCAACAGATTCCCCATTCCTGAGCTAGGTATGGATGAAAGCAAAACTTTCTCATCCGAGATATAGAATCATAGAGTTGTACCATTGGAAGGGACCCCAAGGGTCATCTAGTCCAACCCCCTGAAATGCAGGAATCTCAACTAAAGCATCCATGGCAGATGGCCATCCAGCTCTGCTTAAAAAACCTCCAAGGAAGGAGAGGCCACCACTTTCTGAGCGAGGTCATTCCACTGTTAAATAGCTCTTGCCATCAGAAAGTTCTTCCTGATGTTTAGCTGGAATCTCCTTTCTTGTGATTTGAATCCATTGGTTCGGGTCCTGATCCCCGGAGCGGCATATAGGTGTGTGATATATGGTAGGCCATAGTTAGGGCCATTTATGCTCGGTCCCTGCTCCTGCCAACCTAGCAGTTCGAAAGCACATCAAAGTGCAAGTAGATAAATAGATACCGCTCTGGCAGGAAGGTAAACGGCATTTCCATGCGCTGCTCTGCTTCGCCAGAAGCGGCTTAGTCATGCTGGCCACATGACCCGGAAGCTGTACGCCGGCTCCCACGGCCAATAAAGTGAGATCAGCACCGCAACCCCAGAGTCGTCCATGACAGAACCTAATGGTCAGGGGTTTACTTTTTTTGCCTTTAAAAACTCAAGTTCAGCTGGATCAGGCCCAAAAGCCCTTCCAGCCCAGCATCCTGTTCTCACATTAGCCAGCCAGTTGCCCATAGGTAGGGCTGCCATATGGCTGGGTTTTCTTTGTCCTGATTTCCACTTTGGGGAATATGGCAACCCCGCCCATGGGAAGCCTGCAAGCAGAACATAAGCACATTCTAGCTCCTTGCAATTCCCAGCATCTGGTATTCAGAAGTATGGTTGCCTCCAACCGCAGAGTTATAACTTGACCTTTTCCTCCATAAATCCACCACTCACATTTAGACAGAAGAGTCATTGTCTCTCTGCTACTAAACACATAGTGTTCATCATCTGTTCTATACGTTATGATCTTATAATTTTATGTTTTTGTGGCTTCATTGCATACTGTCATTTTTTAAAATTGAATTGGCAGTTCATAAATAAAATAAATAGTTGAGCCGATTTCTTTTTCTTTTTAGGCATCTGTGTGTTCAGAATGGATTTTTTTTTAAAAAGTCGATTAAGCATCATTTACATATACAGTGGTACCTTGGTTTGCAACTGTTTTGGATTACAACAGACCTTCAGAACAGATTATGGTTGTAAACCAAGGTACTACTGTACAACATACAAGTTCTGAAGCAATAAAAGACATGAGTCTGAAGTAGGGCTGTTTTTCTAGAGAAAGAGGTGCCAGAACTCACCGTGAACACCTCCTGCCTTGTTCTCTTAGAATGGCAATGGCACCCGCCTGAGAGGTGCTGGAACTGAGTTCCGGTGAGTTCCCCCTGGGGAAAAATCCCTGGTTTGAAGTAATATATACAGCGGTACCTTGAGTTACAGACACTTCAGGTTACAGGTGCTTCAGGTTACAGACTCTGCTAACTCAGAAATAGTACCTCAGGTTAAGAACTTTGCTTCAGGATGAGAACAGAAATCGCGCCACAGTGGCAGCGTGAGGCCCCATTAGCTAAAGTGGTACCTCAGGTTAAGAACAGTTTCAGGTTAAGAACGGACCTCCAGAACGAATTAAGTTCTTCACCTGAGGTACCACTGTATTACAATAAACCCAATAACATGAAAGACTGTATATCTCCTTGTACTTCGATGCTCCAACATACAGCAAACATACTCCACTTTTGCATAAACAAGTTATTCTGTCTCCTACCCTCTCTGATCCTTAATACTTTGCTTAAGTTAACCATATATACTACATCCATTCTTCCGTAGCTGGAGTTCTTGTTTCCTTACAATTTGTGAAAAACCAGCATCTGAACAGCTGCCAGAAGGTGTGCTACCATTTTGATATCCAAAACTGAATTTTTCACAAAGCCGAAAGTATAATTGAAGAGGCATCCCAAAGCCATCCTTTATGGGTGGAGTCAGTGCAGAAGGTTCTTCACTGAGTTTCCTCTGCAATTCAGTGATTTGCCACATGGGGGAGCTGCACACAGAGCCAGCAATTCTCCTGACACATCCTTGGCAAAAGAAAATGGGGGAGGGGAGCTTGTCTACTTCTGAACATTCGCTTCTTTCTTGTATGTGTATTGATGGATCCACATGCATGCACATTATTGGATTGCGCCCTGGGAGGTGGATTTCACAGCAATAGAAATGGCAAGAGTTGTCATTTAACATTAGCTCCACTCCCTCCATAAAAAGACATAGCAACAACATTGGAATTTAGATCTGAATGTGCTCCCTTCCAACTCTACGCTTCAGATTCTGCGATACAGCACATTTTTTGTGTTGTTTTCACTAATACACTTTGCCCTAGTACAGGGGTCAGTAAGCTTTTTCAGCAGGGGGCCAGTCCACTGTCCCTCAGACCTTGTGGGGGCCGGACTATATTTTGGAAAAAAATATATGAACGAATTCCTATGCCCCACAAATAACCCAGAGATGCATTTTAAATAAAAAGGACACATTCTACTCATGTAAAATCACACTGATTCCCAAACCATCCGCGGGCCGGATTTAGAAGGTGATTGGGCCGTATCCAGCCCCCGGGCCTTCGTTTGCCTACTCATGCCCTAGTATGTGCTTTGCTGTACACATTACTTGGCCTTGCAAAATTCAGAGAAGTGTGATTTTTTTGAAGGATGACTGTGTTTCAGTCTGCATATTATTTCAGAAAGTGCAAATGAGGTGGGTTCTTTCTTAAACATGGACTGAATTGAATTGTCCATCATTGGCTAGTCCCGCCCCAGACAGGAAGTCTATTATAGCCCTTCCTGTTGATCAGGGACCAGGGACCAGCCTGGGGGGGGCGGTCCTCTCAGAGGCAGAGAATTCTTCACTCTCAGGAAGATGCTCCAAACTAGAATCCTGACTCCTCACTACCAAAGGCACAGAGAACCAAAAGTGTGTGTGTGTGTGTGTGTGTGTGTGTGTGTGTGTATAATATCATTTCCAATAATCGTTTAACATAACTTCTTATCTTATACAATATTTTAGACTTCCGTCAACAACCTCTGAAGATTTTCCATTCTTTATCACTTATTCTGCATTACTTAATTTCTCTATTACTAATTGTCGTTAACTAATAATTCTTTCCAAAGTCTTCCTTGCAATATTTCACAAAGTCCTCCATACAGAACTTCTTGCAACCCTACTAGCATACTCTGTTTATTACAATTGCTTTTCAAATAGTTCAAATATTTACTCCAGTCTTCTAAGAATCTCTGATCCCGCAGGTTTCGAATCCTTCCTGTTAATTTACCTAATTCTGCATAGTCCATTAATTTCATTTGCCATTCTTCTCTCGTCGGTAATTCTTCTTGCTTCCATTTTTGTGCCAATAGTATTCTTGCTGCCCCAAAATTATGAGTTCTAAAACCAGTGGCTCCTTTCCACGCTTCTGCTTCCTGGAGGCACTTGACACATCCATCAATGAGTCAGTGTGTGATGAGACATCAAGGGATGCCCTTGAATATGTGACTCGGCTCAAACAATTGGATTTCGCTGACTCACATGCCACGCTGTGCGCTGGCTCTCATGGTGTCAGCAAATCCACTCTGCCTCGGGTTAAAAGCACCTAGAGCTTGGCTTACGCACATACAACTCAAGCAATGCCAATCAGCAGTTATCTTCCCTAGTTCAATGCATGTTACTAAGCCTGGAAAAAGGTTATTGCAAAAGCGCTTGAGCTAAAAAGAACAGGTCAATTTACAAGACAAAAGTATCTGGTGCGAAGCTGGTTGCTAATGCTCACGATGCCGAACAGCTCTAAATATTTGCAAAACCATTGTTCCATTTACGGATACAAAGCCTCATCCAATTATAGTTTCATTGCAATGAATTGCCCTGAGTATTTGACCAGGTTATGTAACATGCCAAACGTGGACACATTTCATCTGGTTCTTTTCCCTTGTAATCTGGCAGCTATTGCAGTCTTAGGGTTGCAAACCCAAACAAGTTTACTTGGGGATGATAAGAGGATTTTGCATCTGAACAAATATGCATACAGCTGGGATACGCATTTCTACAAAAATAAAACAAAGTTTGTAATATCTGTTTATTGCCAATATATAGGCTGAGCAGATAGAAAGCAAGTAGCCCCAAAGGAAGGCAGTGTTAGCCCTAAGGCAACGTCAGTTCACAGCAACAGCAGCCACCTTTATCAGTTTGTTACGTTTCTATATCCACTCATCATTAAATATTTCCTGGGTGGCATGGAAACAAAACAATAAAAAAATATAAATTTAATTATTAAAACTAGCAAAAAGCAGTAAAAGAGAGCAAAAACAACCTCCACCCCAACCAAAAAAATTCCTTCCAACAGTCAGTATAAGACATTTTTTGCCTTGGTTCCCCCAAACTGGTTCCCAAACTTGAGAACTGCCTTTTCTTTCTCCAGTCAAATTCATATTGTTCCATTTACTCTCCCAGCACACACATTTCTTGAGATCCCAGTCTTTCAGGGAGGTGTGGCTTGCATTAGAAAAGCTTAGAATATTGTTGATTGGCAAAAAAATAAAAAAATAAAGCTATCAATGACCCTTTTGAAGTAGCAAGCTACACTGAGTTTGTAATAAATTTGGCACAAGGCAGCCTAACCATAACCATATTTTCTATTTCCATTTGTTTCTTCTGCTGGGTAATTATTCTGAAATCCTCAGGAGTCCTACAGCAAGTGAAAAATAGGACTCCAGACCTCTGCAGACATGTGCCAACTAAGACAAGCTAAGTCATGCAACTGAACTTCTCTCTCTCTCTCTCTCTCTCTCTCTCACACACACACACACACACACACACTCTTAGAAGAAACCTAATATTATTTAATTCAGTCCAAGATACATTTTATACATATAGTACAAAAGCAGAATATAGTAATGCACACATATTATTTTAGATCTGTAAGCATATTTGGGAAGACTCCTTACTACATATTTAAACATCAGCCTTAATAACCCAAATCAAATATTTCCCTTTTGCCCATTTACACCATGAGCATAAATGAATTCATATTGGTCCTAATTTCTAGATTTGTCTGGACTGGTGACTATAACCTCAAAGTACATACATACATACATACCTGCATACCCATATATATACACAACTCTATTGCTTAAGTCAACTAGATACAGATATAAACAAGGACCACTTACCAGCTGCTGGAACGAAGCAGTGGCTGGGATCTGGGGTGGCCGCAATGGTACGAGGCTGAGTTCTGGCACTAGGCTGCTTGTGCTTGCCCATGATTACAGCCAATCACAGGTGAGTTGGGGATGTGGCTCTGGGACTGGACCAGAGCCCTCTGGTCCGCTCCCTGGCTATATAAGCCAGCTGTGCCCCTCACTTGGCCTCAGTCGGCACTGGATTCAGCAGAGTGAGGACTTCACTGAAGAGGTCTCCAAGCGGCCAAGGAGGAGTTTGGTGGGCCTCCATAGCAGCTGAAGATGGATTTCTTCCAGGTGCTAATGGGTGTTATGTGGCACCTGTAACAGTGGCAGTTCCACAGATGGGAGTGGTTGAATTGGCATAACTGGTGTATGGCAAGCTTGCAAGTTAGCTGGCCCCAAGCTGATACAGGCTTTATATACCTTGAACTTGTCCCAGTACCAAAAGAGCAACCAGGGCAGGGCTGGATCTACTGTGATGGCCTGGGACTCAGGCTCGGGCTCAGGCTCAGACCCGGAGGAGTCTCAGTCCGCACTGGATCTTCTGCCTCAGGCGGCATCTGAACCGAGTCTGGGGCCTGATTCTGAAGAGCCCCAGTCTGCACAGGTTCCCCTGCAACAAGCTCCAGCTGGGCCGAGTCAGGGGCCTGAGCCTGCCCTGGCTCCAGATGTGGGGATTATCTCGTTGCCTCCAGCTGGGCCATTACTTACAGCTGCTCCACTACCAGTTGGGCAGGAGAGGCTGAGGCGGCCTCTGGGTCTAGTAACCCACCGACATCTCCCGAGCTGCAGAGACTGAGTTCTGAGAGAAGGAGATACCTGAGTACTCATAGGATCAGTGCTCGCCTTCGGGCAAGACAGGGAGGTGAGTCACCGGGGGGTCAGGATTGGCCGTTACCCCAACAAAGATAAAAGGCTGTTGGACCCCGTCCCAGGTTGTGGGAGCAATGTTGCTGTTTGCCAGAACCTGCCTGTGATCCTGTGCCTGACCTAGCCTGGTTTCCTGCCTCGTGTCCTGCCTTGGCCCTGTTGGACTGACTCCTCGCGGAATCCTTGGATTCGGGACCAGACCTGGACCGCATTGCTCGGGTTTACCCCCGGGGCCAGCACATCTACACAGATATAAAAATCGCATGTGTATATATATATAAATACCCTGCAAAGTCTGCCCAGCCACGTACATTGGACAAACAAACAGACGAATAAATGCACGTATCGCAGAACACAAGAATGCCGTCAAAAAAGAAGAAAAAACTTCCTCTCTTTTCCAACACATGAAAGAAACAGGACACGAAATTAATTTTGCAGATTCCAAATTGCTCTCTAACATGGAACATCACCACAAGAGAATAATCATGGAAGCCATCGAGATAGAGAAACACCCTCACAACATGAACAAGCGTGACGACACATCCCGCTTGCCAGACATCTGGAAATTAGCCCTCCCCACAAAAACTGACACCAGATCCAGAGGCACACAGAACGCCATCACCAATCAACCACACCAGACCCAAACCCAGACCCTCTCCACAGATAAATTACAGACACCATCCAGTAGCCAAACCATGGTGGCACCTCCGGATGCTGCACCCCCCTGCAATCCCTACACAGATCTGGCTGGCACAGGCCACAAAACCACAGCTCGCCCCTATACACGAAGCCAAGCCAGAGCACAACTAAATGCAGTACAGCCATCTTCTCAGAAAAACTCTTCACAAAGTTCAAGAGGTCAAGACACAAAGGCTTTAGCAACTAATCCACACCTAATGACCCACCTAAGTGGTACTCAGGATATCACTCAAGAAATCACTCAAGATATCCCTCAAGCAATTAAGGAACAAAAGAAGAAAAGGCACACTAGCCTGGGAACTTCCTCTCTGCCCAGAACATTGGAGGCTATACAACACACCTCCTCAACAGTATTTATAGGAACTCAAACACTGAGATCCTGCTCTGTTCCAGTAACAAGAAGCCGAAAGCACCAGCCTGAAGATGACGAGTGAGACCTCGTCGAAACGTCGCCTAGACACCCCAACTTTTACACGGGAAGACACCCGAGGACACCAAAACCTGCATATATATATATATATATACACACACACACAATTTGCCATTGAGCTCTACAGTGCTATCTGGTGCCACATTTTTATAATGCCCTTATAACGTTATAATTTCAGCTGTGTAGCTGAGTCCCAGATCTCTGATATATATTATTATACACCCACATTAGGTAAATTTCTCTTAATATAATGCCATTTTGTATGTTTTCCTCACTATGTGTTTCTATGCACATTTCATATATACCATATGAAAATCAAAATGCAAAGAATATCTAAACCAATTGTTTGTTTGTATTCTAAGCAAATAGTGAAGGAGGCAGACAGTTCAGGCCAGCTGTAGATCTTCCAGGGTCACAATGACTGGAATCGCAGGTGTTGTCAGCTACATTTTCCTATCAGCTGTCAAGAACGGCGGTGCAGAGAAATGACGTCTTGGAAGCCACCACACCTGGAATCACTGCTTTCCATGAACGTACGAGAAAAGGCTGAGGATTTCAAAGCAAAACCCTCCTGTCTTAACGCTGCCTCCTTTGAACTGTCAATTTGGTTGAAATCTAAGTGTGAGCTGTCAGCCAGAAACTGCAGGCAATAATAACTGTGCATACAGACCACGTGGACAGACTGATGGGTGAGTGAAACACAACTTTATTCAGGCACACAGAGACTGTTTCTTGCCAGCAGTTCCAGCTACCAGAAATGAAAGACTTCCCTCCAGCTGCTCAGACACACCCGCTTCCCTCAAAGGTCATTACTGGGCCCTGCTGCCTAGTGAGCCAATGTGTTGCAGTGGTTAGAGTGTCAGACCAGGACCCAGGAGACCAGGGTTCAAATCTGGAGTGACCCTGGGCAGTCGTAGCCTCTTAGCCTAGCCTATCTCACAGGGCTGTTGTGAGGATTAAATAAGGAGGGGGAGAACCACATATGCCACCTTGAGCTCCTTTGGAGGAAAAGGTGGGATAAAAACACAATAAATAAATAAATGGGAGACCATGGATGAAGTCAGGAAATGCCACTTGAATAATCCTGGCCACATGGAGTGACATGCCTAATAACAACATTGGACGCAATCAAGTAAAAATATATCATACTAAGAGAGAAGAAATACAAAGAGCCAACAATGGGCAACTATAAAAATGTAGAACAGTGAACCAATATCCCTTCACAACAGGTCTGAGAATATTGATTTGAATGACTACACATGTGAAAAGAAAATGAATTTAGACCTATGGAAATTAAAAAGAATGCTGTTCGTAAAGAGGATATATTGGCAGCGGTGAGAATGGATTACATCTCATGGAAATTTTAAGTGGATTTCAAGAAAAAAGGATGCAGCAAAAACAGAAGAGATGGACATATGTTGGCAACAGGAGCGGGAAACCTGATATTTAAAAAACTGTATTAAATTAATTAGGTTTGATTTGTATTGATTTGGAAAAACAATAAAAATAATTTGGGGGGGGGGGGAGGAAATGAGGGTATGAGAAAGAGAGAGGACACATAAAGAAAGAAAAACAACAAATCAGTGAACTTCAAGTTAAGCAGATCTGTTTAAAAGCCAATGGCAGAGAGTGATGGTCTTCATGGATATTGACATAAGTCAAAAAAAATCAGACCAACCTGAAATAAACTTATGAAACTTCTCCAGGATTTTAGTGTAAATCCCTCCTAACCAAAACACTTTTGTATGCAGTTTTGACAAACATACACACATTTTCAAGCAATTTACCCCAAATTTGTGCATTTTAGGGTGTTGTTTCCCTTAACATATTCATTTTATGCACCCGTTCCACCAGTGTATGCATTTTTTAAAAAATATTAGTTGGGAGAAAAGCAATGACAAACCTAGACAGCATCTTAAAAAGCAGAGACATCACCTTGCCGACAGAGGTCTGTATAAAGCTATGGTTTTCCCAGTAGTGATGTATGGAAGTGAGAGCAGCCATAAAGAAGGCTGATCACCGAAGAATGGATGCTTTTGAATTATGGTGCTGGAGGAGACTCTTGAGAGTCCCATGGACTGCAAGAAGATCAGACCTCTCCATTCTGAAGGAAATCAGCCCTGAGTGCTCACTGGAAGGACAGCTCCTGAAGCTGAGGCTGCAATACTTTGGCCACCTCATGAGAAGAGAAGACTGTCTGGAAAAGACCCTGATGTTGGGAAAGATGGAGGGCACAAGGAGAAGGGGACGACAGAGGATAAGATGGTTGGATAGTGTTCCAAACTGCGGGAGGCAGTGGAAGACAGACGTGCCTGGTGTGCTCTATTCCATGGGGTCACGAAGAGTCGGACACGACTAACTAAATGACTAAACAACAACAACATTAGTTGGCTGGAGAATTGCATCACAAAAAAAGTCTGAATTTCAAATGATGGCTGAGTTCCGGTTTTGAAAAATGAGGATTTGATAGGTTTGGCTTTAAAGGTTGACTGAAGCAAATTTCTCCCCCATCCCTGCCTCCGACTCCTTTGTAGCTGTAACGTAGCCTACTAGATGAAGGATAAGAATTGCTTCCATTGTCCTGACCACCTCTGCTGCTGCCCACACCCGCCACTAGCCTGCATGCTCCCTGCCCCCCCCCGAAGCATTGCTAAGAAGTGTATGAGAAAGGTCCCCTCCTCCTGTTCGAATCCTTCTTCCGCACTCTGAAACGAATGACTCTGGATTCCTATATAAAGATCTTCTTTAGTCATTGTATGCACTGCCAAAGTCACGCATAGCACAGAATTCGGAAGCCTCCAAAAGCAGACATCTGAACAGAAGGGGATTAATAAAATGTAGGAGACTATGACAATGTGGAAACTTACTCACCAAGTGCAGCAAACTGCTTTTTTAAAAGATCATCACCATGGTTTTTGTTGGATTCCTGTGTGGAAGCCTTTTGAGCTTCTGAACAAATGCCAATCAAGTACAGATGCCTATATTTTTTTTTTCTCTGACTACGTCTTCTCTCTATATAACTTACATGTGGTGTACAATGGCTTCTTCTCCTGTAGCGGTTTTGCTTTAGTCGTGCCAGAAGCACATCCATTGCGATGGAACGCAGTGCCTTCCATCAACCCTGACCTTTGGCAACGCTGGCTAGGAACTTCCACTGTATGATGAAGCTCTAGCTAGGGCTGATGGGAACTGTGGTCCAAAACACTGAGAGGACACAACACTGTCCTCTTGCCCCTTTTATAAAGATTCATGGAATCATCAAATTGTAGAGTCGGAAGGGACCCTGGGGGCCATTCTAGTCCAACCCCTGCAATGCAGGAATCTCAAGGAAAGCAAGGTCTGCTTACAAACTCCAATGAACCTTGCAATGAGTTTCTTTATTTCTCTTGCAGTGCCATCCTAAGTGCGTTGGGTGGGTCAGCCACTGTCTGCAACAACCTGCTGGCTTGCATGGGGCAGGGTGGAAGCTGTAGAGATTGTGGGATGTGAACCATGAGAGGCAGTCAAGTACAACATTCCTTGTAATGCTAGAGAAGACATGCGAGGGAATGTTTGGTCCAGCCAGTCGAAACTTCCTGTTCCTCCTGGCTGCTGCATCCTTCCTTTTGCATGTGATAGAAGGTGGGCGTGACCTAACCTGTCCAGGTAACAAAAGGATGAGTCACGCAGCACCCTTCCTTCTTTTTGACTTCCTTCTTCATTTGACCAGCTTTTAGCTAGGACTGCTCTGCTAGCTGTCTGGGATTATTCCCCCATATGGGGTAGATCCACATGTACATATTTGTAACTAAGTCTGCCTTCAGGAATCCAACTGTGAACTGATGTGAGTAAACTTCTTTTCTTGACTTTGAATAAGATTGTGGCATCTTTATATTTTTTAAGAGGGATTCAAGGGAACTTACCAGGTACGTATAATTCAATCTGAGACAGACTGAATTGTATAATAGTGAGAGGCTCACATGGGCCTGCAACCAGCTACCTGCTGTGCATGTAAAAAGGGGAATGTAACTCTGCTAAGTAAAGGAACTTTCTAGCGCAAGTTAGGAAAGATATTAATATACAATATATCCTCTCCTGTCACCCTGAACATTCTCACAGAGATGGGTTTACTTAACAACGAGTTGTTAACAAGGTTTTTGTATGGTCCGTGTCCCGTGGTTTATCCAGGAGAGCTAAACAGTGAATCTCAGTTTGGACAACAGATGCTGACCATTATTCAAAGCTCTGCTTATCCTCCTGATTCCCCCCAGGAAAACTCGCTCTCTAGTGCTGAACCCTAGCAAATATCCCTCAGGTTCCCCATGGATTGGCCTTTGCTCTGATTTAGAAGAAGAAGAGTTTGGATTTGATATCCCGCCTTTCACTCCCTTTAAGGAGTCTCAAAGCGGCTAACATTCTCCTTTCCCTTCCTCCCCCACAACAAACACTCTGTGAGGTGAGTGAGGCTGAGAGACTTCAGAGAAGTGTGACTAGCCCAAGGTCACCCAGCAGCTGCATGTGGAGGAGCCGAGACGCGAACCCGGTTCCCCAGATTACGAGACTACCGATCTTAACCACTACACCACACTGGCTCTCAAAGAGTGCTAAAGAGTGAGTTTTCCCTGGGAAAGTGGTGGGACAAGAGCATAGCCGCTTGGGCCTGTGCTTGCCAGGACAAACTAAAGTGCAGACAAGCCCTTAGCTCAGAGTAACCCAGCAGCAAAAATACTGAGGAGGCAAGTGCCTGCAAGCTCTTCTCTGGGAGCTCGTTTGCTTGTGCTAAGCCATTGTTTGGTTTAGCATGACGTGCAAACCAGAAGAAGAAGAAGAAGAGTTTGGATTTGATATCCCGCCTTTCACTCCCTTTAAGGAGTCTCAAAGTGGCTAACATTCTCCTTTCCCTCCCTCCCCCACAACAAACACTCTGTGAGGTGAGTGGGGCTGAGAGACTTCAGAGAAGTGTGACTGGCCCAAGGTCACCCAGCAGCTGCAGGTGGAGGAGCAGAGACATGAACCCGGTTCCCCAGATTACAAGACTACCGCTCTTAACCACTACACCAAACTGGCTCTCGAAATTGAGTCTTTGGCTATTGAGCATGCTCAGTCCACACTGACTTGTGGCTGCTGCTAGGGTTGTTTTTTTAAGTGGTTTGCATTCCTGTAAAACTCCAGGGTGCCCCTGAGCATGCAGGTGTCTTCTTCTTGTGATTTCAGTGGTCCTCTTGCTGTGACTTCATTCAGGGATGGAGTGCTTGTTTGGACTGGAGGGGCAGAAGGTATCAGAACTTGCGTTCGGCTGAGCTACTCCTCCGGTTGAGTCCTCTGACGGTGATTAACGACCTGAGCCTTTGATGAGGCTCCGGGCATGTTCCCATTACACAGAGTGTCCAAGCAGCAGAAGAGGACGAGAAATATGAGCTACATTGCTAAAGGTTTTATTTCTAACTACACAGACAGAATTAAAACATACATCCTCTCTCTGTGAAAGCAGAGAGGCAACTGGAACAAAGGAACCGGAAACCAGTAATATCAACATCTGTCTCCCATCTCCCGTGAGACTTCCAACAGTCTGGAATGTAAACAGTCTTGTGACTCCAAGCACTGCACAGTGGCACAAACAACAGAAGGCAGGGAGCCCAAACAGGAGGCAGAGCCAAAGCCAATGACAGACAGAACCAACTCATTCTAGCTTTGCACCCATCCTCCCCCCTTCTGAGGTCTACAAGGGAACGACTAAGACTAAGGAGAGTTAATCTGGCAGGCAGGGCGATGCTCTGGACTAGCTGCAAGTAGGAAACCAGGCAAGTTCTCATGGACCAGTCTCCACTGACTTCATTTCTGCCAGCAGTTTACTAACCCCCAGGTTCGTCACTGAAAGTGATCTTTTAGCAAAGAAGTTCCTTTGACATTGTCAAACTACCTCAAGATGTAGTTAACTTGCTAATGGTTGCTGGGACCCTTGATTTGAAGAACTCCATTAATTCTATAGATTTGTGTTCGTGTTTGCTGTTTTCTGGCTCATTTGTTTACATTCTGCCCTGACTTTGGGTTTGAGGACCATTCTCTCATTTTCCCAATTCTCCTCTTGCAATTCAGTTCTCTTCTAGTCCTTTTGCCTCTCCACCACGCGGAGATCGAAAGCTGCCCAAGCTAACCCCATTCTCCCGAGGCTATCCTGTGAAAAGTTCTGCAAAAGAATCCATGGAGGGAGAACACTGCCTATATATATATTTAACACAGCAGTGTGTTTGCTCTCAAATGCAACATTCCAGCACAGAAAAATTGAGCGAGGCCAACATCTGGCAAAACAAACAAGCCCATGGGGGGGGGGGAATCCAATTTAGGCCACCAAGTGGAAAAAGGAGAGTTCATCATACATAATTAACTGGCTGCTAACTTTTTAGGATAACCATAGCAAAAGAGAACAGGGAAACAGAAGAATCTTGGCCCAAGACACATTTTGACCCAGTCCAAAATTCCATGGAAACCCCACGCTCCCCTGAACCAGTGGCCCTGTTGGTGTCTCTCTTGGCACTGACCCACAACAGGGCCTTCTTGGTGGTGTTCCCCCACTTGGGGAACGCCCTCCTTGGTGAGGATGCAACTGTCTCCCTCCTTTATTTTTATTTATATTATTAGATTTCTTGATCTCCCTTTACGGTAAAGCACCGGGACAACTTTCGAGAATACAGTATACAACGATAAAACTATTAAAACAAGTGTAAAAAACATGTGAATATTAGCAATCAAATGAAATACGTAGAACAACAGCTAAAAACAATTTCAATACATACTACTTAAGAGGCTTGTTGGAAAAGGAAGGTCTTTAGCAGGTGCCGAAAAGACAACAGACACAGCAGCTGTGTAATATTTAATTTTTAAAGGAAATTCCAGAGGATAGGGGCCACCACACCAAAGGCCCAGTTCCTATATGGTGTGTAATGGACCTTGTGGTAAGAAGATACTTGCAGAAGGCCCTATCCTGCAGAATGCAGTGATTATTTGGGTATATAATGGGTGAGACAATCTTTCAGCTAACCTGCTCCCGAGCTGTATGGGGCTTTGTACACAATTTTTGGCACTTCTCTTCTGACGCATTCCTGTTCAGCCAAATATTTGAGGGTTGAAAAAACGCAATTCCTATACAGTGTGGTTTAACAATCAATCCTTCTTCTCAAGGAACTTTTCAAGGAACTGTAGTTCACCATATATCAATTGCAAGGTATACAACCGTTCTCTTTCTCTCTCTCTCCGTCTCTCTCTCTCTCTCTCTCTCTCTCTCTCTCTCTCTCTCTCTGTGTGTGTGTGTGTGTGTGTGTAAGAGAGAGAGAGAGATTGATTTATCAATATTCTTATAAATAAATAACATATTGTCTCTGTTACCAGGATGCCATAACTCCCCGGCAGAGCACACAATTTGCCTGCAGTACGTTCAGTTGCTAACATGTGTCTGTGTCAGGGAACAGAGTAATTGGGCATCTGCCAAGGGCCTGCACCACAACAGGGACCTGCTGACAACAGCCCCCATGGACCTGCTGCTTCTCTGCACCATTGCAACTGCTTCATCACCTGCCTCTTTCTCTGGCTCAGTTCATGGAGGCTGGTCCATTAGAGTGAATAGGGAGCTGCCCCACCAACCTCATTCTGCCCTCATTCTGTCCCCAACGGCTTGCCTTCTGACTTACAACCAGTGCAAGGGGCTGGCAGAACCTGTCAGCTTCTTCCTCCTTAGCTGCCTCTTCTACACCTCAGTAGGAGGACGGGCCAAAATTAATCAAAAGGAAGGAGGAACAGGTGCTTCTCCTTGCTTCCTCATTGGCAGACAGGGAGTATCTGTGTAGTGGTAGAGGAAAAGCTGGTGGTCTCCCTGGCTTCCTCCCTATCAGTGCCAATGGGCACCAGCCACCACTGTTCACAGCGGCTCTCCCAAAGCCCTTGATGGGAGTTCTTGACTCCTCAGATCCAACAAGTACTGTAGCTGACATTCTTTCACCTTTGGTGGACGTGCCCAAGGGTCAAGGCTTTCTGGGAAATGATCTATAATGAACTGAAAAAGGTATTTAAATATACCTTCCCTAAGAAACCAGAGGCCTTCCTTTTGGGCATTGTCGGCCAAATGGTGCCAAGAAAGGACAGAACTTTCTTTATGTATGCAGTAACAGCAGCAAGAATACTTATCGCAAAGCACTGGAAGACACAAGATTTGCCCACTCTGGAAGAATGGCAGATGCAACTGATAGACTATATGGAATTGGCAGAAATGACTGGCAGAATCCGAGACCTGGGAGAAGAGCTAGTGGAAGAGGACTGGAAGAAATTTAAAGACTATTTGCAAAAGTATTGTAAATTGTATGAATGTTAGAAGGATGCGGGATATAAAGATAATATGGTATTAGTGATATAGATGAAAGGAGTATGCAAAAAATGGTTTACAGAACAAAGGTAAAGTCAGAATAATATTATGTCAAACTTAAATAACATGAAAAAATGGGGGGAAATTGGAGGCATAATAGTTGAAATGTATAATATGAATTAAGATTTGAAAGAAGGTGAGGTATTGCTGAATAAGATTGTGTAAAAGTGAACACAGAAAAGGGAGATGTGAGGGAGTCTGGAAAGAGGATTATGAGAATAATATCTAAGAAACTGGTTTTTTTTTTCTTTATGTCTTTTTTATGTCTTTTTTCTATTGCTTTTTTCGATTGTACTTTTCTGTTTGTGTGGCTATTCCCTCCCCCCCACAGGTGGAATAAATGAAGACAACGGACACAGAGTTTTAGGTTAATGGGCGAAAATGGCCACAACTTTATTGATTACAGGAAAGAAGGGTATTGGCTTTAGGCATTGGCCCTAACCGACTATCCGGTCTGACCGGGAAGGGTTAAACACCAACAGGGGGAGCCACCCGAGATGCATATCCCTAGGCGCTCCCCGAGGGGTTACCGCTCGGGGGCGCGCTTTAGGCCCTAGCCTCCGTAGGTTTCGGACGAGGCGTCGCCCCTCGGAGTCCTTTAACGAACTACCCTTCAAGCATTGGGGGAGGTGATGGCGTTCCTCCCCCCCAACCTCATCTGCATGACAATACCCCGGCCAATGCCTACCGCCAAAACCGAGGGAGTTGTGACGATTTGCTACGAGGTAGGCGAAAAAACCAAGTGGCTCACAAAACCAGCCAATTAGCCAAATGGAAAAACTCCTACCAGGCCCCTTGCGGCGACCAGCCGAAGCCCATAGCAAGGTCAGTGGCAAAACCTAAAGGGCGGGTGGGTGGGAAACCGCGTCGTCTCCAGGGAAGAAAGGGGGTGAGCCAAGGGCTGCCCTGACCTTAAGTGGCCCTACGAAGGCCCGCCCCTGCCGCCAGCCGATTGGCTGGCGCCACAGGGTATGCTAATTGGGGGAATCCCTGTCTCCCGCGAGGCTGACGCCAGCCTCGCGAGAGCGAGTGTGGGCGGGTCGTGATCCCACAACCCCCCCTCCTCCTGACGATCGGAAGGGGCATTCTGGATTGAATGTGATGGTGTTTTTTCTTTTTTTTTCTTTTTTTTGTATCCTGTTTGGTGAAGTTTGTTTTATTGTTTGAAACTTTAATAAATATCCTTTTAAAAAAAACAACAAGTACTGTAGCTGGAGAAGGGAGGGTCCGTCTTCTTTTCCGATGAAGTGTCATCCACATGAAAGCAAGGAAGCCCCAACAAGAAGACAACTATGGCCAAATCGTTATGTAATTCTATTCTGTCTCTGTGCCTTCTCTGCTCTCCAGAAGAATTAGAGAAAATGGAGGTGGCTAAATTAATCCATCTCTCTCTCTCTCTCTCTTTCTTTCTTTCTTTCTTTCTTTCTTTCTCTCTCTCTCTCTCTCTCTCTCATCTGCAAACAGATGCCCTTTTCTACTGTTGCAATTTCCTTTCACGGAGGCAAATATTTGGTTTCTATTATCACCGTTTCATCTCCACTCTCTCTTGTGTCATAAAAATAGATGTCGGCGCAGCTTCTCCATTTATGAGTACATCTAGATTAATTTGTATTCTGAAAGCTTTAAATCAAAATATTTTTTTTAAGACCAGACATAGATAAAGCATCATAATCCACTCCTGGGCTAAATTCCAATAAAAGAACAGGAGGGAGAGGGAGGATGAGACACAGGGATGGAATACACATCAAAGCAATAAGCAAGAGCAACCCCAATTACTCATTAAGATTCACGCTCAGTCAACAGCACTGGCAACTATTTCCATCAGACACAGAATACACTCCCCACCAGTTCATTTCTCTTCATGGTGGCCAGAGGGGTGGGAATGGGCCTTTCTCAGCCCAAGGGCCACATTCCCTTCTGGAAAACCTTCTGAGGGCCACAAGCCAATGGTAGGTGGGGTGGGAGTGGGTGGAGCAACAAATGCAAATATTACCTTTGTACAGTAGGCCAGTTTCTAGTCACGCATTCTGTTATGTATAATTGTTGAATTGATGCTGAAATGAAGAATGCCTGTGTGTATTGCTGAAAGGGTTTAACTGGAAGATTCCACTGAAGCTAGAGAACAGCAAGAAGTGGTCTCTGATTTCCTTTACGGGTTAATGATTACTGTTGTTCTCCACTAGCTAACACGTGAGTGTTTAACCTTAGATCAGGTGACAAAGGTGTTTGCCTGCAAATCTCCATTCTGAAAGGGAGTTGCCTTGAGTCTTTGTTCTCAAGCTCTGTGAAAGTAAGAATGTGGAAACGACTGTCCAGAAAAACAGCTCCATGCAAAATTGAGACTGTGAGGAGAGAGACCTTTGATTTGGGTCTGTTTGGAATTTTATTTTATTTTTAAGATGCTGATCCTGTGCTGGACAGCACAAGATATTCTATGGAATTGTTTGGATGCATCATTTGCTGCAGGGATGCGGGTGGCGCTGTGGGTAAAAGCCTCAGCGCCTAGGGCTTGCCGATCGAAAGGTCGGCGGTTCAAATCCCCGCGGCGGGGTGCGCTCCCGTCGTTTGGTCCCAGCACCTGCCAACCTAGCAGTTCGAAAGCACTCCCGGGTGCAAGTAGATAAATAGGTACCGCTTACTAGCGGGAAAGTAAACGGCGTTTCCGTGTGCGGCTCTGGCTCGCCAGAGCAGCAATGTCACGCTGGCCACGTGACCCGGAAGTGTCTCCAGACAGCGCTGGCCCCTGGCCTCTTGAGTGAGATGGGCGCACAACCCCAGAGTCTGTCAAGACTGGCTCGTACGGGCAGGGGTACCTTTACCTTTACCTTTATCATTTGCTGCTTTTTCTGTTTTGAAGAAATGTTCGCAAGTAAAGTTTGTGAATAATATATAGTGGGACACCATATCTAGGCAATCAAAAGAAATTATCAGAATTCAAGGACAGATTCCAGTTGTGGGCAGCCTGGGGAAGAGTTGCTAAGGACACCTAGAGAGGCCAAGAGGTCCACATTTGGTTCCCTGGGGCTTTCTGCCCCTCTTTTGTTCCATCTGGTTTCAACCCACATTGCTACACGTGCTCCAAAGGTCAAGCTGATCACTGGGGCAGCAGATCGGTGTGTCAAGGTTAAGAATGGAAGGATCTGTCAATTCCAGTTCTCTCAGTTTCTTATTTTATTTTTCAGTCTTATATTTCGTGCTCCACATTTTACGTTTTACTGGCATGTAGACACCCTGTTTAAAACTCACCTGTTCAGCCATGCTTTCCAGGGTGTGTGGGTGGGGGTGGGGGTGTGATCCAGCTATGCGCAATGTATTAAGCCAATCTACTGATTTGTGGTGTATTCTGTGCTTGCTTAATTAATGTAACCGTATTGTTGATTTTTTTATGCGCTTCGCTGCCAGGATTTTAAAATTAATGTTGACAGCATAGGGGTTTTTTTTTAAAAAAAATGAAAGAATGCAAATGAAAGTAAATAATTATTGCAGCGCGAGTTTTTGGGAACAAGAACTTTTGTTGTTTGGGGGCAATTAGTTTCATTAGTTAAGTCAGGAAAGAAAAAGCTGTAGGAGTACCAGACTCAGCTGCAAGTCCTTTGCAATTACTTAGGCTGCATTGCCGCTTTTGACGGGGCCTCAAGCGATGGTTGGTTCATAATCTCCAGAAACCCCAGAAATGGAATGATTCAGCATGAAATGCCTGAGTCACTTCATCACAAAAGGCCTCTACTGCATGCTCTTCCCAGCAGGTACTTGAGCATTACTTTGCCTTTTAGTCTGTATTTTTCTTCCCAGGTACTAGCAGTTCTAACTAGTTTTGACACTGACATGGTAGTAGTAGCTCGGAAATGTCAACTGGTCAAAAGAGCTGCAGCCATATTGTTGCAGCATATGATTCCTTTGTTGCAACAGCTGCACTGGCTAATGGTCTGGATTGGGGCCAATTCAAAGAGCTGGTAGTAACCAGAAGGCAGATGGATGAGGTGAGGGCAGGCTGAAGGCTTCTTCTTCTTCTTCTTCCTTCTTCTTCTTCTTCTTCTTCTTCTTCTTCTTCTTCTTATTATTATTATTATTATTATTATTATTATTTTATACCCCACCCATCTGACTGGGTTTCCCCAGCCACTCTGGGTGGCTCCCAACAGAATATTAAAATGCAATAAAACATTAAACATTAAGAACTTCCCTAAACAGGGCTGCCTTCAGATGTCTTCTAAAAGTCAGAGAGTTGTTCATTTCCTTGATATCTGATGGGAGGGCGTTCCACAGGGCGGGCCCCACTACCGAGAAGGCCCTCTGCCTGGTTCCCTGTAACCTCACTTCTCACAGTGAGGGAACCGCCAGAAGGCCCTCGGAGCTGGACCTCAGGGATTGAGTTTCATGGGGCAGTACCCAGTTGCCCCAAAGGACAGGCCCCCACAGGATCTAAAGGACAGTTCTCTTTCAAAGGGACCTGCTCCACTAAGATCTTAAGTGGAGTCACTGCTATCATTTTCCCTTGGGTTTTTCTTGGCCTTACCTGAAGATGTCAAGAACTGGACGTTTTGCATGCAGAGCATATGATGTCTCACTAAGCTACATACTTCCCCTAGTGCTTCAAATGTGAAAGACAATGCTACTCAGAGTAGACTTGCTGAAATTAATGGACATGACTTCCTCAGGCCCATTAAATCCAATGGGTCTACTCTGCATTGAACTTAGCTGGAGAAAACCCAACATCTAAAATTTATCTGTAGACATCCCCCCAGTCGCTGGCATTTCTCATTCAAATGAATCGTGCATTTTTTTCTTATTTAATCAATTCCATCTCTCTTGAAAAGGTCTCTTTGGAATTTCAGTACAAAGTGGGTGGAAATCCTCTCTTAAGAAGGAGAGGTGGAAATGCTATAATAAAGGGAATCCTACAAGACAATTAAGATTCATTCCCCGCTGCTGTTTAAAGAAATTTGGAAAAAAAATTAAATAAAGCCCTTCTGCAAGTCTCTCTCTTTTCCCTCAAGGTTATGAGGCATATTACAGCTTCAGGGTATGAGAACATTGTCAGTTAAAGTTATCTGCCTTTTACAAATGCAAAGTGATTTTTGGGCATGAACTTTAAAGCAATTGACAGCCTCTGTTGCGAGAGATGGGGGGGGGGGGAGAAAGGAGAAATAATTCTATGTCCTTCATGCTACCACACGTGTAATTAAATCTCTGCACTTAAAAAAAAATCATTTTGTACAGTAATTGGGGAGATGCTCAGAGTCCATTAACTTACTTTCCCCCAAGTTGCTGCTCATTCCAAGCCTATAAAGGTCAGTAATTTCCACTAAATGCTTCCTAAATTTGTTTGGAATTTTTGATGTTGTGGGAGGGACCTATAAACCAGTGTGCCCTCCAGATGTTGTTGGACTACAGCTCCCATCTTCCTTCTCATTGGTCATGCTGGCTGGGGCTGATGGGAGTTGGAGTCCATTAACACCTGAAAGACACCACATTGGCTAAGCCTATCCTAAGCATTTCAGACAGGGATGCGGGTGGCGCTGTGGTCTAAACCACTGAACCTCTTGGGCTTGCCGATCAGAAGGTTGGCAGTTCGAAGCCCCACGGCGGGGTGAGCTCCCACTGCTCTGTCCCAGCTCCTGCCAACCTAGCAGTTCGAAAGCACGCCAGTGCAAGTAGATAAATAGGTACCACTCCAGCGGGAAGGTAGACAGAGTTTCCATGCGCTCTGGTTTCTGTCACAGTGTTCTGTTGCAGTTTAGTCCTGCTGGCCACATGACACAGAAAGCTGCCTATGGACAAACACCGGCTCCCTTGGCCTGAAAGCGAGATGAGCGCTGCAATCCCATAGTCGCCCTTGACTGGACCTAACCATCCAGGGGTCCTTTATCTTTCACCTTTACCTAAGCTTCCAGGGGGATGCGGGTGGCGCTGTGGTCTAAACCACTGAGGCTAGGGCTTGCCGTTCAGAAGGTTGGCGGTTCGAATCCACGGACGGGGTGAGCTCCCATTGCTCTGTCCCTGCTCCTGCCAACCTAGCAGTTTGAAAGCATGTCAAAGTGCAAGTAGATAAATAGGTACTGCTCCAGCGGGGAAGTAAACGGCGTATCCGTGCACTGCTCTGATTTCGCCAGAAGCGGCTTAGTCATGCTTGCCACATGACCCGGGAAAACTGCCTGTGGACAAATGCCAGCTCCCTTGGCCAGTAAAGCGAGATGAGTGCCGTTCGCAACTGAACTTAACTGTCAGGGTCCTTTACCTTTACCTTTTAAGCTTCCAGGGCAAAGAACATGCATGGGACTTTTACCTTAGTGCAAGAGTGAGGAGCCTTAAACCCAGGGTCAGTTGTGATCCTCTAGGCCTCTATCTGGCCCCCAGAATTCTCAAGACCATCTCTCTCACTGGCCTTGATTTGCACCCGTGTTTATGCCCCTTGCTTGTCTGGATGGATAGAGGATAGAGAGGGGTGTGTGAGTGGTACAGAAACTATCCTGCTGTGCAAAGCTAACATTTAACTTTACTGCTCTGCCTCTGGCCCCACCCACCACTGCGCCACAGTGCTGTCAGGTAAGGAGCATCCTGAGTGAGGAATTAACTCTCTATTGTCAAAAGTACACTTACAAGTTAGGGAAAGGCATGTCCATCTGTCCTAGGCTTCTTGGTCACTCCTAGGTGTGCACCTGATGAGGCAGTTGCCGCAATAGAGAGGTCCCACCTCTGACCTCAGTTTCTGTATCTCCTCCCCCTGAGCTGCATGCATGTTTCAGCTCATGGATTGCTTTGGAAACTGCAAGTTAGCTAAACTTAACTTTAAATGCAAACCAAAATGTATTCCCCTCCCTGTTCATATACTACACTATGCACACAAGCATTGTTCCACCCAGCGGAAACATTTTCAGGACAGCATCTATTGTTAATTTAATTTAATTTCATTTAATTTATGAACCACTTCCCAAGAGGCACCCTGAAGTGATTGATTGACAATTTAATAAAAAATATATGGAACGGCTAAGTAAGTAAGTAAATGTTAAAAGCATTATGTGCACATGCAGAATTTAAAACAACAACAATATAATATATTCCTATCGTTATTGCGAGGAGGGCTGAGCTCAAAAGGTGGTGCTTTTCAACTTAAATGAATCCTATTTCAACAATTTACAAGTGAAAGCAAAAGTTCAGAATAAGGGCACTCTGAACTGGCTTTGTAATACAGGGAGGCCAAATATGATAGCTACATCGCATCACATTACATAATTTCTGATTTGGGAGGCTTACAAATGATACAAACAGAAGAAGGGGAGAACTGCAATTCATGGCTTAGGAAAACATTTAACCCCTTAAAATGCCCCTTTTATGCTAAACGGATTGGCATTGGGTAAAGCCAGTCTTATAATGCCACTCCAAAATATGCACCATGGACCTGGCTGGGCGAAGAGAAGTGGTGGGAGGCCACAGTCGGGGACCTCCCCCCAAAGGACTCAGAGCCCAGGGATTGGTGGTGGGACATTGCGGAGAGGTCAGAGGGAGAAGTTTGGGAGGAGGTGCAGAATGCGGAAGAGACAACAGGATTTAGTGAGCAGGAGGAGCCTGTGACAGGGAACAGTTCAGACTCTGAGGCTGAAGCAGAGAAAGGGGGTCAAGAGGCAGCTAGGGAGTCTCCCTTCTCCTGCGACAAGCTCCCCTTCCTCCTGGTCTCCAGGAACGTGTAGAGCAGTGGTGACCAAACCTGGCCCTCCAGCTGTTTTTGGACTGCAACTCCCATCATCCCTAGCTAACAGGACCAGTGGCCAGGGATGATGGGAATTGTAGTCCCAAAACAGCTGGAGGGCCAAGTTTGGCCATCACTGGACTGTAGAGTAATGAGAGCAGAACAGAGACCAGGGGTGCGCAGATGCAGTTTGAAGAGAGGAGGAGCCTTAGAGATGACTAGGAGGTGGGTTCCTTCAGTCCTGGCAACTGCTCCATAGGAGCAAGACCTACTGGGAAGTGTTGCTGAGAGCACTAGGTGGAGTTGTATGTTCGTTTCCTGGAATAAAGCGTTAACTTCCCTGGCAATGAAAACCTGCTTCTTTTATTGCTGCATATTGTCTGGCTCCAGCCCTGACAATATGCAGGCACAAGCTCCTTGTAAAACATGCAAGTAGCCAGACTGTAGGGTTCAATACAAGACCACACGCTTCAATAGAAACTCCAGGGGATGCTAAATAGGCATTATCCAAGCCACAAAGAAAAAGTGCATTCATGTCAACGCTTTCCATGCACACAGTGGCCCCAATTCAGCCATATGCGCACGTCTATTTCTGGAAGCAGAATATCTCCCTTCCCTCCACTCCCCAAGAATGATTAAAAGATGAACTGTTGGCTTGAGAGCTATTGAAATTTTAAAGCAGAACACCCATCTGCAGCTGGAGTTTGTTCTTTTGAAACATAGACACACAAACACACACGCTTGAAATGCTCTGGTTGTTTTTACTCCTTATGCAAATTATTAAGCTGCAGAAACAGCATCTATTTTTTCTCTTCTGGGGTCTTGCCGCTCTACCGTATCCCTCGGCTTCAAGACCCTTCCCGCCCCCGCCACTGAATAAGAGCCAGCTATCAACCAGAAGCTGTATGCTGGGGGGGGGGGGATTACGAGAAGCCTCTGGCTGATTCAGTATTATCTTTCAGCTGCTGAAACTAATATCAGCAGCCTGATCCTTAACAAGGTACTAAGCCGTGTTGATTTCCATGGAATGCAATCTGACAGGAGCGTGCTTAGAATTGCAGCTTTAATGGCATGCTGTTATTCAAACTGAGTTGTTTGGAACACTAGATTGGTTTAAATCTATATCTGTATATATGGGGAGCAGGGTCTGCATGCAAAAAGAGACCAAGTTCAATCCCTGGAATCTCCAGGTAGGGCTGGGGAAAAAATCCCTGCCTTAAACCCTGGAGAGCTGCTGTCGGTCAATGTAGACAACGCTGAGCTAGTTGGATCACCCACTGAGCTAGAGGGATCAGTGGTCTGACTTGATATAAGGCAACTTCAGATGTTCCTTTTAAATAAGCCAAGGAATTAACGTGGGTTGTAGCACTGGAGGGAATGGCCCTGCTGCTCCTTCTTAGGGGTATAAGAACATAGAAGAAGCCCTGAGAATTGTGGGAAGGAATGTGGAAATATCTAAATTAATGGTTCTTATTACCCCTGAGTAGTACCGAGTTAAAAACCAAAGAGGGATGTAAATGGGTAACATTGATGGTAATTGCAACCATACATAGAATGAAAGGGCTTAAGGTCAGTGAGAAAGAGGAGGGTTGGTTTGAGAAGATATTGAATTATTTGGGTAGGTTTGAACAATTCGGGGCAATTAGAATGTTAAAAGTTCAATAAACCTTGTGGAGGGAGAAGTGTTAAGGTATATAGAAGTGTACATATGGTTTATCTGAATATGTTATTATTGAATATTATTGAATAGGTATATTATTGAATATGTATACCCAATGTATCAGCAATGTTTCAGACTGGGGATATTTTCAGACCTACCTGAAGATGCTGGGGATTGAACCTAGGACCTGCATGCAAACCAAACGTTCAGCTACTGAGCTATGGCCCTTCCTAGAAGACACACACACACACACACACACACACACACACACCCCAGGACACCATACAATAACCTGTGCTGTTATGTATTATTGATCCTATTGATGTTTCAAGTTTGCAATCCCTTCTCACCGACAGAAAATAGGAGAGACCATCACAGAACGCTGCCATCTTATTGGCTCGGGGGGTACCTGAACCTCTTTTACCACGTCAATATTTCGTATAATTACTACCTTGACACTTTCAGGGATGGGAAGAATTGAAAAGCTTTCTGTCCCGTGGCTCCCATTTACAAGAATGTGCAGAGTGTTGCTTTGAAGAGCAGAGGTATCTGTGATGAGCCTGTCTCTGGTTATCATGGAATCAAATGATGGATGGCACTGTCAGGACTCTGAAATCAGCATGTCAACACAGCTTTAAACCTCCAGCTTCTATGTATTAAATTTCTACTGCAAAGTGGCATTGGAGAGAATGCAGCTCTGAGCCTTACTCCTGAGGTGCGCAGGAAAGCTGTGCATGCACAATGCAGTTGGGGGACCTCAGATGCTTATTGTTCTACACCCCTGCTGTGACAAGCTCCCCTTCCTCCTGGTCTCCAGGAACGTGTAGAGCAGTGGTGACCAAACCTGGCCCTCCAGCTGTTTTTGGACTACAACTCCCATCATCCCTAGCTAACAGGACCAGTGGCCAGGGATGATGGGAATTGTAGTCCCAAAACAGTTGGAGGGCCAAGTTTGGCCATCACTGGACTGTAGAGTAATGAGAGCAGAACAGAGACCAGGGGTGCGCCATGCTGGCTGATGGGAGCTGGAGTCCTACAAAGGAAAGATCATAGTTCGATGCTAGAGAATTGACTTTGAACCCAAGAAGGTCCTAAATTCAATCCACAGCATCTTCAGGTAGGGCTGGGAGAGATCCTTCTCCAGCAACAGCTATTCAGAGGTACACATGGGGGAGGCGTAGTCTAGTGTAGTGGTTAGAGTTTGGGGTTTAGCTTGAGAAGATTTGGATTCAAATCTCAGCCCCAAGGCTTAATAGGTGACCTTGGGACCAGTCACTGTCTCTCAGCTTAGGACTGTCACAAGGATAAAGAAAGGAGAGGAGGCATGAGGATCTGAAATCTTAGAATCTGTATACCTGAAAGAGTGTCTCCACCCCCATCATCCAGCCCGGACACTGAGATCCAGCACCGAGGGCCTTCTGGCGGTTCCCTCACTGTAAGAAGTGAGGTTACAGGGAACCAGGCAGAGGGCCTTCTCGGTAGTGGCGCCCGCCCTGTGGAACACCCTCCCTTCAGATGTGAAGGAAATAAGCAGCTATCTTCTTTTTAAAAGACATCTGAAGGCAGCCCTGTTGAGGGAAGTTTTTAATATTTAATGCTGTATTGTTTTTAACACTTGATTGGAAGCCGCCCAGAGTGGCTGGGGAAACTCAGCCAGATGGGTGGGGTATAAATAATAAATAATAAATTATTATTATTATTATTATTATTATTATTATTATTATTATTATTATTTAGAAAGCTACTGCTAGTCAGTGTAAACATAACTGAGCTAGCTGGACCAATGGCTTCTTATGCTCTTTCCTATGGAGGGACAAAGGTTCCCCAGCCTTGAACTGGAATCTTAGGCTTAACCAAGCATGGTGGTCCAGGGGTGCGGAGAGAGATCTGTTCCCATGTGGAATTTAGAACTGGGAAAATGAGAAACTGAAACGGACAAATCCATCCATCCCCAATGGAGAGGCAGAGGAAACCAATAACATAATAAGATTCTGCTGGATCAGGCCAATGGCCCCTCTAGCCCAGCATCCTGTTCCCGCAGCGGCAGACCACCACGGGAGACCCAGAAACAGGAAGTGCTGCGGAAAGAGCACATTTGAATGGCTTAGGAAAGTCACTAGTTACAGGATAACAAACTGAAAAAGTAGTCATTTGATTCCCCTCCCTGTGATCTACCAAGCTCCACCATCACCTCCAGGGGGACAGGATGATTACTGAATTTTTCGTTTTATAGTACGCACCGGACCATAGGAGGGGGAGAACGGGGGGGGGGGATTATCCCCTTCTCTGCTCAGCGCCCCTTCAACGAAGCGGCAGGAGAAACAGAGCCCCTTCCATTTCTCCTCCCGCTTCACTGAAGGGGCGCTGCGCAGAGAGGGAAAACTGTGCAGCGGCTCTCCAGTAAAGCGAAGCCTGGAGAGCAAGAGGGATTGGTGTGCACTGACCCCTCTCGCTCTCCAGGCTTCAGACAGCTATCTGCAAGCCTTCTGAGTGCAGCGAGAACTCCCGCTGCTCTCCGAAGGCTTGCGGATAGCTGCCTGAAGCCCCCGGAGCGCAGCGGCAGTTCGCGCTGTGCTCCGGGGGCTTCAGGCTTCTCCTTTTTAACTGCGGGGCTGGGGGTGGGGGAAGCCCAGAACAGGTCCGAGAGCACGCAGCCTTGCCTCCGCTCCCAGAGCTTGCGGGGCTGGGGCAGGGGAAGCCCAGAACAGGTCGGGGAGCGGCGGTCCCTTCTCCCTCCTGGGGAAAAGCCCGCAAGAGCCGCACGAAGCTTGTGTGTGGCTCTTGGGGGCTTTTCCTGCCTGCCTCCCCCTGCATTCACTCCATAGGACGCACAGACTTTCCCCCCTTTTTAAGAGGGAAAAAGTGTGTCCTATGGAGCAAAAAATACGGTACCTTGTGACAAGGGGCTTTCCACATGCTCTGTTTATTGTCACCCATTAATGAGAACCCAGCAGCATGCAGGAAGCATGCCTTCTCATTTTGAGCCAAACAATCCCTGGATGCGGTTTTTAATTACGACTGCTTAAAAAATACAATTGGACATCTAATCAGCTCTAAATGAAATGCCTACTTGGGAATCTTAATTTTAGCAGATGCACCATCAATATTTATTGGGTGTAGGCTTCTCTCTTCCCTCTCCCACACTCTTTCCTTCCCCCTTAGGAAAGGGATAGCAAAATATAGATCAAAAGTCAAACTGACCACATTCCCCCCCCCCTAAATTAAATGCCTTCCCCATTGTGTTGGGGGTCATGCGGTGGAAAAGAACTCCATGATGAATTGAAGAAGAGGCATTCACAAAGCATGCCAGGCAAATTAAATTGGAAAAGAATGGATAAATTTATTACCATTGCCTGGGTGGCTGTAATTGTAGAGGCATGTCTATTATAGCAGATGCAGTACACAGTCTAAGAATAGCTGTTCTCCCCATTATTAGGAGAGCAGACCAATTGTGAATGGGTGATTGATTGACGCTAGAAGGAAGCAGCAAGGGTTGTGGGAAAGGCAGAAACGTAGTTCTCCCCGGTGCATCATTCTAAGACCAACAGCCTCTCAAAGTGCCTGTTTGCCTCCACTTATGCTCTGCTTGTTTGCTTCTAAATGCGGCAAATATCACAAAGGCACCTTTAGCCAGGGCTGCCCTTGAGAAGAGAACTTCTAACACCTTGTTCAATGCTCCATGGGTTAAAAGGCACAGGAACCTGCCACCACCTCTTACAGTATCTCAGTTTCCTCAGCCTTGCAGAGCACAGTGGCTACAAAACAAGGTGCGGGATCTCTGATCAATCAGTCACTTCCTTCGGAGAGGCAGAACATACCACATACCATGTCTAGTCTGCCTACCTAAGCCTTCAGTTGGCTCTAGCTCCTTGCAGAGACAGTAACTTCTATACCAGGCATGTCCAAAGTCCGTTTTGGGGGCCTAATCTGGCCCCCGTGGCAGTTTATTTCCTGGGGGTAAAATCCTAAAACAAAACCTCCACTTCAATCCTTAAAAAGGTCAACAACTTTGGTTGGCCCTTTGGTTGGCCCTCACGGCCCTTCACTTCAAGTTTGGACACCACTGTTCTACACACCTTTCCTACCAGGGCCCCTTAGAGCTGTCCAAGGTCCTGTTGGCTCTCTGCTGGACTGGATGCTTGAATGGATGCTTCCAGATTCCCCTGTGATCCTCAAGCTCCCACCGAAGTGGACAGTAGCAGGTCAGCAGAGCACAAGAACTTTTTGTTGCACCAGCAAAGTTCAACTGCAGAGGAGGGCCACCAAGAAGATGAAGGGTCTGGAAACCAAGCTTAATGATGAATGGTTGAGGGAGTTGGGTATGTTTAGCCTGGAGAAGAGGAGACTGAGAGGTGATGTGATAGACATCTTCAAATATCTGAAGGGCTGCCACATGGAAGACCGAGCTAGCTTTTTTCTGCTGCTACAGGAGGGATGACCTGAACCAAGTGATTCAAATTACAAAGAAGGCGATTCCAACTAAACATTGGAGGGGAATTCTGATGGTAAGAGCTGTTTGAAAGTGGAACAGACTACCTCGGAAGTTGGTGAGCTCACCTTTGTTGGAGGTTTTTAAGCAGAGGTTGGGTGGCCATTCTATAGCTGTGACTCCTGCATTGCAGGGTGTTCGACTAGATGACATCTGGGATCCCTTCCAACTCCACAATTCTATGATTTTATGAACAGGAGCTGAAAGCTCCTTACACTGCTTTTGGTCCCAGAAGTTCAAATGGCCAGCTTGAGTCAGCAGAGTATCTGGAGCCTGGAAGTGCTCCACTGGGAAGCTGCCTCCTGCAGTTCACTTCTATCCAAAGCCCTAACTAGATATTACTCTGATCTAGCAACGATAATTCTGACAATTCTTTTCTATTCTTAGTGAATCTAATAATCAATGTTACATGTGTACATAAATTAATTAAGTGGCGGCTAACTGTCTACAGCGCCTGCTGAGAATTAGATGTTAAATTTGGTAGAAAATCACACGGTATTATGTTGAAATGTTGAGCGCTGCTCATAAAATTGAGCATTTAATGGAAGTGACAGGCTGAATTCCCAGTGATGTCTGATTTTGGTAGATCAGCTGCTTCTGACGAACACATACAAAAGATGTGATAGAATGACTAAGGCAAAGGAGGCCTGCTTTCATGGGGGAAGCAGAACAATCTTATTTCAGTCATTCATCACAAATCCTGAATCATTAGAGGAAAGAGGGATGTTAAAAATGTGTACATAGGATTTGGGCAGAAGCCAATGAGAAATCTCTCACCAGTCTTCTAAAAGCTCTGTAGATCCAGCTAAGCTCAAAGTCTGTGAACAAGGAATGCCTTCATCAGTATGCTATTAAAATCCAATAACATACTGTGCTGGCCCATTAAACAAGTCATGATCCCAATAAATTGAGCTGAATTATTTGCCTGGCTTTGTGATGTAAACACTTCAGGCTACCAGAATATGGAAACTCCACTTTAATGCTTTTCTGCATCACTGAAGATGGGACTTATATAATCTCAAATAGTAAGCAGTACTTATTTAGAAATAGCAGCACCTCACACCTACAATGCTCAGGAATTCTAAGGAACCTCAGAACCAGCAGAGTTTGGAAAAGTTTGGTCTGCTGAGTTTTTTCAAAATGGCATCAAGTTGTATCCCAACACAGACAAATAATAGTAATCTGCTTCTTCATCTCAGGAACCATCATAAGTTTGGTTGAAATGAATGGAGTTTTGAAAGGTTCAGCCCATCATCTTGCTTCAAAATGGTGCCAATTTTCCCCCCAAACACTGACTCCTTCATCTCAGGAATCATCATGCAAAATGTGATTGCAAATCCCTTAAGCAGTGTCCAAATGCTTAGTGAAAAAGCAACTTTTGAAAACATAGTCTATAGGCCAGCCATTGTGGAGTATTCAAAAATATGGTTTTCCATGGTAGCAGCTGGTGTGACAGGGCAGATCTGTGTAGCCACCTTCCTTGCATCACTGATATTTACCTGGTTCGGGGAGTGGCAGGACAGGAAGCATCATAGTCAAGGCTGTGCAGATGTGCCAGCAATGCTCCTGACAGTGTGCTTGTGCAGCCCCAACCTCTCTGCTCCCCTGCTCCCCATTATTCTTCAGAGTAAAGTTCTCTTCCTTACACTGAAGTAAGAACCATTTTCATTGTGCTTTGGGACACTGTGC
This sequence comes from Podarcis muralis, assembly GCF_964188315.1. NCBI lineage: Eukaryota > Metazoa > Chordata > Lepidosauria > Squamata > Lacertidae > Podarcis > Podarcis muralis. Next base: position 44,519,075 of record NC_135668.1, read on the forward strand.
TAGTTGTCTATATATTTGAGACACTGTTTAAGTAGTTCAAGATATCTTCTCCTATGTCCCGAAGGTCGGTCTTCTAGACCAGAGGTAGGGAACATTTTTCAGTCCAAAGGCCACTTTCCCTTCTGCTAGCAAGAGGCATTATTGGCGCTCAACGACACATTCTAGTCAGGCAAAAACACTCAAGAAAATGCAAAGCAGGGCTGGTGAAGAGTGCTGGATGAGAAGAGGTGTGGTTGGGGAGAGTTCCGAGGGCCTGATGGAGATGCCTGAGCGGCCAATTTTGGTCCCTGAGCTTATGTTATGTACCCCTGTTCTTGACTCTGTTCCAAGTGACTTTTGTAGAAATGGAATTAGGCATGATAAGATATATTATTTTGTTATCTTTCCTTGCTCACGTGAAATCAGCTGAATACTATCCTTTGTGGCTTAAACTTGGAAGCAACGACAAGGTTGATTTAAGCTTTTAGAAACAATAATCCAGGGTGCTTTAAGGCAGGCTGGATTTTCCTGGTATTTCACCTCCCCCCACCCTAAAAATACAATCACATAAACATTGTTTTGTGAAGAAGTAAAAGTAGTATTTACTTACATAATTAGGACTTGAAGCAGCAGTTACAGTAGCAAAATGAAGGCAGGTTTATAACTACTATCTAATTTACAAAAGTAGAGAATCTAAATTCAAGATGGTGTCTGAGCTGTAGAGTTCAGACATGCATGTGTGGTAAGCTTGGAGGCATGATGAAGAAAGAGAAAGATCCCTGGGCAGGAAGGAAGTATGTAGTGTTACAGCTTCCTGCTGAGGTAGATACAGGAAGTGATCTCAACAGAGTTCTTGCTAGCAAATTTTACAGGAAAGCTCTGTGAGCCTCAGCCTCTTCATGTGCCTACCTGGCAAAACATGAATTGTTGGTTTGACTGCAGTAATGTCCCCCAACTTTGTCTCAGCATAATTAAAGCAGACAGGAGTCTCTTTCTCAAATTCATCTAAGGCAACTTCAGACAGAACAAGACATCCATGGGAGTCTAAGCACAGCACACATACTTCTAATTCATAACTAGTGTGCTTATCATTCTAGAGGCAACACCAGGATGTAAGGAACAACAAGCAAAAGTGTGTGTGCTCACCGCTCTCTTATCTACTGAACGGGCCATACTTAGAATTCTGTATGGAATAACACTTCCAGAGTAAATAATACATAGCCTTCCAAATGCATCATAAAATTTAATTCAGTCTTCTTCCAGTGGGTCTTTTGATCTTGGCAAGGTTCTAAATAAATTGGGCCAGATCCACTCCAGGCACAAGGAATTGAAGCCTCAATCTGATGTAGGATTGCACACATGAGATTTGGTTTCTGTGTGTATGCAGGGAAAGGGTGTTAGACCACATTATGATTTACACACCTCAGTGCACTTCAGTGGGCTTTCCACATGTGCACCCTGCTGTGAAAGGCCACCAACAGTATGGCTTCTTGTTCCATGTACATGAATTGGAACAGAAACCATCCATGTGGATAGTAGATGCATTGGATTCACAACTGATAGCTAGGATCAATGTTGTGTACTTAGGAATATAGGAAGCTGCTTTCTACCGAGTCAAACCATTGGTCTACCTACCTCAGTATTGTCCAAGCTGATTGGGAATGGCTCTCCTAGGCCCACAACTCCCATTATGCATGACCATTGACCATGTTGGCTGAACTAATGGAAACTGGTGTCCAACAACATCTAGAAGGCACCATGTGGACTTTCTCTGCTCTACACAAACATCCTTTAAGATGTAACTGCCTTCTCACATTCATATTTCTACCATGCATGGAAAGAATCTCCTTTTCAACCTCTACACATACCCAACAGCTTCTGTCATCCGGTCTACTTATTCTACTCATTTTCCTGGCAGATGGATTCCATTGTGTGGCCTTCTCAAAACAATCATCTTTATAATTCATTGCAAAAGAGAAACATAAGGTTGTGTCCAATGTCAGTCCTACTCAGAGCAGAACCATTCAAATGAATGGACGGGACTAATTTAGGCCCATTAATTTTGATGGGCCTTCTCCAAGCAAAACCTACTTGGATTCGACCCATGATCCTTTAGTAAATTTTGAAAAATCTCACTCTTCTTGAAGAATTCTTTGGGATTTGAACACCTCTGTGCCATATCATTATGCAAGTCTTTTTCTCCACTATGTCCATGTGTAAAGTGAATAACATAAGAAGAGGCTTGCTGGATCAGACCCAAGTTTCATCTAGTCCAACACCCTGTTCCCATAGTGGCCAACTGTGCAGCCAGGCACACAGAAGCACCAGACACATTATTTATTATTTATTATTATTATTATTATATATTCTTTCCTTCCTCCCAAAGGAGTCCAGGGCAGTAAACACATCAGCTTAGAAAAGGCATTCTAGAAAAAGTTAAAACGCAGTCTCTCAAGCAGTGATCTCAGGAACAGTGTCTTCCAGCCATCAAATGCCTGGACAAACGTTTTTAAATTCCATTGAAAGTCAATAAAGAGGGGCTCCCTCACCAGGGAGAGCATTCCACAAATGGGGAGGTGCCACTGAGAAGGCCATATCATGAGTCAGTGCCAAAAGGGCAGTCTTCAGAGGGGGGCACCACCAAGAAGGCCTCACCTGCCAATCGTAGGATCCTCAACAGTTGAAACTGGAGAAGGCACCCTTTTAGGTCCCAGGGTCCCAAGCAATTTAGTGCTAACACCTTGAATTGGGCTTGTGCAATGCTTTTGAGACATACCAAGACCCAGCCCTGCTGGACTGCTCCACTTGCCAGCCTAGCAGTCATGTTGTTCTCTAGCTGCAGCCACTGAACCATTCTGCAATAAGTTCTCATGTTTCTCCAGCATTCTTCCTTCTCTTCTCTTCTCTTGCCTTTTCCTAAAGGACTACCGTTTTCTTCAAAAGCAGGAGCATCCCTTCTAGCCCAAATGATCAAAAGGTGGGTCATTGGCTCATTGCATTAGATACTCCCTGCCGCCACCGCCGCCCTCAATTAGCTTGCATGGGTCTCTCCTTTGCTCGCCTCCGTAAGTTAAATTTGTTAATTTGATTCTCCCAGAGTTGTCAGAACACACGATAATTAATCACCCCCTCACAGTTCCAGTGCCATTGCTCTCAACAGATGTATTTCTCTGTCTAATAAATTCTTCATTAATTCCCCAGAAAAGCTCCTTCATCTTTCCATCAAAAGAATCCCAATTTCTCCTGAACAGATGATGTCTCTTTGGTCTGGCAGAGGCCTGGGGCTGCTACACAACAATCTCATCCCACATACTTGAATAGGAAGAGAAGGGCGAAGAAACGCGATCAAATCAAACATTCTCCTCTGCCAACACTCACGTTAACACTTATGCTCTCGTTGCCCTCTGTTGACAAGGAAGCACCCTTAATTTATGGGAAATGTCTCTGTTAAATCGCTGGAGAAATCCGAAGGGTGCCGAAGAATCAAGGTTGTATTGGCCTGATGTTTTTCAAATGGAGATTCTTCCTCAAAAGCATGGCAAATCAGAACAATGAACATTACATTAGTGCTGTTGAAACAATTGCACAGTGAAGTGGGGAAACAATACAAGACAGTACGGTGTAGTGGTTAGCGTTAGGTTTTCTTAATGTGGTCAATGGTGCTACTCAGAGAGGTGTGTGTGTTTGTAATCTTAGCCTGCATGGCGGCACGCCTGTGAACTATCGAAATTTCAGCACACCTGTGGTATGTTAGCAACTTGCCTAAGTAGCAGGGAGAGTTTACTTGCTGCACTGAATGCTGCGATGTGATAGGATAATTGATTATTTTGAATACTGTATTTAAGTTGACCAATTGCTCTGTATCATATCTTGCTATTTTGCTCTCTTGTTTTGTACTCTCTGTTTGACCTACTAATTGACTAGTGTAGTGTTAAAGAATTTGGTTAATGACTGGGGAGTGTGTAGTGGTGAGAAGGGGTGTTTTGCAGCTGTTTGATTATTAATTAAAATAAAGCTAAGCAAAGATATTGCGGGCAAGTTTTTATTCCATCGTCCCAGCCATTGCACAAACTTGGTTGGCAAAGAAAAGTCCAACAGTTAGGGTGTCGGACCAGGACCTGGGGACAAGCGTTCAAATCCCCGCGCAGCCTACTGGGTGACCTTGAGCCAGTCACTGCTGTCTCTCAGACTAACCTACCTCACAGGGTGGTTGAGCGGATCAAATGAGGAGGGAGAGAACCGCAGGTGCCACCTTGAGGCCCTCAGAGAGAAAGGTGGGGCCCAAATGCAACAATTAATTAATTAACAGTAAGAAATAGGACGTTAAATATCTTACAACACTTTTGTTCACATTTATCTGTATCTGTATCTGTATCTGTATCTGAGGTCCAGTGCCGAGGGCCTTCTGGCGGTTCCCTCACTGCGAGAAGCCAAGTTACAGGGAACCAGGCAGAGGGCCTTCTCAGTAGTGGTGGAACGCCCTCCCACCAGATGACAAAGAAATAAACAACTATTGGATTTTTGGAAGACATCTGAAGGCAGCCCTGTTTAGGGAAGCTTTTAATGTTTAATAGGTTGTTTTATTCTAATATTCTGTTGGAAGCCGCCCAGAGTGGCTGGGGAAACCCAGCCAGATGGGTGGGGAATAAATAATAAATTATTATTATTATTATTATTATTATTATTATTATTATTATTATTTCTAGTCCAGCTTCCTGTTCTCACAGCAGCCAACCAGATGATTGTGGGAAGCCCACAAGCAGGACCTGAACACAAGATCACTCTCCCCTCCTGTGGTTTCAGAAGCATGCAGCCTTTGCCAGTGGAGGTAGATCATCACCACTGAAAGCCTCATCCTCCATGAATTTGTCTAAGTGAATTCACTAACAAAATGAATTTCAGTAGAGAAAAATATACGGTGCTGCATAGGCACAAATAACCAGATGCACAAATTAAGATGGGGGACACCTGGCTTACTAGCGGTACATGTGAAAAGGATTTAGTGGTCTTGGTGGACCACAAGCTTAACATGAGTCAACAGTGTGATGCAGCAGCAACAAAAACCCTAATGCTATTCTAGGCTGCAGCAACAGAAGTGAAATATACTTGGAGTCGAGTGGATTTCATGTTCTTTATTCAGCTCATAGTAGGGAGGAATGGAAGTTCCTCCAAAATATCTGCTTTATATACATTATTTACACAATGGGCCCCACGTGATTGGGTAATTTTGGGATTCTCCTGTAGGCCAATCAGGTTGCGGATTCACTTCCACCTGGAGTTGGATTGGGTGGCTCCTGCGGACCAATCAGACTGCTGCATTCTGGAACCTATTGTTCTAGGACCAATCAGACTGCTACATTTTGGATCCTATTCAACTCAGTACATAACAAGAAGTATAGTGTCCAGATCAAGGGAAGTAATAGTACCTCTGTATTCTGCCTCGGTCAGACCACACCTGGAGTACTGTGTCCAGTTCTGGGCACCACAGTTTAAGAAGGATGTTGACAAACTGGAACATGTGCAAAGGAGGGCAGCCAAGATGATCAAGGGTCTCTGATTCTAAAGCCAGTTGCCCTTTTCCCAGACTCTACCTGGAGACTGATATCAATGCAAATTTTATTGCTTTAATACCAATACATCTTTTTCCCCCCCTCCCGCAGCCTTTGCTTAAATTGCAAAGCATACTGGAGAACTCGAATGCATCCTGTGGCATGACATTTTGGCTGGCCTTCTAAAGGCCTTGTCCCACTAGAGATTCAGACCCAGCAGGTTGTATCCAAAGTAGCACTAAGTGAAAGTCATTTAGCGGCATACTTGTTCCGCTGGCAAAACACTTCATGCAAGGCAATGCATAAACAGCTACGGCAATTGGCTCTAAATGAGAAGTTAACACACAGCTGCCAGAAAGCAAAAGGAGAAATATGCAAAGACCAGGGTCTCTGAGACAGAGTTTCAATTTAGTATGTATGTTAATAACAAAGATGAGACACACTGACATCCCTTTCGGTTTGACTCAATAGTTTACATCCAGACTGGCAATTTCATAATGCTAACATTTTATTTTATTTTTTGGTACCATATCCATCATTAGCTGTATTCACATAGCAATTTGTTCCTTTTCCGTGCTGTTTTCCTATAACCCTCTAGTTATAAATGTCCACATTGTATTTGAGTTTTCACACTATACAGTGGTACCTCGGGTTAAGAACTTAATTCGTTCCGGAAGTCCGTTCTTAACCTGAAACTGTTCTTAACCTGAAGCACCACTTTAGCTAATGGGGCCTCCTGCTGCCGCCGCGCCACCGGAGCCCGATTTCTGTTCTTATCCTGAAGCAAAGTTCTTAACCTGAAGCACTATTTCTGGGTTAGCGGAGTGTGTAACCTGAAGCGTATGTAACCTGAAGCGTGTGTATCCCGAGGTACCACTGTATTCCAGAACTATACTGAAATATAGTTTATCTTTAGCATTCACTTCCATAATATTTGCAAACAATTTTTTCCTGGAGCCAAATTGTAGCACCCTGCTTGTGGTTAACGCTTAGCTGGAATGAAATATTCAACGCAGCAATAGAGAAATTAAAATAATAATTTATTTGTCAGACAAATAAATGAGAGGCACAGTGGTATATGGTTACCAAGCTCTGGCCTGGCCTCCTGCCATTATGGCCAGCACTTATATTTCCTTAATCCAGCCCCCTTTGCTCCTCCTGTGGCTGCATCTGTCCAACCAGCCTGGTTGGATTTCCTATTGGCTGATTGCTATAACTAATCACAAAAAGATACACCCATTTCCTTCTATCCTTATAAGGGAGACAAAGAGCTATATATATGACAAATAAGTAATAATATATCTTACATGGAATCTTAATTACCAGCTCACCTCTTGCCCTCCTTGCCCTATTGCCTTCTAAAACAAATGGTTAATCTTAAATTTTTATCTTGAACAGATGTCAGAGACCTTGGGTTCATATTCTCATGCATCATCAATGAAATATCTCCTTTTGGAGGTCTTTAAACAAAGGCCCGACAACCATCTGTCATAAGTGCCCGCTGGCGTCTTTCTGTCTTGCAGGGGAGCTGACTTAAATACAACTCTTACAACTATATGAAATAAGAATCTAGCATTTCTTAAATCCTTTGCATAATTACATTTAAGCCAGCATATTTCATACATAACATATATAGCTTTTTAGAAGGATAAATCTCCTCAAAGTAAAAGGAAGGAACAGTTTACAGCCTCAAAATAAAAGTGAAGAAAAAAGTCTATTCCCCTGTTTACACTCCCCTCCTTCTCCAGCCAGTTGTTTTGTTTTCCGTGTGCTCTTGGCCTTTTGTCCTGTGGCTCAAGTTTAAGAGAGGCCCAGGGTATCATTTTACTGTTTACCCACTCTTAATTATGTAGGGTCTGTGTAACCTTGGTCTTCAGCCTGTAATTCCAGCTTTTACGACTTTGAGAATTGTTTTCTGCTATAAATCAAGGGGGGCCCCTTGTCTTAGGAGAATGGCCAAGGTTTTCTCTGCCTGGCATGAAACATTTGTGAATTTAAGCCCATTTTAGACTTTATGAACCTGATCAAAATATAAGTCAATATAGACCTTGATTAAAAATGCAGTCTATATTCAGATGCCACATTCCCCCCTTTCAAGCTCAAGGACCTTGCTTCACACCAAGGTCCTTGATAGCTTGATCTTATGCCACATTCCTGAGGTAAGGCTCTGTATAGGGCCATGATATGAGGTAAAGTTTCATTTGAAACCATCTTGCTAATTGTACTTCTAAAACATGAAATGATACATGGCATCATACATAAAACCATTACCACTACTGTCAAGAAAAACAAGCAAGACAATAGTATCCCTTTGAGTCCTGTGACATTAGGTAACCAATTGGTGAGCCATCCCATATCCCATCCTTCCTTGTGGCCAACACACGGATTGCCTCACCATTATCAGAAATGTTAAAGCAACAGGCATTCCCTGTCAATTTCAAGACTCCACATAGACCTCCCTGCTTGGCAAGTACATAATCCATTCCCATTTTCAGCTGCAAAATGGGGCTCTACTTTCATCCAACTGTTGTGCAATAAGTCTCAAACTCTGGGCCGTTGCATTGGTTACAAGTTCCTCTACTGCTTGTAATTGAATTATTCTGTTTAGATTATAAATAGGATCCCGTGCCCCTTGTATGAGCTCACCAGGATTCCAGGAGGCAGGATCATAATAGGCTATAATGCGCTCTGGCGGCCAATCATCAGTACCGCTCCAACTTTGGGTACTTCCTCCTGCTATACGAGAAATATCAGCATTCCTTCGTGTTCGCTTGGCCGAACTAGTGGGCATAATCCACATTGGTGGTAATACCCATCCCAGGAAACAAGTCCCACTCCATTTGGAAGGGAGTTTCTTGTATGCCCATTCTCCACATATCCACCACAACCATCGGGTCTGAGGTTTTTGGTACGTGGAGTACAGAAGGCGAAATATCAAAAGAGGTAGAGAGTTCACAGTGCAGTATGTTAGATTGCCTTTTTCTGTCACAGTTATGTTCCATACCGCTTTCCATGCATGAATAAAAGGAGGTGCACAGGGCAAGGTATTCCGAGTTCGATAGGTAGTACCGTGTGCCCAGGTATGACTATTCTTAAAATAATCCCAAGTATAGTGACAATGAGAAGAGCCTATCATGATAGAATCAGCTGCATCTGATGATTTATGTACACAGAATTCCCCTTGTACAGGTATAACTCGTAATGGTTTAGTTGAGTTCCATCCGGGGAAATTCTGTATTTCTGTTTGGTGTGGCATTTCGCTTACCATACCAATGGCATCTAATGGTATCGGTAATAAGGGCATACCTCCCTCTGAATCATCTGGCCCAAGAGAGCAAACAAGGCAATTGGTCCTATTTGCAACATTGGCTACCATTTCAGCTAAACCTACCCACATATTGTGGTCATGGCTGAATCCATATTTAGCAAATTTGGTCAGATTCAAGGACCCTTCCCCTTCCCAAGGGATCAGGATTAATAATAAAATCATGTTGATGTCTAGCATATGCATTCCTTCCACAAAAGATTACCTTATTGTGATAGCATAAAACTATTAGTCCCAATATAATTCCCCCAGTGACAGAAATGGGGAACCACCAAGACCAAAACATATATCCCAAGGATCCCCAATGTGTAATATCTCTGATAATTGTTCCACAAGGGGGCAGTCAATCAATTGTATAAGAGAATCTTCCCTTTCACAATCGCTGGTTCAGATGCTCCTCAAGCTTCAGGCGTGCGCAGGTCAGCCAGCTTCCAGATTGTGGCTGCAGCAGGCCGGTCGTCTAATGTTGCCCGTGACCTAGCCCGTTCCCGGTAGGGCTAGATACAGGGGTTTTTGGAGAGAGTCAGTTTTAAAGGATTAGAGGGGTCACCTTTGCACGTCCAACTGCCTTCGGACTTCTTCAAACGAGAGTGATGAATCCAGGGGGTCACCTCAGCTACCTTCACCGCTGTTGGAGTAGAGAGCAAGACGGTGTAAGGTCCACGCCACTTAGGTGCAAGTGGATCACGTTTCCACTCTTTCACCCATATGCTATGCCAGCCTGGAGCTGATGAATCTGCTCAGCAATGCTGCACGGCGTGTGCTTGAGGGCCCACCTGTTAAGATAAAAAAAACAAACAAACACGGGAGAGAGACAAAAACACGGGAGAGAGATTGCACTTGTCCCTGTGTCACATGGTCTCCTATTTGTTTGAGGTCAGTTGGAATATCCTGAACAAAGGAGGGCGGCCTCCCATACAGGAGCTCAAAAGGTGACAACTTAAGTCTTTTTGTGGGTAACACATCTACCCTCCTGAGACTTTAGACATATTAGTGGGCTTCTGGCATGCCCTGCAGATACCTTGCACAAGCGTCTGGCGGTAGGTGGTAAGCCTGGCCAGGTGAATCGCATTGTTTGGATCCCAATTAGGATCTTCCAAGGGAAAGTTGTCCTGGAGATGACGGTCAATATTATAAATATTTCCCACTCTGGCCTGCTCACGCAAATATATCTGTGCCTTTTCAATTATGTCTCTCCTTTCCTCAGTGGTGAAGAGAGTATTCAGGAGCTGGCGACAATCTGTCCAAGTAGGACTATGAGTATTTACTATTGAGGTCACGAAGTCCATCATAGTCTGAGGTTTTTCTGCGAAAGATGGGGCGTTTTCCAATTCATCAGACTGTAGTTGTGAATGGAATACATTGCAGGGTCGAAGTTCGAGGTGGCCGTGGTCCAGGTTGCCCATTAACCAGCACAGGCTCCTCAAGTGCATCAAATACTCTTCTGAGAGGGGCTACTACGTGACCTTTTTCTTCACTTTGCTCTAGGGGCCTCAAATCATAGGGGATGGTATTTGTCCCAAGGCGTTCTTTTAGCAGCTTAATACGCCTGGCTGTATTGCTTGCTGACCGATTAAGGTCTCCCTGTAACTTCTGTAATAATTCTCTAGGACTTGGATGTACAGGGGTTTGGGGTAGGCAATCAGTTGTTCCACTAAAAGAGACTGTAGATGGAGTTCTACTGGGACTCACAGATGGAATAACCACTTCTGCTTGGGCTTCATTATAGGACTCCAATGCCTCCTGAAGATATTTATCATAATCTATCAAGGAGTCAAGTTCTGTGTCTCTACCCCCATTATTCGTTCCACTTTCTTGCCTTGGGGTTACAACTGGTGGAGGGTTTGAATTAGGCTCCCTTCGATGTGGAGCATAGAGTGGAGGTGGAAACACCTCTTCCTCTGGTCCCTCAAAAATGGGTTTGAGTTTATTTGGCAAGATTCCTTTCCTAGCTTCGGCTTTTACAGCCAATAATTTGCATCGTTGGACTTTGCATTCCCTTATCCATGGAGGATTTTTATTTAATGTGCTCAGCCAGGAATCTATATATGAAAATTGTTCTGGGCACCCTCCAGTTTCTTTGGTGATGTTAGACCAAAGTTTGCTTACTAAATTTATATCAAAGGTTCCCTGAGATGGCCATTCAGTATTTTGTTTTGGCCATTCTAGTTCACATAACGTTCTCAAGCGCCCTGGCGTCATTTTGACTCCATATGCCCCTGAGAAGGCTTTCTTAAAATTATTTAACATACATTCAAGAGGTGTATTTCCCCCCTTTGAACCCCCAACTCCCATTGTATGGCCCTGTGAAGTATCCACTCAGTCACTCACACACACACCTTACTGGGAAACGAAGTAGTACTCACTCCACACTTAGGTCAGTTACACATTGTACTTTCTCACACATGCAATGTGCTAGATACTTCAACCACACTCTACCTCCCAATCTTCCCTTTTCCCTACACCAGATCACCATCTGATGTACCCAGCCACCTAGCGTACTCAGTTCCCCTTTACTGAGACGCAGAAGTTTGATCAGGACTTCTCTTCCTCCCAATTAATTGGAGGGCCAAAACCCTTTAGTGCACTTACCCTTAGCTGGTTCCGTTTCCCCCCGGTCCGTCGCCGTCGGTGGGCAGGGTATCAGACAGACGAGACTGCTGCGTTCCCCTGGAAAAAATTTTTCCATTGCGCGCTGGGTAGGCAGTGTGGTCCTCTGTCTTGTACCCCGTCCAGTAAGGCGAAGGGGCTGCGTTCCAGCAGACCACTGATCCGAGTCGCAGGCACCATAAAATGTAGCACCCTGCTTGTGGTTAACGCTTAGCTGGAATGAAATATTCAACGCAGCAATAGAGAAATTAAAATAATAATTTATTTGTCAGACAAATAAATGAGAGGCACAGTGGTATATGGTTACCAAGCTCTGGCCTGGCCTCCTGCCATTATGGCCAGCACTTATATTTCCTTAATCCAGCCCCCTTTGCTCCTCCTGTGGCTGCATCTGTCCAACCAGCCTGGTTGGATTTCCTATTGGCTGATTGCTATAACTAATCACAAAAAGATACACCCATTTCCTTCTATCCTTATAAGGGAGACAAAGAGCTATATATATGACAAATAAGTAATAATATATCTTACATGGAATCTTAATTACCAGCTCACCTCTTGCCCTCCTTGCCCTATTGCCTTCTAAAACAAATGGTTAATCTTAAATTTTTATCTTGAACAGATGTCAGAGACCTTGGGTTCATATTCTCATGCATCATCAATGAAATATCTCCTTTTGGAGGTCTTTAAACAAAGGCCCGACAACCATCTGTCATAAGTGCCCGCTGGCGTCTTTCTGTCTTGCAGGGGAGCTGACTTAAATACAACTCTTACAACTATATGAAATAAGAATCTAGCATTTCTTAAATCCTTTGCATAATTACATTTAAGCCAGCATATTTCATACATAACATATATAGCTTTTTAGAAGGATAAATCTCCTCAAAGTAAAAGGAAGGAACAGTTTACAGCCTCAAAATAAAAGTGAAGAAAAAAGTCTATTCCCCTGTTTACACTCCCCTCCTTCTCCAGCCAGTTGTTTTGTTTTCCGTGTGCTCTTGGCCTTTTGTCCTGTGGCTCAAGTTTAAGAGAGGCCCAGGGTATCATTTTACTGTTTACCCACTCTTAATTATGTAGGGTCTGTGTAACCTTGGTCTTCAGCCTGTAATTCCAGCTTTTACGACTTTGAGAATTGTTTTCTGCTATAAATCAAGGGGGGCCCCTTGTCTTAGGAGAATGGCCAAGGTTTTCTCTGCCTGGCATGAAACATTTGTGAATTTAAGCCCATTTTAGACTTTATGAACCTGATCAAAATATAAGTCAATATAGACCTTGATTAAAAATGCAGTCTATATTCAGATGCCACAAAATAACAAGGAAACAAGCGCTGAACTTGCATTATATGCCACCATCGTTCCAGAAGTGGCTTTTAATGTGTGTGAACGCTAAAATATCATGCAGAAAAGTAAGGGGGAAATCATGAAAACAGAATAAACTGGCATGGGAATATAGGCATTGCCTTCCCCATATTTCTCATGCTTTGTCTCTCTATAATTATTTCCTACTCCTTAGTGTACTTGTGAAAAAAAGTTCAATTAAAAAATGGAATGCTGGTTGCTCTACAGATCGTGAAATCTGCTGCACAATGAGTTTCCGCAAGCCCTTGCTTTTACCCAATAACTACAGGGATAGTGGAAGATCATTTACAGGATCACAAAGAATGAGGCAACATTGGTAACCTGCTGCCAACGCCTCGCCTCCCCGCCCCTCGTTCTGCCTTTCATTATTTCTGAAAATAGAAAGTAGGAACAGATGTTTAGGAGCAGCAACAACAGACATCTGTTCACATTAGGAAGTTCAAATCCCCCATTTTCTGGCCTGGTCTCAACCCGTGTTTTTGCTCCAGTGTCACAGGAAGGAAATCTTAAAATGACATGAAAGAACACACGGTTTAGAATTTGATATCCAAGGGGGATCTGCTGGGGGTGGGGTGGGGGGGTGGAAGGCTTTCCCCAAGCAAGTGCTTACAGAAAAAGAGGTTTATGTGGGGCAGAGATTTACTCAGGGAGAGATGTGAATGTCTGATTATAGCATACTATGTGTATAAATAGTTGGTACTTTTTTTCTAGAAAAAGAGGTGCCAGAACTCACCATGAACACCGCCCTCGTTCTCTTAGAATGGCAATGGCCCACCCAAGATGTGTCTGAACTGACTTCCAGCAAGTTCCAGCTGGGGGGGAGGGAAACCCTGTAAATAATTCTGGGGATTTGAAGTTATAAGTGTGCAGAAAAATAAGTCGATGGCTGCAATCTGAACTCTGGCCAGGGAACAGTGGGGCTTAACAGGGCAGGGACACCATTTCCCCATCCACAGCTCTGCCACTCACTTCCTCAGCAGTTCTGCCCAAATAAGACGACTCAAAGAAACCGGTGGGTTTACCAGGGAGCAAGGATGAGAGAAAGAGGCCTGGTCAATTTTTTAAATTTTATTTTAAACCTTCTCAAAAGAGAGTCCATTGCACAAAAATATTGCCCAGGAAAGTTTTCACCAGTTGCTGAAAAACAGTAAGAGGCATGGAGGGTAAGGGATCTTAGAGGATAAAACAGAGGTGAAGAAGCTAGATTGTGCCACGGAACTCAGAGATTACCTCTTGCTAATCTGAATGGAGAAGGGACGCAGGTGGCGCTGTGGGTAAAAGCCTCAGCGCCTAGGGCTTGCCGATCGAAAGGTCGGCGGTTCGAATCCCCGCGGCGGGGTGCGCTCCCGTTGCTCGGTCCCAGTGCCTGCCAACCTAGCAGTTCGAAAGCACGTCAAAGTGCAAGTAGATAAATAGGGACCGCTTACTAGCGGGAAGGTAAACGGCGTTTCCGTGTGCTGCGCTGGCTCGCCAGATGCAGCTTTGTCACGCTGGCCACGTGACCCGGAAGTGTCTCCGGACAGTGCTGGCCCCCGGCTTCTTGAGTGAGATGGGCGCACAACCCCAGAGTCTGTCAAGACTGGCCCGTACGGGCAGGGGTACCTTTACCTTTACCTTAATCTGAATGGAAGCTGGAGAGAGGTGTGCATGTATGTGCAGAAATTAGCCTACTGCGCAAAGGTAAAATTTACAGGAACTGTTGCTCCCTCTTTTGCCTCTGGCCCCACCCACTATTGAGGTGTGGCCCTCGGAACCTTGCCCAGAAGGCAATATGGCCTTCAGGTTCCTTGCACAGAGGATAAACTATTCTACAGTCTATCCAGCTCCACATAAAAAGTTTCTCTCTCTCTCTCTCTCTCTCTCTCTCTCTCTCTCTCTCTCTCTCTCCTCCGCCACAGACAGGACAGTGAGAAAGTGCCAGGTCATAGAGAACTGGCCTGCTTGGACAGGGGATGTATTCTCCACTGAGCTCACATTAAACCACAACACATAGGTGCCCACAAAACTATGCAGAATGCAGCACGCAAAGCGTCAGAGAATGAATGGATCATGAGAGCGCCAGGAGGAAAACCCTGGTGCTTCTGCCTTAATTGAAAGCCGGCTTGCGATCTGTGTTCTCTACTGACAGCTCTGCCATCTTGAATAAAACATGAATGGTAATTTATTTAGCGGGGAAGTCTCGGGGGGAGGGGAGAAACACTTTTTCACAGCTTTCATTAACGTATGTTACACACAATTAACCTTGCTTTCTGGTTGGCATGTCATGCGCTGGTGTTTTGAAGTGAAGTGCCAAGTGAGGAGCCGTCTGTGTGTGTGTGTGTATGCGTATACAGTATACATATACATATAGATAAAAAGTCTCTTTTAATTAGATATTAGATTATTTATTAGATATTAGACATATATCTCTATCTCTAATATATATTAGAGATAGATATAGATAGATAGATTAGATAGATAGATGATGATAGATGATAGATAGATAGATAGATAGATAGATAGATAGATAGATGATAGATAGAGATATAAATGATAGATAGATGATAGATAAGATAGATTAGATAGATAGATAGATGATAGATGATAGATAGATAGATAGATAGATAGATAGATAGATAGATAGATAGATGATAGAGATAGATAGAGATAATAGATTATAGATGATAGATAGATTAGATAGATAGATAGATAGATAGATAGATAGATAGATAGATGATAGATAGATAGATAGATGATAGATGATAGATGATAGATGATAGATGATAGATAGATATAGATAGATAGATGATAGATAGATAGATAGATGATAGATAGATAGATTATAGATAGATAGATGATAGATAGAGAGATAGATAGATAGATAGATAGATACAGACACACACACACACACACACACACACACACACACACACTGCAGTACATTTTTGCTCCTGTGTTCCCTGCTTCTGGTAAGCTCTAAAGAGGTTCTCGGATGTATGTTCTAATCAATGATTTATTCTGCAATCCATTTATATCTTGTCTCTCATCTTCCATCCTGTTTGCGCTTGTCATTTCATAGGTAGCAAAGTGCTTGATACTATGTTAGGCAATGGAGGGGGCAGTCAAAATATGAAGGGGCTTATCCTTCCTTGACATCAGGGGTAGGGAACAGCAGCCGGCCCAGGGTCCCTTTCTGCTTGGCCCTGTGGACTCTCTCCAGGCCACACGACTCGCTGGACCTGCTCTGCACTGTCCTGGGTGCACTCCATTGTCTCTCGAGACAGGTGGGTGCCAACAACAGCAAGAAGTGTGGGGTGTGTTACAATACAATACAAATACCTTTATTGCCATTACAAGTTAAGACATTTCAAATTACTGGGATAAATTTAAAAGGGACAGGAGTGAGGCTGTCGAGGGTCACAAGGCACTTGAATGTTCTGCTTCATCCTGTCTATTCCCTAGAGGGATGATTCATTAAGGACTCTTTCGGGTAAGAGGGAGATTAAAAAGGAAGCCACTGAGGCAGCAATGTCCTTGTCCCTATCTGTTATGTACTGAAGTTCTCACCCTGGGCCAGCAGGGGGATAGTGTAGATAGTTATGCAAATAAGGGATCGAAAGTGATGTTCAGTGATTGGATAGTTACAGAAAGTTGTTACAGTTACGTTGTACTGGAGCTCTATATAAGCAGGCTGACTAAGCCCTTCAGTTCAGTTCTGTCCTGGCCTGTGAATAAACAAGAGCTGTTTGAAGAATCGCTGTGTCGTCTCATATGTTCACCCACAACTTAACAATATCCACTAGGAAGAACCTCATTTGGCTTTCTCTCGGAGCCATGGGTCGCAGGTCCAACATCTTGCTCTGCATCTGTTTGCGGAGTCTGCTGTGCAAAGGGCAGTCCAAAAGAATATGGTCCAGTGAGTCTGGTACTCCCTGATTGCAGCTGCCATAAAACTTAGGGAACAAGCTGTGCTACCAAAACGATTAAGGTTTTAAATGATAATTTTAGGTTATATTTTAGTGATCAAGATTTAATTTTTTTTTAACTGCCGCTATATCTGAATTGTCTCTGTTATAAAAGGTAAAGGTAAAGGTACCCCTGCCCGTACTGGCCAGTCTTGACAGACTCTGGGGTTGTGCGCCCATCTCACTCAAGAGGCCGGGGGCCAGCGCTGTCCGGAGACACTTCCGGGTCACGTGGCCAGCGTGACAAAGCTGCATCTGGCGAGCCAGCGCAGCACACGGAACGCCGTTTACCTTCCCACTGGTAAGCGGTCCCTATTTATCTACTTGCACCCGGGGGTGCTTTCGAACTGCTAGGTTGGCAGGCACTGGGACCGAGCAACGGGAGCGCACCCCGCCATGGGGATTCGAACCGCTGACCTTTCGATTGGCAAGCCCTAGGCGCTGAGGCTTTTACCCACAGCGCCACCCGCGTCCCACAGTCCCACCCGCGTCTCTGTTATACCCCAGTTGCAATTCAATGTATTCCTGTTGTGTTTTATGATTTTCCTGATATTGTAAGTGAGGCAGAACTGGTCTGTGACCGTAATAATAAAATTCTATTCCCTGATTGCAGGCACACAGGCAGGCTTGATAAGGAATTTGCAAGTATCTACCTGTGGTCACTGCGGAGGGGAAAGCATTTAGTCTTGTGGGCATAAAAGCTCTTCATTGAGAAAGAAGTAGTAGGTATTTTAGGTTATTGGCACAAAATGTTACATGTGTATGGGGTGCCCCCCACCAAGGCATGAAGCCCCTGGATGGTTAGCCATGAGAAAATACAGTCCTTGGGTTACCGTATTTTTTGCTCTATAAGACTCACTTTTTCCCTCCTAAAAAAGTAAGGGGAAATGTGTGTGCATCTTATGGAGTGAATGCAGGCTGCGCAGCAATCCCAGAAGCCAGAACAGCAAGAGGGATTGCTGCTTTCACTGCACAGCGATCCCTCTTGCTGTTCTGGCTTCTGAGATTCAGAATATTTTTTTTCTTGTTTTCCTCCTCCAAAAACTAGGTGTGTCTTGTGGTCTGGTGCGTCTTATAGAGTGAAAAATATGGTGATTTCCTCCTCCCCCCTCCCCCAACACTGGGGTACTCTCTCTTCCTGCCGCCATTACTGTAACAACTTTGAGGACTTTCAAATGATTTAACAGCACTCTGCCTGCAGCCCTAATCCTGCAATATTTGTGCCCACATGTGAACTTGATAAATCAATTGTGAGGAGGGGGGATACAACTCTCTTCCTGCCAAGTTAGCCAGATCACAGCTGATTGTCTGTCAACCCCTGGAGTGCAATCACACTTCCAAATCGGTCGTTCATCTCCCTTGACGCAAAGCATGCATGAACAGAGCTTATCCTCTCACAGTTCAATTGGGGTTACAGCATCGTTTTGCCACAGTTTCTACTGCACTGTATTTACAAGTCACGCAGCCAAATCTCCTCTCACCCGCACAGTAAAAATATGACCTCGTTCCAAATAACTGTTATCCACTCTTCTCCAAATAACAACCTCTGCATTTTGAGCTTTGTTCAAACATTACAACTCAAACGCAACCAACACCTGACATTGTATTCTTCTCTGTGTTGACTATTCTTTCCTCCTTTTATATACAGTGGTACCTTGGGTTAAGTACTTAATTCATTCCGGAGGTCCGTTCTTAACCTGAAACTGTTCTTAACCTGAAGCACCACTTTAGCTAATGGGGCCTCCAGCTGCGCTGCCGGAGCACCATTTCTGTTCTCATCCTGAAGCAAAGTTCTTAACCTAAGGTAATATTTCTGGGTTAGCGGAGTCTGTAACCTGAAGCGTATGTAACCTGAAGCGTATGTAACCCGAGGTACCACTGTATCTTTAAACAAACAAGTCCCCATTTTATTTGATAATCCCTGAGGGCTAAGAGTGGGTGGCAACACTCATATAGGAATTGGTTGCAAAGGGAGGGGTGATTCAGACACAGGGATTATTACATTCGCTTTCCTGGTTATAATGATAGCATTTCTATCCTGGATTCTAACACTCTAACCATGACATTGCTGCGTTATGGAACTGAAGCTTTTGAATTGATATACCATCTAATCTGGTCAAAGAAAATATTTAAAAATACTTTTGTTAAAAAACCAGAAGCCTTTTTATTGGGTATTGTGGGTGAAGAGATACCAAGGGAAGATAAAAGCCTGTTTATATGTGCAACAACTGCGGCAAGAATGCTTTTAGCTCCAAAACTGAAACAACAAGAAGTACAAACGAAAGAAGAGGGGCAGATGAAGATGATGGACTTTGCAGAATTGGTGAAGCTGACAGGAAAAAATCTGAAACCAGCATGATCAAGTATTCCAAAAGGACTGGAGTAAATTTATACGATATCTGAAAGATTATTGTAAGCAATTAACATCAATAGTGGGGTTATCTGAAGACTTGTAATGAGAAGTTTTCTACCTTTCTATATCTAATTTTTGAGTTATTTTGTAATGAGCATAATTGGAATTGGAAAATGTACAAAATGCAATGATATAAAGGTTAATTTTGAAAGCCATGAGGTGGGAGGGAAGGAAGTCGATAGGCTCTAAAGAGCCAGGGAGGTAAAGTGGATAATCATGATGTGAATGTATATTATTAAATGGAAAATTAAATGTGTGTGTGTGTGTGTGTGTGTGTGTGTGTGTGTGTGTGTGTGACCTGGGGTTTCTCTGAGCATGTTGATACCCCACTCCTGTTTCTAAGTTTTGGCTTTGTTTCGATTGACACTCAACACTGACATTCACTATTAGAGAGAATTATGTTGTCTGCTTTTTATGAAAGGAAAATGATGGGCATCCCAAATGAGTATGGGGCGACTCTGCAGCCATCAAATAGCAATTGAAAGCTTCCTTCCACTCATAAACCAAATGGGTGTACATTTAAAAATACACAGGCAAAACACTCATCCTCAGACATTTTAAGGTGTGCAAGCAAACACAAGGCAGAGCTGGGTAACTTCTGCATCAAATAATTTCAAATCAGATAGCAAGGTGACCTAAATATTTTGGCTAGAATCCATGCATCATAACAAAACACTATGCAAGTTAATGTGCATATGCAAATAGGCCCCTATTTGCATTAATCTACCTGCAGAAATTGTGTTATAGTGTCACGAAATATCTAACTTCTGGCAGAGATTGTGACAGAGATAAAGAGAGTGGAAGACAAATTGCAAATTTAAGAGAAGCTACTACTACCAGAATTCTACATAACTCTTAAAGGTGCTGGAATCCCCATTTCATCGCTTCCCCTACTTATACCCTACAGACCATTGGTCCGCCTAGCTCAGCATTCTCTTCACCATGGGTAGTCAACATGGCGCCCTCCAGATGTTGATGGAATTCAATTCCCATCATCCTTGACCACAGGTCACATGGTCTGGGGCTGATGGGACTTGTAGTCCAACATCTGGAGGGCATCACATTGGTCCCCTGGGGAGCAACAGCATGTGATCAAGACTGATCACTCCCAGAGTAGAAACTAACTTTGTTTCCAACATGTGCGAATGAAGGAACCCTGCATGCTAGCTAGCCATTGGAAGATGGTTGTGGAATTAATTTATAAAAATAAGCAAGAGAATGACAATAATAAGGACAAGAGGTAGTCCTCAGGCTACTGAGCATGAGAGATCCGTGAGCTAAGTGGAGGATCCACTAGTGTATGGATTCCTGAGTGGCTGCCCAAGCCAAGCCTCACATAGGTTGGGGTGGTGCAGATCAGGCAATTCCACACCAGGTACTGCTTTCATTAAAACCTTTCCTCACTTCATGTGACCTCTTCTA
This sequence comes from Podarcis muralis, assembly GCF_964188315.1. Taxonomy (NCBI): domain Eukaryota; kingdom Metazoa; phylum Chordata; class Lepidosauria; order Squamata; family Lacertidae; genus Podarcis; species Podarcis muralis. The sequence goes on from NC_135668.1 coordinate 44,539,672, forward strand.
AGCCCAACATGACCCTCTGTCATTAGAACATAGGAAGATGCCTTGTGCAAAGTCAGCCTAATGGTCCATCTGGTTCAGTATTGTCTCAACCTGGTGTGGGCAACCTTTGGCCCTCCAGGTGTTGCTGAACTACAACTCCCATCATCCCTGCCCATTGACTATGCTTGCTAAGGCTGATAGCTGTTGTGGTTCAACAACATCTGGAGGGCAAAAGGTGAAGTGAAAGACATGAGGCAGGAGTCGGTAATGTAGGTGAGCTGTGCACAGGCAAGCTGCCAGCTAGCTCTGCCGAAGCTCTTTTTATTAGCACAATATGCAAAACCAGTCAGATACATTTTGGACCGTGACCTTTACACATCTTCCAGTCCCAAGATTGAGAGGTGGTACAAAGTTATTTTGGCACCTGTTTCCACTGTGTCAGTAATGACGAAGGAGACAAAGGTCACAGACAGGGCACCGCAGACCACTAAGAGAGCAAAGGTTAGATAGAGGGCATGATGTTCAGACAGCTGTGGCTTTGTCTGCGGATGGAAGTGTGCTCCACACCTGTTGGTCATTCCTTCAAAAAGGTTCCCCACATCTGGTCTATACTTACTGCCAGTGGTTCTCCATAGGTTTCGGACAGTGGTTTCTCCCAGCCCTACTTGCAGATGCTGCGGATTGAACCCAAGCCCTTCTGCATGCAAAGCAGATGCTCCAAGAGCTACAACACTTCCCCTCATGTGTCCCTGCGTCCTGCCAGATGTGCCAGCCAGATCCTATTTCTGTAGCCCCAGCCAAGTGTGAGCATCACAAGTTTTACAAAGAGACTAGCAGGCTGCTCTTTGCTAAAATGTAAAGAAGCAGGCAATCCGGATCCTAGCTCTGCATCATCTCATCTAGTTAGGCCTTGAGAATTAAGCCACCTGACAGACAGAAGGCAGCAAAGGAAACTTGAAAAAGAAATATTGAATAGGTATTCAACAGAGGGGCCTAAGCTGCCTGCCAAAGTCTCCTTGGAACATCAATATGGAAAACTGCCACAGCAGAGAGAAAGGAGCATTGCTTTGAAACTGGGTTCCCGAAACTGGCATTCAACGTATTGTGGGGTAAAACAATAAAATGAGGCAAAATAATTTATAAAACTGTCATGTGTGTTCTTTGCACTGCTTTAAAACTGACGGTTGTTTGCAAAATTCATTTATTTGCAACTGCACATATCTCCTGAGAAAGGGGGAGTTGTGACAGAGTATAAAAACTAAACCTAGCCACTCAGTAGCAACTGGTGCCTAGTGGGAATGGTGGAGCAGAATGAAAGGCCTTCCAGAGTCTTCTGCAGCAGAGTCAGAGGGCAGAAGTACCACATCCTTGGGCTAAGGACAGGGGGCAGCCTCATGGGTTCATCTGGCAGCAGCACCTCTGCACATCCTTTGTTGAGGTCTGGTCCTGTGCCAGAACCCACAGGAGAAGGACCACGGACAGCTCCAAGTGAGCACCTTGCTCCAAAAAAGGTTGGGAACAGACTGAGACCTCCAGATGGCCTCCTCCAGGCTCCACCCCCTTGACAGAACTTCAGGGGCTTAAAGATGTGCACTCACCCTTCATTTCATAATCTTCCTCGTAGCGTGCTTGCAGTGCTGCTAAACAGGCGTGAGAGGCATCTGGCTATTCAGGCTCAGGCTCTGTCCCTATAGGCTCTGGTGAACTGGGAGGTTCCTCTGGGAGTTCTTGCCCAGCCACCTCAGCAGCAATGGTCTCCCTATCTTCTGTAGCCAGCTCTGAGCCCTGACTGCCAGGGACTGGCTGAATGATGAGGAACGGTGGAAAGGCACCAGCCGGGGAAACCCCAGAGGAGGGAAGCTCAGAGCCAGGAGATTGGTAGTAGGACACCGAGGAGAGGTGAAATGAAGAGTAGGGGAGTTAGTGGATGCTGAAGAGGCAACAGGATTTAGTGAGCAAGGAGAGCCTGTGACAGGGAGTTCAGACTCAGAGACTGAAGCTGAGTGTCACGGTCCGCTTCACAGGTGGTGACGTTGGGACCGGGGGCAAGACGGCGGGATGGGAGCAGGAACGGGAGTCCAGAAGCCAGGAAGCCAAGAGTCCGAGGGTCAGGAAGCAAGGAGTCACAAAGTCAAGGGACCGAGGATCAAGAAGCAAGGAGTTACAAAGCCAGGGGTCAGAGGATCAAGAAGCAAGGAGTCAAGGAGCCAAATGCAGCAAGGCAGGGAACGTGTTGCTGTGGCAAAGAGCCGAAGGGAAATGCTGACTTTATATCCCTTCCTGGCTCTTGCCACCAGGTGCTGTGAGTTACCAATCGGCCTCACCTGTGCGGCCATGCCTTGCCTCTTGAGAACAAACTTAGGAAAGCCCCAGTCCTGCAAAGCCCTACTGGTCACAGGGCCTGGCTCCAGCACGCACTCCTGACACAGAGGAGGAGGTGGGCAAGAAACTGCAGAAGAATCCCAGGAGTCTGCCTCTCCTACTGGGACAAGCCCCCTCCCCGCTTGGCTCCAAGGACACACAAAGTGATGTGTAGAGCGGAACAGAGAGGACAGGTGCCCAGACACAGTTCAAAGCTGCTTGGGAGACACCTGGCCGGGGAGGAGCCTTACTGGAGGTAGAAGGTAGGGGACCATCAGTCCTGGAAACTGCTCTATAGGGGCAAGACCTTCCAGGAAGTGTTGCTGAACTGCATGCCATTTTATTGAATGAAGAATTAGCTGCACTGAGAGTCTCTGCATCTGACCCCAGCCTTGACACTGACCCAGACTCAGCTCTCCACCTGGTGCCCCTGCAGCCTTAGACTCTGTATCCACATCACTGCTAGAGACAGGGGTTATGGCACCCAAAGAGGAAGGGAGTCTTCACCTCTGTCACCTGATAAAGAAGAATTCAACTCCTGGTCCCCGACAGAACGTGATTTCAGCAGTGAATTTGTCTCAATTGCTGCACTGGAATACCTTGGAATGATAATCATCTCACCATGCAAGTAAAGAATTCATATTTTGCAACAGATGCAATATTCAGAGAGCTGGAGGCAACCTGGTCTTCTTGGGAAAGCCACATGCTATTCTGAGTTCATTTGGCAGATGCCAAAAGAAAACACTGACTAAAATACTTTCCCCTCCTCCCTTTCCCACTCATAACAGGGGGGTGAGATATGATGAATTTCTCCTGGTGGAAGCAGGCAATCGGGTTCCTGTCTCATAATCAGCTTAAAAGAGCTGCCATGGGTCCAGAGGGTCACACCAAAATAACTTGACCTACCTTGGTCCTGTAATCTTTAAATACTACTCAACATCTGCCCTTCCGCATTCGGTCATAATTAATGTGTCTTTTGAAAGTTTGAGAGCGGCAGCCTTCCAGGTTCAAATTAATTAGCACAACTTCACAGACGAGGAAAACCTGGGCCAAAAAAAAAAAAAAAAGGTTCATTCAGCTGGGGCAGATATGGAGAAACCAATCCACTTGTGACTGCAAATCCACTGGAGCCAATTCAGATGTTAGAATCCCATGCAGCAAGATGAAAGTCAAGTTCTAATTGCTAAAGCTTTGTCTATGCTGATTGATGGGCAGAGATGCAATTTTAGAAATAATGGCTGTAATTTAAACAGAGGAGGGGACCTCAGGACTGAGGTGCTAACTGCATCCCCCAGATTTCTCTGTCTGGCCCTCAGGAATCTCCTACACCAGTCTCTCTGGCCCTCACTCACCCTGCACCATGCCACAAGTGCTTTGCCTACCTGGAATGTGAATTTGAACTCTTCCTTGCCTGGATGGAGAGGAGCCTGAGTGCAGAAACTGACCTACTGTACAAAGGTAATGTGTGCTGGTCCTGTGGGTTACCCAAGAGGCCAGTCCGTGGTCAAAGGTGCAACATAGAGGCAGTCGGTAATAGCTCAAGCTGGGTGCAGGGCAGGGAGTCGGGTGAAGTCAGGGACAGGCATGAAAGCAGGGAGCCAGGGCGGGTCAGGAGCTCAGGCAGAAGAGCAGGACAGGGTTCAGGCAGGAACTAACAACCAACAATGTTGCTCCCGCAACTTGGGACTGGGGCTGGCCAGCTTTTATCTGCCCCGAGGCATAGGGCGGCCCAGATCCTCGGGTGACTCGCCTTTCCTGGCCTGGAGGTGAGCACTCCTCCTGCGGGAACTTAGTTCCCTCCACCTCTCTGCCCTGAGCCTCTGCAGCTCAGGAGAGGCTGGAGGGTTACCGGACCCAGAGGCAACCTCAGCTTCCCCTGATGGGGCTGAAAGTGGAGCACCTGCAGGCAATGGGTCCTCCATCACCTCAGGGGCCAGAGCAGACTCAGCTGGTGCCTGCACCTTAGGATCCAGCACAGGTGAGGACCCTTCAGACTCAGGCCCCAGCCCCAGCTCAGCTGGTTCTGGAGGCGGGGAATCCTGTGCAGGCTGGGATTCCTCAGGTTCAGCATTCAAGTCCAAATCCCAGGCCATCACATAATGTTTACATTAATTTGCTCTGCCCACTTTTGCCTCTGGCTCCGCCCACCACCAGCATGTGGCCCTCAGAAGGTAGCCCAGAAGGGAATGTGGCCCTTAGGATGCAAAAGGTCCCCCACCCCTGCTTTTATATATTTCAAAATCCACTGGTGCTCCAAACTGCAAGTCAACCCACCAAGTCAACCCTTCTTTTGAATTACCCACAATGACCTGGGGCAGTATTACACCAGGAGAATTGTGGGAAATTTTAAATAGTCGCTAGAGCTGGCCACACAGCCCAGTCTGGAAAAACACTGCTGTTTTCTACCAGGTAATAATAATAATAATAATTTATTATTTATACCCCGCCCATCTGGCTGAGTTTCCCCAGTCACTCTGGGCAGCTCCCAATCAAGTATTAAAAACAATACAGCTTTAAATATTAAAAACTTCCCTGAACAGGGCTGCCTTCAGATGTCTTTTAAAGATAGGATAGCTCCTTATTTCCTTCACATCTGAAGGGAGGGTGTTCCACAGGGTGGGCACCACTACCGAGAAGGCCCTCTGTCTGGTAAGCCTGTTAGGGCCTGCGGCTGACCGAGTGGGGGATGAATCAGTGGGCACTGACGGGGGGGGGGGGAGAGGGCATGGACTCCTGGTGAGATTGAACGTGGCAGCCTCACCCAACCCAGCATTGTCCTCATAAAGCATTGTGCCCAGACTTATTTTAGCTTCTTCCCTCCTGGGACATCTTCCCTAGTCAAAAATTCACTCAGGCGCTCCAAGCATTTAAGGGAAAGGCTTTCCACCCCCCACCCCCCCTCCTCTGTGTAGAAATAGCTGCAGAGATGAACAGAGTGGGAACAGAATTTGTGTCTTGATGTAAACCAACCCTCCTGTCCCAAAAAAAAAAAAAAAAGATGTGCAAGCACTTTCTTCCCCCTCCCTCCCATAAAAACCCCAAAGCAGACATCCATGTGTTTTGACTTTGTTTTCCACTTCATGGTTTTTGTGAGACTACGGAGGTCATTTTGACATCTGGGAAAGTAGGTGGATTATGTTCTCAGTAATTATGGAGTTCTTCTGTTCCTTGATCTCGCCAGTGGGGGTGGGAGGGGAGTCTATAATGAAAACGAATGTGTTTAGTGCAGGCAACACCTGCGATGCTCCTTTGCAAAATGCAAACTTGACCTTCAGGCAAAGAGGGTGGAAGACGGTTCTGTCTGCAGTCCCCGAGGTTCAGATGATGCAGATCCGTCCTGAAAGGCCACTCGGACTGACATTGTTTCTGACATCTGGTGTCGATGGAAAGAAACAAGGTTTCCCCCCGCCGCCCCCCCAGCCTGCCCTCATCACAGTTTTAATATTTTGTCACAGTGGACAATTCCCTCAACAAACAGTTCCTTCTTCCTGCTCTGACAGACGATGTTGTTTTATTCAAGGGATGATTTGAGCTGGGCCATTTTCGGATCCCAAGAGCTGAGGGAGGCACTGTGTAAAGAAACAGCAAAAGGTAGGTTTTCTGAGAAGTTTGGCTAATAATAATAATAATAATAATAATAATAATAATAATAATATATTATCTATACCCTGCCCATCTGGCTGGGTTTCCCCAGCCACTCTGGGCGGCTTCCAAGAGAATATTAAAATACAATAGTCTATTAAACATCAAAAGCTTCCCTAAACAGGGCTGCCTTCAGATGTCTTCTAAATGTCTAAAGGCCCTCTGTCTGGTTCCCTGTAACTTGGCTTCTCACAGTGAGGGAACTGCCAGAAGGCCCTCAGCGCTGGACCTCAGTGTTCGGGCAGAACGATGGGGGTGGAGATGCTCCTTCAGGTATACTATATATATATAAAGGTAAAAGGTAAAGTACCCCTGGACAGTTAAGCCCAGTCAAAGGCGACAATGGGGTTGCAGCTTTCATCTCACTTTCAGGTCGAGGGAGCCGGTGTTTGTCCACAGACAGCTTTCCAGGTGTCATGTGGCCAGCATGACTAAACTGCTTCTGGCACAATGGAACACCATGACGGAAGCCAGATCGCACGGAAACACCATTTATCTTCCCACCACAGTGATACCTATTTATCTACTTGCACTGGGGTGCTTTCGAACTGCTAGGTTGGCAGGAGCTGGGACAGAGCAACAGGAGCTCACCCCGTTGTGTGGATTCAAACCGCCAACCTTCTGATTTTGTGAATATACTTCCATTGCAGGGGCAACATCATGGTTTGGCATCTGCCAAGACCCACATCCCAGCAGACGCCCGTGGTTTTAGGACGAGTGCTAAGGGGAGGCTTGGGGCCAGAACATACTCAGGCGCTGGTCATAGGAGAACAGAGCTCTGATATTGCTTCAGCAGCCATTCAGGGCCGGCCCACCCATGAGGCAAGATGAGGAGACTGCCTCGGGTGGAAGGATCCTCAGGGCCAGCAGATCCAGGCTCCAAGGAATGCATCACCCACTGCTGCTACTGCAGTAACAGTGATAGTCACTGTGTGCCACCTCTGCAGTGACCTCTTGGCAAACAGAATCTGCAGCTCTTCTTCTCCCACCCCTAGGGAGGAAATGGTGAGAGCTGCCCCCTGGGATATCACTGCGATTCAGAGCAGCCCCCTTCCCTTCCCCCATGACAGCCTTTGATTTTCACTTCAACCATCAGGTAAGGTTGATTTCTCTCCCCCCCCCCTCCCCATTCCTGATGTAGATCTGCACTCACCCCTTCTTCCAGATGGGGCACCTTGTGGTTTGCCTCAGGTGGCAAAATATCTTGGGCCGGCCCTGATCCCGAGTGAGCATGAGCTCTACATTTTTCCCTCTGGGAGCCAAGACATAGAAAATGACCCTCTTCCCACAACCTTAAAAATCCCTTTTCCCCTCAGCAGAAACTAATACTGCAGTAGCAATTACGGTGTCGTTTCATTCCTTGTTTTCAGCATCCAGGCGTTAGGAATTCCTTCTTTGCTCCCCCATTGCTTTATTCGGTACATATATATATATTTCCTCCTGATGCATCACTGCAATAATTATCGCGTTCAAATAAACGTCCACCTTCCCTCCTGCGAAATAATGTAGCCCTGTTCTTTAGAGAAAGATAGCAGCTGCAGCATCTCCCCTGCCTTCCAAGTGACAAAAAGTTTGGGATCTAGTGAGTCAGACCCAAATAAAGATGCTGTGATTCAGGGTCTCATTCCAGCCTCTTTTCTTGCTATCCCCTAGTTGCAAAGAGGCATCATTTCCTACATTACAGACTCTTATTAGATTATCTAATTAAAGCCATGGTTTTCCCAGTAGTGATGTATGGAAGTGAGAGCTGGACCATAAAGAAGGCTTATCGCTGAAGAATTGATGCTTTTGAATTATGGTGCTGGAGGAGACTCTTGAGGGTCCCATGGACTGCAAGAAGATCAAACGCATCCATTCTTAAGGAAATCAGCCCTGAGTGCTCACTGGAAGGACAGATCGTGAAGCTGAGGCTCCAATACTTTGGCCACCTCATGAGAAGAGAAGACTACTGGGAAAACCATAGCTTTAACTATACAGACCTTTGTCGGCAAGGTGACATCTCTGCTTTTTAAGATGCTGTCTAGGTTTGTCATAGCTTTTCCCCCAAGAAGCAGGCGTCTTTTAATTTCATGACCACTGTCACCATCTGCAGTGATCATGGAACCCAAGACTGGGTTACAGGCTGCAAAGTCAAGAAGTGTGGTGGAGCTCTAGAACACATGGCTAGTCAGACGATAAGACACAGACGCAACATTTGACTTATCCCCCTGAGCTCTGTTTCTGAAGTGTGGGGTGGACACCTGCATTTGCATGGTTGATGTCCTGAGGCTCAGGACTGGGCAGGCAAGCAAGCAAGCGCTTCAGCAAGCAGGCTGAGAGTGCAAAATCTATTTGCACCAGCACAAAGAGTCCCATGGAAACATCTTGGTGCAGGGTGGTCGGACCTGGAGAAGGAGGAGAAGCTCAGGGAGTTAGACCTGGAAGACCTTAGGGGGTTCCCAGTAGAGTGAGGCTTTGTAGATCAGGCTTCCTCAAACTTGCCCCTCCAGATATTTTTGGCCTACAACTCCCATGATCCCTAGTTAGCAGGACCAGTGGTCAGGGATGATGGGAATTGTAGACTCAAAACATCTGGAGGGCCAAGTTTGAGGAAGCCTGTTGTAGATTCTGAACCCCAGGAGATGTATGATTCGAGGGAAGGTCCCAGCAGATGACAACCCACCCTCCCGTGGTGGCCAATGGTCAAGGATGACGGGATTTGTAGTCTTAGCAACATCAGAGTACTGTAGGCTTCCCATCTTTGACTTTCACACAGTTTATTCAGTTTCTCTAACGTTAATTTCCACATTATATTTGAGCTTTCAGGTGATGTAAAAGCCACTTCCGGAAACCTTGCAGAACGTACTAGAAGAATAGCACTCATTTCTGTGTTAATTGCTTCCAGAAAAGAATCCATTCGCAGCCACCTTAACCCGCAAAATTATTGGAGTAGAATGATTAAATTTGGAGCTGTATCCTGGCATACAGCCTGTTCCTGCCGTTCATGGATGAATCATGGGGTGAAAGAAGCACACATGTGGGAAAGCTTGGGGAGTAGTGGCATTGTCCCTTGACATTGATTTTTGAGTCACACCACTGCTAAGGGTGTGAATGAAATTGAGCATGACATGCTGTTATATTGGCCAAAAAGCCACAGTTCCATCATGCAACAGGGACTGCAGTGTGAAAGAAATTAGTAGCACTAGAATTGCAATCAGGAAAACGAATGCAATATCCCCCATGTCTGAATTCAGCTTAAGAGAGGTCTTAAATGACTCTGCCTTCCAGCTATGAGTTGTAAGTGCAGGCTTTGTGTATGTTTTAACAGCACTCCCAAAACTGATTTCCATTTTCTCACCTGATAATTATCCCTGTAAGAGACATACCACTCCATCTTAATAAATATTCCACTTCTCATACTTTTTGAACAGTTGCCTATTAATCTTTGCAAACACCTTAAGAGTAGCCAGAGGGATTAACTTGTGTGGTCTGAACTCCAGGTAAGCAAACGTTTTCCTCCTGAAAAATATAAGTTCAGGTTTAGCAATGCCAGCCATGCCCCTTCATACTTCATGGCAAGTATTAATATTTTATTCTTTTTATCAGGCAGATGATTTTCTAATGACAGAAGAGCTTGGAAGTGATCCCCTGCTGTGATTGACTGACAACATCATCTGTGTGTACTTATCTATCATCAAGCAGCCATTCTCCGTTCCTGCAGAAATTGGCTGGCAGCTGTCCTGCACCCCAGAGGCAGTCGCAATTCAGTAAATAACTCTTAGCTAAGGAATTTATCATAAAGCCTCTTCAGTTTAAAGGCATTGAATTAACACAGCGGAGTACACAGGTTGTTGTCTTCCAAGCAAACTAGTCTCTCTCAATTTTGCCATCAAACTGGCTGTCATCTTCCACCTCAGAGATGTCTGCATTTCAAGAAACAAAGCTCAGCTATGGCTTGGCACTATGCAGGTTTAAGTTGTTGTTGCTGCTGCTGTTTTCAAAACAACAAGTTTAAAAGTACTCTATAAACCGAAGCAGATGCCTAAATTTTGGGGAAAGGCATGGCAATAGAGAGAACTGATCAAAGGGGCTCTTCTCAGTCACCACCACCATCTAGAATCTCAGATCTGTAGAGCTGGAAGGTACCATGGGGTCATCTAGTCCAACTCCCTGCAATGCAGGAATCTTTCACCCAACGTTGGACTCAAACCCATGACCATGAGATTAAGAGTCTCATGCTCTACCAATTGAGCTATCCTTCAGGGATATGCTACAATGCATCTGACTGTACTCAGACCCAACCCTCTCAAAGGAGCACCCATTTGCCTGCCCACATGCAAAAGATGACTGTTGCTTGCTGTGCTAAAGCTGTGCCCATCCTGCTCCTTAAAAGCTGTTGTTCATTGAATCAGCATCTTAGCTAGCTCAGCCCTGCAGTCCACCTGCTGTGCCTTGTAACCCTTGCCTTATCTATGTATCGTACTGATCTGAGTTCGAGTTCTTCATCCAGCAAGAGCCAGGTCGGAGTCTGAGGTCTGTACTTAACAGTAGTAGATTGTGAGATTCTAATTGCTGCTCTCAGCAATTGGCAGGAATGGGCGGCCAGGAAATTGGGGCAGAAGGTGCTACCAGGGATGTAAGAAGACAGCGATTTCCGTTCCAGCCTGTACATGCCATAATCAGCACTGTTTCTATTCCTCTGCAGTTCAGTTTCCACCAAATTCTATGTTATGTGTCGCACTGTCCACTGGTTAACGTAAGCTACATGACTTATGTAACCCATTTCAAGGACAGATGTAACTTACATAACTTACATTCATTTCAATGTAAAGGAAATGTCACAACTGTTATGTATTCAGTGGTCTGTGTTTGCCTGTGCTTGAGTCTAGACTAAGGATTCTGAGCTCCTGTGTTCTGATTTGATACATGGTGTCCAATCACAGAACATTTCAGGATTTGGGCCTCTGCCATTGGCCCTTGAACTCTGAGTCGTGATTTGCAGCTTGGAAGTTTGGACAGCCAATCATGTTGGGAGTGGGAGTGGCACAGGCTTTCAGGAATGTATATAAGCAGTTGCTTTGCCCCCGTTTCCCAGTTGTGCAGTTCAATAAAGTTTCTTGCTGTTATCACTGTGTCTTGCCTCGTGGGAACCCACCTACACTTCCACAACAGGTTTTTAAAAAGTCATTAATTGTGTGTCATTCGTGGACTTAAAACGCCAACAACACTGTCACAGAATGAATGCCGCTTGCTTGATTTATTTCCCTTCCTGACCACAACTTCTGCTTCCTTTTCAGTTTCATCGGAATTCTCCATCGCCTTTCAGTGCCACTACTATGAACTGCCTCAAAGTTCTTAAATAAACGGGCAGAGTCTCCAGCCATACACATGGCCCTCTAAAATTTTGAATTTCTGCACATTCTTAAAAGGATGCATCACACATTGGACCAAGACCCACGTTCTTTTCAGCTGAGGAGCACTGGGGAGGTTTGGAGCAGGTCGTTGTTATTAGCACTATCATTTTGCACAGGCAATGAAGGATGGGAAAATAGCTTCACAATACAGAAAGGTCTTTGTGTTGCCAACGCAAGGTCAGCCTAGCATCTTAAAGGACGGGGAGCCAGCTTAGAACCCTCCAGATATTATGGACTCCAACTCCCACCAGAGTGGTCAGTTGTCAAGGATCATGGGATTTGTACTCCGAAACACCTAGGAATGCATTGGGTTGGTTACCTTGCTTAAGGCACAATCCTATCAAAGTCGTGCACCTTCCAGCTGCATTTATTTGGGGGAGATTTAGAAACACATGCATAAAACAGAGTTTAAAGAGTTTTGAAAGAAGGAGGGCTTAGGTGCATTTATGTGACTAGCTCATGTTCTCAATCTTCCCCATTTGCAAAGATAAGATTGGAGTTGATTGAAAAACCAACATGCGAACCTCGTGGCAGTGGAATCAGCATTTCACAAAAGCACCAAGACATTTTAAATTTACAGTGCAAGTTTTTAATTTCCTCTTTTTTTAAAAAAAAGAAAAGAACATTGTACTACATATTAATGGAAATATGCAACTTTCTCCTACAAATGATACAGTCACTACACGAGAGCTCCGTACAATCCAAACATTTGAAAAATAATATATGATTTTTAAAATATATAAATTCCCTTCCTTCCCCTCCCTTTAAAATCCCCCTAAAATCAGAAAAGGTTATCAGCTTTCTGTCCCCCCTGCCCCCACCCCAATATGTCATGTAAGTACTCTTAGTGATGCAAGCCAAACAGTCACCAAATGCAAAAAAAGGGGGGAGGGGAGCCACATCTACAAGGTATTGGGAAAAGAACACATTTGCTTTTTT